>NW_027529427.1:9091907-9212286 GCF_008692635.1 Crocuta crocuta
ACTGCTGCAAACTGAACCCTATTAGAATAGATAAGGAGAGAGCCTAGTTCCTCCATGAGACATAAGCTCTTGTTGATTGGACTCCCAGGGCCCAGTGCTGAGCCTGCATATACTCACTCTCTTAACCCACAACTATTTGTTGGGTGGAAAGAGATGAACCCCGCCAGGGGTGTGGCAGTGACCATGTGCCCAGAGCAAGCAGACATGGGACCTTCTCTGTGCGGAGTAGTACCTATGAGAGTTTCTCTCAGTTTATGTGTAGTACTCCTTACAGCAGGAGTTAACCCAGGCAAAAAAGAAAGGTAGAGAAAAAAGAGAAAGGAGTATTTTGCGGCCCCACTCCAGCTAGCCAGCCTGCCCTCTGTGGCCCAAATACTCCCATTCTCCCCACCCCTAACCCCATGAACCTTTCTCTTCCCGGGCTAACTCTCTCTCTCGGTGTAATAATACGCTAATGGCTAACAGGGGAACACCAGAGGTGATATTCTTAGGCTCCTAGGTAGCAATTTCATTTTTAGAAGTAGCCTTTGGAGACACAATGCCTCTGCTACTGGAATTGTGAAAATCTTGGAAATGTTAGAATAATCATCTTCATAATGGTAATGGAGATGAATTATTTACAGTTCTGTCAAAAGGTTACAAGGATGGTGTTGTGGAGTGATTTTCCAAAATTCATGTGTCAAAGCCCTAAGCCTCCACTGTGGCTGTTTTTGGGCCTTTAAAGAAGCCTTTAAGGAAGTAATTAAGGTTAAATAAAGTCAGTCGTGTCCTTAGAAGAGGAAGGGACACCAGGAGCACATGTGCACAGAGAAAAGGCCGTGGGAAGAAAGAGAAAAGGTGGCTGTCTGCAAGCCGAGGAGACGTCTCACAGAAAGTAACCTGCTGGCACCTTGATCTTGGACTTTCACCCTCCAGAACTGTGAGAAAATACATTTCTGTTATTAAACTACTCAATCTGTGGTATTTTGTTGTGGTAGCTTAAGCACCACTGACTAATATAGATGGTCAGTGACTGCATAGGGAGATCCTTATCAGTATACTGAGTAGGAAAAATAGTGCCATAGAAGAAATGTGAGACACCTTTCTGGAGCTTCAAATTCACACTACAATTTCTGGGAAACAGGCATCTGGGTGGCTGTCGGTTAAGTGTCTGACCTCGGCTCAGGTCATGATCTCACAGTTCCTCAATTCGAGCCCCATGCTGGTATCTGTGCTGATAGCAAGGAGCCTGCTTCGGATTCTTGGTCTCCCTCTGTGTCTGCCCCTCCCCTGCTTGCACTCTTCTTCTCTCAAAAATAAGTAAATAAAATTTAAAAAATTTCTGGGAAACACTATTTTCATATTAAAACAAACGCAGATATAAGCAAAATTCACTTGGCTTTCTAAGTACACCATGATGTAGCAAAGGAATTGCCCCTTTTGGCAGTGTTCTCTGCTGTATCTGTCTGCATCCAGTCAGGAAAATAGACATTCCGGTGCAAGAAATTGGTTACACAAGTTTGTTGGACGAACCAAAGAGCTGAACAAGGGATAATGACTCAATTGAGAGATTAGCAGAAGCCACTGCATCCAGTAGGGTTAGAAGGATGCAGTGACCAGGTGATGCCCCCAGGGATGACTGCTGGTGTTTGGGTGGGAGGGATGCTCGGACCACAAAGGGAGGCATGTCCAGCTAGAGATGGAGTTTGGAGGAGACTCTGCCTTTGCAGGACTTCGGGACTTTGTAGGAAGAGAAGGAGAAACATTCTGGCTTCTTCCTTCTTGCCACCCTCCAGGCTTCTGTGGGTACCTCCCATTGGCTAGAGGGCAAGGGAGCCTGGGAAATGTAGTTCCCCACCATACCAAGGCAGGGCAGGTAAGGGAGAGCAGATCTGACAGCAAACTGGTCGGCACATGGCAATAGGTATACTGTGGTGGAAAAATCCGGGAAGCACTGGTTTAAGGAACTTCTCTGAAGCCTAGGGAAAGGATGAGGGGTATTTCATCATCTGCCAGTTACCACTGACATGCAGAAGCTTTAACTGGTGAATCTCTCTAGAAGTTGTGTGTGTGCTTAATGTCATGATCAACCTACAGCCTCTGGGTTCACACAAAAGCTTGGCTTCTCTGACTCTGCCTGTTCCCAGCTCCTATCCTCTTGAGTCCGGGCAGAACAAGGGCACCTTCAGTTCCTTGGGAATGTCTATGGCAGTCAACTGTTCTAATTATCCCTATGTCACAAAACAGATCAGGGTTTTGAAAAAGGCATTTGCTAACTCCTGGGGTCTCCCAGGCTTCTCTGGCATGTTGTACCTTGGTGGCTTTGCTTGTGCTGGTCCCTTGGCTGCTCCTGCCTGTCCAAATCCTACTTATTCTTTGAGGCCACAAAAAAACGCCTTTCCCAGGGGTGAATGTGAACCCTTTCTTCCTCTGGGCTTCTTCAGCATGTTGGTTTTCCCTTTGCTTGGCCCTTACTTTCACCCCCTTTTTTTCTGGACTGTTGCTGACAAGGCTATATATAATTGGACTGGAAAACCCTGGAAGTCAAGGACCCTGTCTTTTCAGCTTTTTCACCTTTGCAGTGCTTGGAGCAGTGTCTCGCACTAGCACATAATTTTGTCTATTGGAATTAAATGGGCGAGAATTTTGTATGACTTTAAAGGATGGGGTCTGTTATAAACTGAATGTAGCCCACCAAAAAGTCTAACATCCCATCCTTGACATCCTAACCTCTGATGTGATGGTATCAGGAGATACTTCATGAATGGAATTAATGCCCTTACAGAAGAAACCCCAGAATGGAATCTGGCCATGTGTAGCAACATGGATGAACTTGAGGGTGTTATGCTGAGCGAAATAAGTCAGGCAGAGAAGGACAGATACCATATGTTTGCACGTATAGGAGGATTAGGAGGAACTTAACGGAGGACCGCGGGGGAGAAGAAGGGGGGAAATAGTGGGGGAGGGGGAGAGAGGCAAACCATGAGAGACTCTNAAAAAAGAGAGAGAGACCCAGAGAGCAATCTCTCCTTCCTGCCAAGTGAGGACACAGGGAGAAGATAGCTATGTATAAAGCAGGAAGTGGACTCTTACCAGATACCAAATCCACTGGCAACTTGATCTTAGACTTCTTAGACTCCAGAACTGTGAGAAATAAATATTTGTTGTCTATAAGCCATGGAGTCTCTGATATTTTTATTAGAGCAGCCTGAACAGACTAAGTCAAGGTCATTTCCCCATACTCTTGTGCCAAGCTATAAAGACCAGAGTGTCAAATGTACTGCCCCGGTGCTGGGTGGCTGCAGACTTCACAATAACTTGTTGGTGACTACAGAGTTAATTTTGACCTGAAGCAGGTCCTCTCCCTCTATTTTCAGTTCTCTTACTCCCTGCTTCCATTCTAGCAAATTAAAAATCATGCTTTTGAGTGACAGAAGGAATCTCACCCATTTTCCAGTTACGTGCCTTAGTAACTGAGGGTTCAAAAAGGAAGGTTAAGTTTGCTTAAGTGCTCTGGGCATTGTAGCTAGAAGACAGAATAATTCAGCCAAGAGAACTCACCTCTGATAGGGAAGTCCTTTTCCTGACCCGCTGGGCAAACTTCAGTGAATCATTTTCACCCCTATTTGTCTATTTCTATACAATGAAGGAATTGAACCAAATACCTTAAAAATCAGTTTCAGATCTAAAAATCTTCTAATTCTGGGGCACCTGAAGGGCATGTGACTCTTAATCTTGGGGTCATGTGCTTGAGCCCCACATTGGGTGTAGAGATTACTAAAAAAAAATAAAATAAAAGATAAAAATACTTCAAGAATATTCTGATTCTATAATATATCGAGTCTGTAAAACTCTCCCCCCAGCTTTATTGAGGTATAATTGACAAATAAAACTTGTATATACTTATGGTTTGCCATACATATACATGTGAAATGATTACCATGATCAAGTTAACACATCCATCACTTCACAGTTATGTTTTCTTGTGTGTAGTGAAAACACTTAAGATCTACTTTTCTAGCAAACTTCAAGTGTGCAACACAGTATTTTTTTTATAGTTTATTTTTGAAACAGAGAGAGACAGAGCACGAATGGGGGAGGGGCAGAGAGAGAGGGAGACACAGAATCCGAAACAGGCTCCGGGCTCAGAGTCCGTTGCAGGGCTCAAATCCACGAACCGTGAGATCATGACCTGAGCCGAAGTCAGATGCTCAACCGACTGAGCCACCCAGGCGCCCCTGCAACACAGTATTTTTAACTATAGTCCCCTTGCCATATCAATATGCCATACCAACTCTTTCCAAGTTGATTTAAGCCAAACTTAATAATTTTTATGATTAAATTGATTTTTAGGTTTGTTAAGTTCAGTTCAAAGGAGAGCTCTTACTGAATCACCCCAGAGGCAACAATATATGCTGGGTACTGGGAAGCCGTTCCAGTACCTGCCTTGAATCCCTGCTTTCAAGTGTATGGCTTACTTGCTCTCCCAAACCACCCTGCAGCTGAGCATTGGCATGCTACTTGGAAAGACTAGAAATAGCTGGGGAGAATAAAGTGAAGAGAAAATTCCCCTTTATTCTGATTTAAGTCTCCTCTCCCCTGGCAGGTTGATCTCTTGCCTGTTCTACATTCAATCATCTCTTTGGAATCTGGGTAATTGCTCTTTCTTTTCTTTTCTTTCTTTCTTTTTTTCTTTTTTGCTTGCTCAGATAACACTCTGGTATCATCTTCAAAGACCAATGTCTGGAAGAAAAACAAGATGACATCTAATAATTTATTGGCCTCTGCTTCTGATTAATAATTTTGGATGCTTTAAAATATAAGGTCTGTTATTAGGAAGCTCAAAGTTTTAATTAGAAAGGGCAAGGAGATTTGTGTATTAAGAAGAAGTTAGTAGTTACTGTTAATTTTCTCTGTGAACACTCTAATGTATAAGGAAAGAAAATATAAATAAAAATAATCAAGAAGTGTCTGACCCAGTGGGTATTTTTTTGTTTATATTTTAAATTGCTTTATTTTTAGAGATTTTTTTTTAATTAAAAAATTTTAACTTTTATTTATTTTTGAGAGGGAGAGAGAGACAGAATGTGAGTGGGGGGCAGGCAGAGAGAGAGGGAGACACAGAATCCAAAGCAGGCTCTAGGCTCTGAGCTGTTAGCACAGAGCCTTACATGGGGCTTGAACCCACAAACTGCAGGATCATGAACTGAGCTGAAGTCAGATGCTCAACGGACTGAGTCACCCAGGTAACCCTATTATTTTTTACTAAAAAAATTTGTTTTTAAATTTTTTAATGTTTATTATTTTTGAGAGACAGAGAGACAGAGAGCAAGCAGGGGAGGGGCAGAGGGAGAGGGAGACATGGAATCAGAAGCAGGCTCCAGGCTCTCAGCTATCAGCACAGAGCCCGACACGGGGCTCGAGATCACAGACTGCGAGATCATGACCTGAGCTGAAGTTGGCTGCTTAACTGACTGAGTCACTCAGGCACCACCCACCCCCCAAATTTTTTTAATGTTTATTTATTTTTGAGAGAGACAGAGAGACAAAGAGACAGAGTGTGAGCAGGAGAGGGGCATAGAGAAAGGGAGACACAGAATCTGAAACAGACTCCAGGCTCTGAGCTGTCAGCACAGAGCCTGACAAGGGGCTTGAACACACCAACCGCAAGATCATGACCTGAACCGAAGTTGGAGGCTTAACCAACTGAGCCACCCAGGTGCCCCTATGTTTTTATAAAGTTTATTTATTCATTTTTGAGAGAGAGTGCAAGTGGGGAAGGGGCAGAGACAAAAGGAGAGAGAGAATCTCAAGCAGGCTCTGCACTGTCAACGCGGAGCCCAACTCAAGGCTTGATCCAGTGAACCGTGGGATTATGACCTGAGCCAAAATCAAGAGCCTGACGCTCAACCAACTGAGCCACCCAGGAGCCCTTTAATTTGTTTCATTTTTATTTTTATTTTTAAATATTTTATTTATTTTTGAGAGAGAGAGAGAGACAGCATGAGTAGGGGAGGGTCAGAGAGAGAGGGAGACACAGAATCTGAAGCAGGCTCCAGGCTCTGAGCTGTCAGCACAGAACCGATGCGGGGCTCGAACCCATGAACCGTGAGATCATGACCTGAGCTGAAGTCGGACGCTTAACCAACTGAGCCACCCAGGACCCCCTTAATTTGTTTTATTTTTAAATCAAAGAGAAATTCCCAGGTAATAGTCCCCATATTCCCTTTTAATAGGTACCTTAAATAACAAAGGAACCACCAAACTCACATAACATAGGAAGCTGATTTGAGATAAATTGTCTTTGTTTGTTGACCTGGAAAATATATCAGCAAACTTATTGGAGAATAAAGTAGGTGCTTTTCTAATGCTTTGTCTGTGGTGTTCCAGAAACTAGCACTGGAAAGAATATTGGTAGCCTGTGAAGACTTTCGGAAGTAAGGACCCCTAATGTTTGCTGATGAACAAAACACAAACTGGTTTCTTAAGGATATATTTCCTGGCTTCTTTCCTCTATGGTCAGCCACAAGGGTGTGGCTATGGCTGTTCACTAGCATTAACCAAACTTGTCTTTTTCTCTGGAGTCAGACTGCCTGGTTTGAGTCCTGGGTCCACCCTGCATGGTGATTTATTAATTCAGCCTATTTCCTCTATCATGTGTCAACATTTACGATAGATTGCACTGACAAATGAGACCAACAGGGAACTTTTCATAGCCCGTGCCATTAAATCACTTTCTTGTCAATTTTGTCAGGTCGTGGGATGCATCAGCTACCTATTGCTGTGTAATAAATTACCCAAAACTTATCTGCATAGAACAATAAATATTTATTTTTTCACAGCTTCTAAGAGTCAGGAACCAAGGCATGGCCTAGATGGTGATTCTGGTTCAGGACTGGTCATTTGTTTTAGTCAGTATGTCAGCTGGACTTGTAATCTAATCTTAGAAGTGACATCCCCCCATTTTTGCCCCTCTTGTGGATGAAGAATTGGAAGCCCAGAAAGGGGAGGTAAATTTACCTAATTGTCTCCATCTTGTCCTTGCCGATTTAGCCTGACAATTTTTTGGAGGGTGTTCTGCAGGGTAGAGGTAAGATTTCACCACATGTCTGTGCTCAGACATGCTGGCTTAAGTCAACAGTGCTAAGAAACTGTGGTAATTATAACTAGGCAGTATGGCATGGTGGAAAGGGTGGGTGCTTTAGATTCAGATAAGAATGGGTTCAAATCAAATCCAGGCTCTACCACTTACCTGTGTGACTATAGTTACCTCACTTATACATAAGGGACTACCTTATAGTGCTGTTGACATGTATAAACGAGATCCATAATTGTGGCAGTAAATATCAGACCTAGTTCTACAGTTTCTTTCTTGAAAATCTCTTTCAGCTTTGTTCTTCCTGTTCTTTCAGCCATGGACACTCCCGTAGTCTGGTCCCTACCAGCTCATGCCCAAGTCCCTGACACAGTCTTCCAAGTGATCTGTTAGCCTTGGGTTGGCTCTGCACCCTTATCCTTTTTCTTTCTCTTTCCTTCTCTGCACTGCCTTCTCCTTTTTCTCAGCCTTGCTGTGTGCAAGTTCAATTTCATGTTCCTTTGCTACTTTCTCCTTTCACCAAGACATTTTCTGTTCTTATACTGCCTCCCAGTTGCCTGTGGCATTAACTATAATTCCTCTGCCTACCCACCTGTCAAGGCTTCTCACAGGCCTCAGTCTCCTCCTTGATGATCCCCAGGGCCCACATCATTCTCCATTCAGGGTTTCCTCTTCACTGCTCTTCCCCTCCTGGACTCTTGCTCATTATTTCCCCAAGCCACAATGACCCCTCCCCCCACTGATGAAAATCACATCCCTATTTTAATGCCCAGGCCAAATACCACTTGCCACAAAGTCTTCTTCTACTACCCTAGTTTAACTCAATTCAACCTCTATTTATTGAGCAACTGTTATGTGTAAGGAACTGTGATAGGAGAAGTCATACAACTAGACAAAATACATAGCATGTGTCTTTCAAAGGAAAAAACATTTAAAAATTGGCATTTAATCTGGGATTGGAAAGAGGGTCAGGATTTCTCCGGGATGAGGTAAGTAAAGTAGAATGCAGTGGATCTGTTTGGTTGAATTCATGTTTTCAAGAAATGCTCCTCCCATCACCAACTGTCCCACACACAGGGAAGGGTTGCAATGGCCATGTTTGTATGATGAGACTCTACTCTCCCTGGCCATAGATGACACTTGACACAAGCTGCCATTCAGTTTTCTTATTTGTGAATTTGAAATCAAGGTCCATCAATATTGCTTAGTCGATACCCTTGAAATTGAAGACTTTGAACTTAGAAATTTAACACAGAAATCCTCTACCATGTGCCCAACCTGCAGCAGAAGAGGAAGAAGGAAATAAACATTCAGAAAAGAGTTGGGACCATAGGGCTACTGGGAAGGCCTGCATTTCCCAGGTCCACATTTCATTCTCTTTTGAAGAGATGTTATGCTGTCAGGTTTGATGAGATTTCTTCATCTTTATAATAACATTCACCTTTAAAAAAAATTTTTTTTTAGGTAATCTCTGCACCCAGTGTGGGACTCAAATTCACAACCCTGAGATCAAAAGTCACATGTACCACCAACTGAGCCAGCCAGCCCCTGCCCCAAGCTTTCACCGTTTTTGCTTGTTTACATGTTGTAGTTGCTTACAACCAAAACTGTTTAACGAAGACATAGAGGCCTGAACATTGAGATTTGTAAAAAGAGGCAGAGTCTGAGATGTCCTCTTCCACTAGAGTCCAAGGTGAGGAGTATCTGACCATAAGGCTAGAAGAAGAGATTATTATAGACACAATGTGTAGGGCTTTGAATGCCATATTTAGAAGTTGACATCATATTGCTTAAGAACTACTGAGGTTTTGTGTAGAAGAATAATATGCAGTTTCAGAGGTGGACTTTAAAAAGTCTAGATGGGGGCACCTAGATGGCTCAGTCGGTTAAGTGTCTGACTTCAGCTCAAGTCATGATCTCATGGTTCATGGGTTCAGGCCCTATATCAGGCTCTGTGCTGACAGCTCAGAGCCTGGAGGCTGCTTCAGATTCTGTCACTCCCTTTCTCTTTGCCCGTCTCCCACTTGCTCTCTGTCTCTCAAAAATGAATAAATGTTAAAAAAAAATTTTAAATAATAAAAATAAAAAGTCTAGATGGAAGCAGTGGTACACGGATTTGAAATCCAGCTGGTGAATGACATTTTCTAGCTATGTTTCTAGATGTTGGGCAAATTACCTAGTGTCTTAACCTTGGTTTCTGCATTTCTAAAATGAGAATACTGATGCTTGGCTCAAAAGACTTGGGGAGAAATTTTATGAAATAAATGATAATAAATTGTCAAATACTATGCATTCAGATGATGAATAGTATTATTTTTATCTTTCCTTTCTTTAAATTCCTGTGACACTTATTACCAATACTATGCACATTAGCCTTATTTATTTTTATATTACTTCAAGTATGCTGATTTTGTCTCATAATCAGATCAAAGGCCTTCATGAAATAATAACATCTTAAACTGTTTTTATATTTCTCACAATTCCTGTACGAGCTTCTGAGTCCAGAGTATGAAGAGCTAAATACTGTGATTGATTGCTTGTTGGCAGCAGCCAAACCACTCTGTTCTGGCATTTAGTGGCTGATAAACATTTCCACATGTTGACTCTTCATGAACTGATGGTCTGCGTTTGAGGCTTAGCAGAAAAATGACCACATCACTGAAGCCACTTCCCAAATTACGAAATTTAATGAGCCAAGGAAATTTAATTATCCTCCAAAGTGTATTTTCTGTTTTAGATTATGACTCGGTGGCAGCAGTTGTTATCACCAAATCTTTGGGAAAAATTATACACAAATAGAAGGTAGGCCTGTGATTTCATTCATTCGTTCACATTAAGAATCTATGTGAAAGGTATTGAACCAGGCAAGTCTGATGCAAAGATACATACAGAAGAGGATTCCCACCCACAGTATGTTTGCAGTCTATCAGCGGAGTCAAGCCATGGAAATAAATAATTACAATACAGGGCAGTATGTGGTAAGTATCATAAAAATGACAGAAAGCCTGAAAGAGCTTAAAGGAACTGAGAAGTCAGCAAAGGCCTCCTGGAAGGAGTACACTAACTAGGCTTTGAAGGATAGGTGGCATGTAGGGTTCCAATAGCTGGAGTTGGGTGAAGAGCCATCTTAAGCTGAGTGATGTGAGTAAAGACACAGAGACTGAAGAAATCAAGGTGGCTAGAACGTGGGGTCTGTGCAGATGTGTGGGGCAAGAATGGGGAGACAGTTGGGAGCCAGAGCCAGGAAGACCTTAAATGCTAAGTTATGGATATGGATTTTATATGCTAGATAAGAGAGAGGTCCTAAATTTTCCTGAGTAGAAGAATCTTGGGACATTTTTTTGTACATTCTATGATTAGTTGATGTGCAGGTAAAAGAAATTGGAGCAATTGGAACAACCCAGGTGTGAGGTCAGAAAGGCTGACATTAGAGGGTAGCGCTGGAAATGGAACAATATAGATAACAAAGGATTATAAAGGAAGGGCTTATTAACTATTTGAACATGGAAGTCCGGGAAGACATCAAAGAATGTTTTCCTGAGACGATGAGTCTGGGATCTGGGAGTGTCGATTTTGGTACTGTTGAGACAATCAAGTAAATGTCTGGTCAGCACTAGAAGTATGTCTGGAGTTCAGGAGGAAAATCAGAACCAGCACAGAGTTCGCCATCCTTCCCATACAATCCTTCCTACAGGAAGGATTACATATCTAAAATAAAGAAAATGTGTAGAGAAGAAAAGAAAAAGAGGCAAATTTTGAGTCACATTCAGGGAACGGGAAGAAGAGCCAGAGAAAATTCAAGTAAAGAATAATGACAACTGGGGTGCTTGGGTGGCTCAGTTGGTTAAGCGTCTGACTTCGGCTCAGAAAATGATCTCACGAGTCATGGGTTCGAGCCTTGCATCAGGCTCTGTGCTGCCAGCTAGCTCAGGGCCTGGAAACTGCTTTGGATTCTTTGTCTCCCTCTCTCTCTGACCCTCCCCTGCTCACGCTGCCTCTCTCTCTCTCAGAAATAAATAAAACATTAAAAAAATTAAAAAAAATAATGACAACTAACCAAGTACTTACTATGTTCTGGAACAATATTTAAAATTTATTCACCCATTTAATTTTCACAGTGACTTCATGATATAAGTACTATTGCTTGAAGACACTGAGAGTCAGAGAGCTTAAGCAACTTGACTGAGCTCACCCAGCAAGGTTCAAAGTCTAGAGTCAAACACTAGCCGTGTGACTCCAGCACATGTTCTTTTTTATGTTTTTCATCACAAACAATTTTAAAAACAATCTCTACACCCAACTTGGGGCTCAAACTCATAAACCTGAGATCAAAAGTCGCATGCTCATTGGACTGAGCCAGCCAGACGATCCCCCCCCCAATACAAGTTCTTAACTTCAAATGATTTTGCATTGAAAGTAGTGGTGCAGGGTTGTGTCACTGAAATTAAGGGATATAGGAGTTTCTGGGGGGGGGGTGGTCAAAAGTGCCAATGTTGATGTCAGGTCGTGGAGAATGAGAGTCATTGTCATGAAGTAAGACATAGAAGGGGTATTCTAAAATGAGACTCTGATTTCACTATTTCATGTATGTACAAGCACATATTCAACACTGGACTGATACCAGCCTAGCTCCCTTTAACAAGATTGATCAAGGATGACAAGAAAGTTTTCACTCAAGTGATTTCTCGAAACGAGATGGCAAATGCATTAGTCACCAGCCTTCTCTGTCATCATCTTAGATCCATTAAGCCCATTCAACCTGCCATTCAGGTGGCTGGAAAAGAATGCAAACCACACCCCAGTTGTCCACCAACCACCCTTTAAAAGACCAGGATAACTTAGTAAAAGCTTCAGCTCTCCTCTTTGGCTTAGGCCAAAAAAAGGTAGAGAAAGGGACCTTACAATCAAGAGAATTTAAGTAGGGCTTAAGTACCATTGAGAGTTCTGAACATTATCCTACAAAGACGATTGAGAATCATTGAGTTTTAGGTAAATTTATATTGGGGTGCTGGCTTGGATTTTGATTTTAGTCTTCTACTATCTTTGTACATAACTCAGGTATACCTTCAGTTTGTTGGGAAAACCCCACTTTGTCTCCTATAAGCTGGTTAAGGATGATTTCTGACCAATATAAAGCACATGAGGCCTCTGTACTTCATTATGACAACTTTTCAACCTTCCCCATCTCAAATTCATATGCAGAATCTCCAATTCATCAGGTCCACATATTTTATTTTACCTTCAGTATTATTTACACCACACCCTATAATAGGGGATGCTGCAGCCATTCTTTTCTTCATTCATTCATTCATTCATTTGAGAGCCTATTATGGAGCAGGCACTGTTCTAATTGGATAAGCTCTCAAATTCAAATGAATTTGTAATTTGTCAAATAGTGGTAAGTGATATGAAGGAAAATAAGGAAGTGTAAGGGAATGAAGATTGAGGTGAGGTGATGGTGGCTATTTTAGAAAGTTGGATCAGAGTATGAGGTGACACTTGAGCAAAGGTTTGAGCAAAGAAAAGGCTCCAGACATGAGGAGCTCTGATTAGTTTATAAGCCACTCAAAAACAGGGAGTGTGTCTTGTTCATTTCATGTCCCTCAAAACATCTACTGCTGTGCTTTATACCAAGTAGTTTCTCAGGAAATACCAGAGGAATGGCTACTTGAATGTATAGGGGGGAAAAAAACCAAGCAACTTACTGTTACATTGGACTAGAGAAAACATTTGTTGCACAAAAGCTTTATTTAGAGGAAAGCTTATTATAACTAGATGAACCCAAAAATTTTCCATGAAACATAAATGAACATGGTTTTGAAAAGGGTTTGTTGTTGTTGTTGTTTAAAGATTTTATTTTGGGGCACCTGGGTGCCTCAGTCTGTTAAGCGTCTGACTCTTGCTTTGGGCTCAGGTCATGATCTCAGGATCTTGGGATAGAGCTTGCAGGGCTCCCCAGGTAGGCATGGATCCTGCTTAAGATTCTCTTACTCCCTCTTCCTCTGCCCCTCCCCCACTCACACAAGAGGACTTTCTCTCTTAAAAAAGAAAAGAAAGAATTAAAGATTTTATTTTTTATTAAAAATTTTAAATGTTTTATTTATTTTTGAGATAGAGAGAGACAGAGCATGAGAGGGTAAGGGGCAGAGAGAAAGGGAGATACAGATCAAAGCAGGCTCCAGGCTCTGAGCTGTCAGCACAGAGCCCAACACAGGGCTCGAACCCAGGAACGTGAGATCATGACCTGGGCCGAAGTCGGAAGCTTACCCGACTGAGCCACCCAGGCACCCCTAAAGACTTTATTTTTAAGTAAGCTCTATAGTGAACATGGGGCTCAAACTCACAACCCTAAGATCTAGAGTCACATGCTCTGCCACATGCTCTGTCACATGACTCAGCTGAGTCAGCCAGGCGACCTTGAAAAAGGTTTTATTATATTTTTATATAGAACTCTGCTTTGTAGCAATAATCGTTATAATGAATTAATCAATTATTCAAGTTTTGTACACTTCAT
The DNA here is from genome assembly GCF_008692635.1 of Crocuta crocuta. Lineage (NCBI taxonomy): Eukaryota > Metazoa > Chordata > Mammalia > Carnivora > Hyaenidae > Crocuta > Crocuta crocuta. Next base: position 9,105,497 of record NW_027529427.1, read on the forward strand.
TACCTGTAAATTCCACTGTAATTTTCTGCCTTTCTTATACAAATAATTATTTCAAGTAGGCAATACATTTATAAGATTTAAAAATTAGCAAGTATAAATAGGCACACAATGAAAAATCTTCCTCCTACCTTTTGCCCTTCCACTGCTCACCCTCACCCTCACCCTTAATACACACACACACGCACACATATACACAACTACTAGTGTTATCTTCTGTATCCTTCCACAGTTTCTTTGTGCATAATTAAATAAGTACAAATATATACTCTTACTCTCCTTTTTAACACAAATAACCCATTCTGCACTTTTGCTGTTTAAAATTTCACAATGCACCTTGGAGGTCTTTCCATATCAATACATGTAGGGTTTTTCATTCTATTTTACTGTTGTGTAATGTTCCATTGTATAAAGGACCATGATTTATTTATTTTTATTTATTTATTTTTTTTACAAATAGTTTAGTGTCAAATTAGTTTCCACTGACCATGATTTATTTAAAGAGTGTCTCACTAATGGACAATTAGGGATCTAGGCTTTTGTTATGGAAACAAAGCTTCAATAAATAATTGGGGAACATTTATCATTTTACACATGTATGACTCTAGCTGTAAAATCCCTACAAGAAAAATTACCAGGCCAAAGGATGTCTTAATTTGAAACTGCTATAGATATTGCTAAATTGTCTTCCCTGGAGTTTGTACTGTTTAACTGTCCCACCAACAGTAATGAGAAATACATTCATTTTTTTTTCTTTCATTCATTACATAAATATTTACTGCATATCCCCTGCCTCTTAGGCACCATGGGAAATACTAGGGATGTAACTAAGACATAGTTTCTGCCCTGAAGGAGCTCATAGTCTGGGACAGTAGTGCTTAACAGGGGTAATTTTACTCTCAGGGGGACATTTGCCAAAGTCTGGGGACACAACAAAGAAGTATGTGGTCCAAAGTGTCAATAGTGCTAAGACTGAGAAACCCTGGTCTGGTGGGAGTGACAGACATCGAAATGTGGAAAAGTTGTGTTCTTGAAACTTAGAGGAGAGGCTTCTGAAGGCCAATCAGAGAAGCGGGAATGGGTGAGAAGGAAAAGACAACAGCCAGTGTGAGACATGGAGGTATGTGAGTGGTCTTGAGTGGCTAGCCTAGCGAAAGATGTATAACCATCATGGACCTGACTGAGAAGGGGCCTTAGTTGCTAGGCTAAAGGATGTGATCTTTAAGCAATGTGAAGGTCACATTGCTTAAGTCACTGAAAGGTTTTAAGCAGAGAAGTGTGGGTGCTTAGATGTGCGTTTTAGAAACTCTCGTTGGCTGCAGGAGGGAGGATAGTTTGAATGGGGGCCAGATTGGTGACAGGCAGAAGAGTTAAGAGGCTTGGTAGTAATCTAGATTAGATGTGACAAGAGCTGCAGCCAAGGCGGGAATGGAGGGGAGAGTTCAGGGGATACAAAGGAAGGTAGAAACAGAAGGACGTGGAGCTAAGAAGGGAATTTATAGGATGATTCCTAGGTTTCTGATATATAAGCAAGCAATAGGGTGGACAGAGAGGTCATTCTGTAGAATACAGAATACCAGAGAAGAGCAGATCTGGGGAGGAAGAGAAATGTTAATAGATATGTTGACTTTGAGTAATGGAGCAGGGAATATTCAGACCTGCATGCAGTTCAGCAGAAAGCCCAGGACTAGCATACCCATTTAAGAGGCATCAACAAGGAACTGTCCTTTGAAACTTTGGGAGTGGATGAGGTCATCCAAGGGGAATGCAGAAGGAGAAGTGGGTGGAGAACAGAGCTCTTGGGAGCAGCTGTTGATTGGCCTCCATGGAAATTGTTTGAAGAGCTGAATGTTCATCTCTTTTATGGATTGCCATTCTCATTTCCTCTGGCTATGTTGACGCTGCTGCTTCTCTATTCTCCTCCAAGCCAGCATCCCAATTTTTGACAACACTCTAAAAGGGTATGCAAATCGAACTTGCTAATAATGCTGTTATTTTCATTATCCCAATTGCTCATCTGGTACCTGAAAGCCTTCTACAACATACCCTCTGCCACCTCCTGCAAACCATTTGCCAACACTTTGTTCTTTAAAAACTCAGTTCAAGTATCTTTCCTGCCTGCCATACAGAGAACCCTGGGCAACTATCAGTCACAGAACTTAAATACCTCACTATAGTTGTCTGGGTGTTTTGTCTGCTTCCCCAGCTATACTGAAAGCTCTTTAGGGCAGGAATCTGTTAGTTATCTTAGACTCTCCACACCTAGTACAGAGCTTGGTACTTAGGCATTTGGAAAATGGCTATTGAATGATGACTTTGATTGAGTTCTGAGAGGTTTATTGACAGGGCTACTATACATTCCAGGGCACTCTTGGTTTATACCTGTTGCCCACTTATTAATAATTACCCATTTGATCACTTCTCGACCTTTTGGCTAAGATCAAATGTAGTTTCTGTTCTTATCAGTTTAATACCTGAAATGCCCTGTATCCAAGAACAATATATTAAATGGGTTTTTGGAGAAAGGTGATGGAATAGCAACTTGCCCCATCCACTCTACACATAAACCAGGTATTGTGATATTTCAGAACAGTCCACTCTCTTGGGGACAAAATAATGTTATTATTATCTTTTTCAATCTCAAAAGCACACTTATTTACAAAATAAAGTATATGGTTACTCTATTTATAGAATACCCAATTGTCTTAGCCGCTTCTAACTTTTGGCAGGTGTCTCTGTTTACAAGACATTTCTATCAGAGAAACCAGAAGACACAGTAGGGTCTGTTGCTAGTTATAGTAAACATTAAATAATCAGAACCACTTTTCTGAAATTATGAGACAGAAATGAGACCCCAGAGTTATGGGAAAGAAAGGGAATTCACGCAGATCCTCACACTGATAAAAATTCTTTCAAAACCTGCAAGCTATAAAAACAATATGAAAAATGCTTGGCACAAATAGAACGGTGCAGTGCTAAGAACCAAAAACTGTAAGATATTACAGATATGAAAAGAAATAAAATAGAGAAATCAAAACTAGATCCACATATATGCAGTTATTTGATTTTCAGTGAAGGTACCAAGCAATCCAATAGGGAAACTAAAGTATTTTCAACCAAATGGTGCTGGAACAACTCAATATCCATATGAGAAAAAATGAACCTGACCCCCACCTCACACCATTCGCAAAGACTAATTTGAGATGGATCAGAGACTAAAACATAAAAAATAAAACTATAAAGCTTCTATTAAAAAAACACAGGAGGATATCTTTATGACTTGAGCGTAGGTAAATATTTCTCAGAGAGGACACAAAAAGCAATAACTATGAAAAACTGACAAATTCAAACTTCATCAAAATGTAAAACTTCTACTCATTGAAAGATACTGTTAAGAAAAGAATAAGCAAGGGGCGCCTGGGTGGCTTAGTCGGTTGAACGTCCGACTTTCGCTTAGGTCATAATCTCGCGGTTCGTGGGTTCCGGCCCCGCGTCGGGCTCTGCGTTGACTGCCAGCTCAGAGCCTGGAGCCTATTTCAGAGTCTGTGTCTCCCTCTCTCTCTGACCCTCCCCTGCTCACTCTCTCTCTCTCTCCTAGAAATAAATAAAAATATTAAAAAAGAAAAGAAAAGAAAGGAAAAGAAAAGAAAGGAAAAGAATAAGCAAGCCGCATACTGAGAAAAACATCTGCAAAACATATATCTAATAGATACCCTACTAGCTACAAAGGGAAAAATAGTAACTTTGCAGTGCAGGAATATGGCAGATTTTACCCTAACCAAATGATCAAAGTTAACATTACTAGTAATGGTACAAATGACATCATTTACTTCCTGATAGGATACACTGTGAAGGGCCCAACTTTCCTTCTGTGGTATTCCGGCCAAAAAACACATAACCTCAATCTAAACATGAAGAAACATCAAACAAACCCCAAATGAGGGAAATTCTATAAAATACTTAGCCTGTACTCCTAAACAGTGTCAAGGCTATAAAAAACAAAGAAATATTGAGAAACTGTTCCAAATTGCACTATGGTCAAAATTTAGGTAATAGCATCATACCAATATTAGTTTCCTAAATTTGGTCATTGCACTGTTGTTATTTCTTTATTTTTAAAAAATGCTTATTTATTTATTGTTGAGAGAGAGAGAGAGCAAGAGCTGGGGAGGAGCATAGAGAGAAACAGAAACAGAGACAGAGAATCTCAGGCAGGCTCCACGCTATCAGCACAAAGCCCAACATGGGGCTCAAACTCACCAACTGTGTGATCATGTCCTGAGCCAAAATCAAGAGTCTGATGCTTAACCAACTAAGCCACCCACGTGCCCCAGGAGAATATTCTTTAAAAACCAAGTAAATGCTGGCACAAAAAACAGACACTCAGATCAATGGAACAGAATAGAGATCCCAGAAATGGACCCACAAACATATGACCAACTAAGCTTTGACAAAGCAGGAAAGGATATCCAATGGTCTCTTCAAAGCAGGAAAGGATATCCAATAGTGGTGCTGGGAAAACTGAACAGCAACATGAAGAGAAATGAACCTGGACCACTTTCTTACACTATACACAAAAATAAACTCAAAATGAATGAAAGACCTAAACGTAAGACAGGCAGCCATCAAAATCCTTGAGGATTTTGAGCAAACAAAAACCTCTCTGACCTTGGCCGCAGCAACTTCTTACACAACACATCTCCAAAGGCAAGGAAACCAAAGCAAAAATGAACTATTGGGAACTCAGCAAAATAAAAATCTTCTGCACAGTGGAGGAAACAATCAGCAAAACTAAAAGGCAACTGACGGAATGGGAGAATATATTTGTAAATGATATATCAGATACAGGGTTAGTATCCAAAATCTATACAGAACTTATCAAACTCAACACCCAAAAAATAAATAACCCGGTGAAGAAATGGGCAAAAGACATGAATAGACACATATAACAACGTAGATGAATCTCAAAAACATCATGCTGAATGAAAGAAGACTTATAGAAGTATTACATACAGTCTGAGTCCATTTAGACAAAGTTCTGGAACAGACAAAATGTATCTGTTTTGAAAAGAAATCAGAATAGTGTTGCTTCTGGGAAATGTGGACGCTCAGATTGACTAGAAAGGCTATGAGGAAACTTTCTGGGATAAAGGTAATATTCTATATTCTTGTTAGAAATTTGGATTACAGAGGTGTCATTTGTCAAAGTTCATTGGATAGAACACTTTAGATTTGTTTATTTCACTTTATATAAATTTTATCTCAAAAAGAATCATAAACAGCTATTGAGCTCTACTTCTTAATATGCAGGTTGAAGTGTTTAGAGGTGAGGTATACTGATATCTGCAACTTACTTTGAAAGGTATCAAAAAAAAGATCAACTGATACATGGTTAGATGGGCAGGTAAATGATAAAGCAAATAACACAGAATGTTAACTGTATATATATACACATGTATATATATATGTGTGTGTGTATATGTATATGTGTAACAGGTATATACATGGTCACTGTACAATTCTTTCAACTATTTTTTCTGTTTGAAAATGTTTGAAATTTCTCATAATAAAATATCTAGGGGAAAGTTGAGCCCAAAATCCTGGCCTCCAATTCCCGTTTTGTTCTTCCTATTATGCCATAGTTATCAAGCTTTCAATGTCTAATCATCAGACATTAGCAGTCCTTTTTGAAAAGTCAGGCCAGACTAACAATAACTTATAAAGGAGACATGACAAGATATGCCAGGAAAATCCCCCATAAAGTCAAGGAACTTCGTAAGCAATTCAGATCTGAAAAACAGTCCTCCAACTTAACTGAGGCCCAACAATGCACAAAAAAATCTAAGAGAAAACATCCTGAGGGCCCATGTTGCCTTTTGGGGAACTGGCAGATATAGCATACATGACATCACCAGAGCTGAAATAGAATTTCAAAATACGTTGAAGGCTTGCATTGCCAATATGAGGCTTTCTTAAGCTTTATGTTTGTATGACTTCTGTCTTCCTTGGACATCATATCTAATTTCTTAACACTTTCATCAACTTCACTCTTGAGTCAAACTTACGTCATGAACAAGACAAAATCACAAGCAAGAAAGGTCCAAGAACATAACTGGTTTACCTGCATAGGAGCAGGGTATTTTGTAATTCCATTCGCTGAGCAAGACATCAAGAGGATGCTACGAGGAATACCAATGAACAATTGCAGTGTAGTAAACAGGGCCATGGTGGAGTGAGCTACTCACAGAATCTCAGCTTAAAGCAACATTCTGTAACACTGAGTCACAGAAGCAGCACACAAACCTGTTTGGCATAAGTAACACAATAATATAGAGTATCTCCAGCCAGTACTGTAGGACTTCTCTAGAGGTGAAAAGGCCATGCTACAAATAGCTACCAATATTGACTCAGGCTTCAATAGTGGCTGAATCCAAAAACCAAAGGGCAGCCAGTCTTGACTTGTTTCTAGTCTCAAAAGGATGGTCAAGCCTCATTGACCACTCGGACATCTGGATGGTACTTACTGACCGTGTCAACTTTGAATATTAAGGATATACAGAAATAAACAGGGACATTTAATACAGGTTTAAGCCTTAATTCATTTGTAAAAATTCAAGTTTATAAAGGACTTAAGTTAGGAACGATTTAAAAAAAATATTTTGTTGTAAAAATAATATATGCTTATATAAAAGAATTATTAAAGTGGAAAATTGAGGGGTGCCTGGGTGGTTCAGTCTGTTAAGCATCTGACTCTTGATCTCAGCTTAGATCTTGATCTCAGGGTGGTGAGTTCAAGCCTCACATTGGGCTCTGTGCTGGGTCTGAAGCCTACTTTAAGAAGAAGAAGAGGAAGGAGGAGGAGGAGAAGAAGGCAGAGGGGAGGAGGAGGGGGAGGGGGAGAAGAAGAAAATTGAAAAACTAGAGCTATTTTAATTTTTTTTAAAGAAATTTTTATGTTTTATTTATTTCCGAGAGAGACAGCATGAACAGGGGAGGGTCAGAGAGAGAGGGAGACACAGAATCTGAAACAAGCTCCAGGCTCTGAGCTGTCAGCACAGAGCCCAAAGCGGGGCTCGAACCCATGAACTGTGAGATCATGATCCGAGCAGAAGTCGGACGCTCAACCGACTGAGCCACCCAGGCGACCCGAGCTATTTTCATGTTTAAGTGTTTACAAATAATAATTTCCCTATTGGAAGAGTTATACTTATGACATCTTTGGGAAATAGAAGTGTAGAGAAAAAAATTTAAGTGGTGATTATTTTCATCAAAATAGTTAACTGCAACATTTCTTAATATTTCAGCATCTCTTTTTCTCAAATGTTTAATATGTGATTTGACTTCTTACACAACTCTTTCAAGAGCATGTCTGTTATAAGCCTTTTTTTTTTTTTTAAGAAGAAGGGTACACGGGACGCCTGGGTGGCTCAATTGGTTGAGCGTCCGACTTGCTCAGGTCATGATCTTGCAATTTGAGCCCCACATCGGGCTCTGTGCTGACAGCTCAGAGCCTAAAACCTGCTTGGGATTCTGTGTCTCCCTCTCTCTGTTCCTCTTCCACTTGTGCTATGTCTCTCAAAAATAAATAAACATTAAGATTTTTAAAAAGAAAAGAAGCAGGGTACAAACAAAATAATTTAGTATTTGCATTTAGTATTTATTTAGTTACTAACTAGTACTAAACTATACTAGATTTAGTACTAGTACTAAACAATACTAGTATTGTTAGTTCTAGTTTCAACATAATACTAACTTCCAGATTCCATCTCCCTAATCAAATAAATAGAATAAAACTGGACTCTACTTCATTCTCCCATGCTAAGAAAATGAATTTGCCAATGCAACAATGATGACCTCTATTCTGCTGTGCAGCCCCTGTTATTAAGGAAGCAATCTAAAGATTTCTGCTCTCTTAACAGAGCAGACACAGTGCTGAGGCCACAGAAGCGACCTCAGTGTACCTGAACTTCTCCTGCTCTTCATTGGTACACCTGAGGGGCTGGGTCCGGGCTGTGCTGATTCTGGTCGCCTGGGTTGTCTGCAAGAGGTGGTGGTAGCAAGCCTCCTCTCCTTTTCTCTCTGGTCCAAGTGTGGAAAAACACCAAGACTTCTTCCTTTCTCTTCCTAACACAGTTTGGGACTAGTGAGAATTTGCCAAAGGAACATTCCTAAAAATTCAGGGAAGCCAAAAGGAAAATAAACAAGGGAAACTAAAAAATAACAAAGTCAACAGACAGCATACAGGTTCTGAGCTTATAATAGCTAACTCACTTACATGCCCATTTCCTGTTTTCCAGAGGCCTCTCAGGGATTGGAGGTGAGATTGGAGTGGGGCCCAATGTTCTACCTGCTTTCTGGTGTGTATAGCATCCTACGTGAGGAGAATGTCTATGCACCAAGTTCTGTCTGAGAGATGTTATGATGTAATAGCAAGAATTGGCCAGGAAGTCATCCTCCGGGCCCATGTCTGAATCAGATTTGGATGCGTCTTGGCTGTGTACTCTTTTTTTTTTAACCACTTTATTGAGACATAATTTACATACCATACAATTTACATATTTGAAGTGTACAATTAAATGGTTTTATTATAGTCACAGAGTTGTGTAACCATCACCATAATCAATTTTAGAATATTTTCATCACCCCTCTGAGAAATCTCATACCCATTAGCAGTCACTCCCATTTTCCCAAACCTATCCCTTCACCTCCCTATCCCTACCCTAAGCAACCACTCATCTTCCTGTTTCTATAGTTTTGTCTATTCTGCTAGTTGTGTACTCTTGAAAGCATTATTTAACCTCTTTGAGCCTTAATTTCTTCTTCTGTAAAATGGAACTTCATAGATGCAGGATATAGGAGGCATTTAAAAATGTTCTTTCCAGGGCACCTGGGTGGCTCAGTCGGTTAAGCATGCGACTCCAGTTCAGGTTATGATCTTCTGGTTCATGGGTTTGAACCCCCCTCAAACTCTGTGCTGACAACTCAGAGCCTGAAGCTCGCTTTGGATTCTGTGCCCCTCTCTCTCACACTCTGTCTCTCTCTCTCTCAAAAATAAATAAACATTTTTAAAAATGTTCTTTTCTCCCCTTTCATCATGAGCCGAAGATACTTGAGATACTCCTCATAGGCCTTGAGGGATTTGAAGCCCAGAAGAGTCAAGTGACTTGCCCCAATTACACAGCAGCAGGTAGGTAAGTGATGGACCCAAGTTTCAACCCAAGCAAGCTGCTCCAGAGCCTGCACACTGGATGGGATCACACTGTACCTCTCCAGTACGAACCATCCTGTGCCTGCCACTTGTCATCCACCATGGCCACCGACAAAAAACCTGTTGGAGCTCAAAGAATTTGTTAATTTCAGAACTATTCCTTTTTTTCCTTTTTTTAAAAAGAGAGAGCATGAGTGGGGGAGAGGGACAGAGAGAGAGAAAAAGAATCCCAAGCAGGCTCAATGCTTAGTGCAGAGCCCAACTCGGGGCTCAATCCAGTGACCCTGGGATCATGACCTGATCCAAAATCAAGAGTCAGATGCTCAGCTGACTGAGCCACTCAGGCACCTCTAGACTCAGACGTGTTAATTCATTTTAAAGAGGGATCTTTTGTTAAGGAATCAATGTAGTACCTGAAAAATTCAGTATGTTTTTCAGAATGTTCCTTTGAGTAACATTTTGACAATACATACACACATAATTTCATCCGGATATATACATTCCAAAAATATAACAAATGGAATATTTCTAGAATATTTTAAGAGCATATAACCATGAAAAAATATGAATATGTATCATTTAAATTAATTAAAGTTAACAGAGCAACCAGTAAGGTCCTTCACCCTAACCTAACTGCATTTCTATTATTTTTCAGCCTCTGCTAATCTCAGGACCAGCACACAGAAAACAACTTTCAGGTATCTATAGGAAGGGAAATGTTTAAAGGAATATACTCCAACCCTCTCATTTTGCAAGTGAGGAATCCAAGATTCAGAATGTGAGCTGATTTGCTTATGGTTGCTTTCTTAGTAAAGAACGAATGGAGACCTAGAACTCATTATTCCTAATTCCGTTCTTGACTTTACCATACCTTGTTGCTTTGTGAATAAAAAACTAATTTTCTGTTTTTATAAATATATCTTCCAGTTTATTTAAAATCATTTACCACGGTGCCTGGGTGGCTCAGTCAGTTAAGCATCCAGCTCTTGGTTTTGGCTCAGGTCATGATCTCATGGTTCCTGAGTTCAACTTTGTGTCAAGTTCTCTGTTGTCAGCGAGGAGCCTGCTTCAGATCCTCTGTACACCCCACACTCCTCTCAAAAAAAAAATTTTTTTTTAATTAAAACAATAAAATTAAATCATTTACCATCTCAGACAAGGCTGAGCATTTGAAATTGTTGTATCTCCATCCCTTCCTTTGGCAGAGATTGTAAATTGTCTTCCAGCATTCATTCTTTCCTTCTTCCCTTAAAATGAAACCCCTGATTTTTAGCTGGACACAAGAGTACTCGGAATAAAAAGGTTATTTCCATCCTTCCTGGTAGCTGGGTATGGCCACACGATTCATTTCTGGCCAATTGGGTGTAAGCCAAGGAGGGAGCATAACCATTTTCACCCCTTCTCCTTGCTGCCGATTAAAACACAGAAGTATGGCTGTGGGGATCACGAGGTAGAAACTATGTGTTGAAGATAATAGAGTCCATAGAAAAAAACCTGAGTCCCTGATGATTGTAAAGCCTCTGTATCTATCTTCCTTTGAACTATCTTCCCTTTTGAGAAATAAACCTTCTATTGTTTAAGTAGTTGTTGTTACCTGCAGCCAACTTACTCCTGAACCTAGCTGTCACAGATGCACCATCACACCAACTCACATCTCTGCTCACATTTCCTGCTCTGTGCCTAAGTTCTACATCTTGGCTAAGAAGTCCCTCTCTGCTGGGGTCCTTGAGCTCTGCCTCTCTTGATTTCTAATCCTCTATATCTTTATTATAGACTAGGATATTGTCGGGCTGGTTATTCTCTAACACCTTCCCCCTGCCATTCATCTTATGACTCTTCTCCAGCCTGTTAAGCGATCCAACAGGCTGACCTCTAAAGACCTTATCATTTGAGCTGCTGCCCCTTCGAAGCACCACCAAAGACCAGAAGGTAGAAGCAGAGAGATACAGGAACGTTTCTTACTCTGCCCTTTCCCTGCTATGGTACCTTAGCTTTGGTTATGTTTTTTTCTATTACTTACCATCATCATCATCACTCTGACATAATGTCCCTCCTCCTTGCTCTGTCTCTCTCTGGGGTCTCACTGTCCCCACCCCTTGCACTTTCAGGCTAGTGATGGCTGCCTTCCACTGCTCATTCCTGAATGCCTCAGCATCCCGTATTGATCCCCCTCACCTTGTCTACCCCTCTGAAAAAGTTCTTCATTTCCTGAAGAATTTCATTCTGAATTCCATCTGAAGGTGCATCTACAACCTGCAGCAATCAGGACTAATAATATAGTATAATTGTTTGCTCACCTCTCCTCTCCTCTCCTTGACTGGAAGTTTCCTGAAGGTAGGGAGCTTTATCTTTCTTTTCACAGTTTACAGCATATGATTTTTGGTAAATGAGTATTAGTTGAAGAATGAGGAGTGCCTGGGTGGCTCAGTTGGTTAAGCAATGACTTCGGCTCAGGTCATGATCTCATAGTTCGAGCCCTGCATCAGGCTCTGTGCTGACAGCTCAGAGCCTGGAGTCTGCTTCAGATTCTGTGTCTCCCTCTATCTCTGCCCCTCCCCAGCCTCCTCTCCCTCTCTGTCTCTCTCAAAAATAAATAAACATTAACAAAACATTTTTTTGAAACAATAAAATATCTCCCTTCAGTGTACTTTAATTTATACTTTAAAAAACGATTTTATTTTAAGGGTACCTTGGTGGTTCAGTCAGTTAAGCATCTGACTCTTGATTTTGGCTCAGGTAATGAGCTCACAGTTCGTGGGTTTGAGTCCCACATAGGGCTCTTTGTTGACAGTACAGAACCTGCTTGGGATTCTCTCTCTCCCTCTCTCTCTGCCCCTCCCCTGCTCAGGTCCTCTGTTTCTTTCTCTCAAAATAAATAAATTCACTTAACAATTTTTTATTTTATTTTGTTTTCTTTTAAGTTTGTTTATTTTGAGAGACAGACACAGAGAGAGAGAGAGAGAACGCACGTGCAAGCAGGGAAGAGGCAGAGAGAGAGGGAGAAAGACAATCCCAAGCAGGCTCCATGATGTCAGCATAGAAAAGCCCAACTTGCTGCTCGATCTCACAAACTGTGAGATCATGACCTGAGCCAAAATCAAGATGCTTGACTGACTGAACCTCCCAGGTGCCCCCAAAGAGATTTTATTTTTAAGTAATCTCTACACCCAATGTGGGGCTTGAACTAACAACCCCAAGATCAAGAGTCACACACTCTACCAACTAAGCCAGCCAGGTGTTCCTAATTTAGACCTTACATTTTAGGTATTTTATTTGGAATAAATCATATTTCTTCCTTTCACAATTAGCCACCCAGATCCCCTTCCTGAGGCAAACAATGTTTGTAATAACATTTCAATAAAGTCTCTCTCTATAAAACCAATGTTCATATTCTTCCAGATATTTAAATTTGATTACCACTGATTTAATATCTTTTTTAATTACTTAAGAAACTGGGGGACATTGTAGTTTCTTTCTTTCTTTCTCTTCCATAGGCTCTATGCCCAACATGGGGCTTGAACTCATGACCCAGAGATCAAGAGTTGCATGCTCTACAGATTAAGCCAGTCAGATACCCCTGATGTAGATGCCTCAGATGTAGTTTCTTTATTGAGATAAAATTTGGAAGTTTCAAAACATATTAAAGGCTCAAAAGACTCCTAAGAATACTACAAGTTTTTATTAAAAAAGAGAAATGTGTCTGAGTTGTTCTTAGCAAAAGTCCTCAGGAATTTGTTGTGTAGAAGAGCTAGAACAGCCCTCAAGCCTACATCACCAGAGGAGGTAGACAGAATAGTCTGCTGGGACATGCTATCCTCTCTCCTAGAGGTGTTGGAGCCTGGGTTAGAACCTGGTTTATTCACTTTCTCTAGTTAAAAATGTAAAAGGTATCTTTGACTCATCCAATTCCTTTAGGCTAGATAGCCAAGGCAGCTTTCTGATTTTTATCTTTGAAACTTCTCTTCAACCATTGCTCTGCCTTCTCACTGCTGCAAAGCTAATCTTGGTCCCTATTACCTCTGTCCTGCCTTTTGCAACTATCCTAAAATAGCTTCACTGATTCCAATGTGTCTCTCTCTTAAGTCCTTCCTGGCCCTAGGCAACCTACCCAAGCTGTTTCTCAATCCTCTCTAACAAACACTCTCTACCAGAGAGCCTGGTCTAGTCCACCTCACAAGCATGCCTGCTCTATCCTGTCTCTGCTTGTCCCTTTGTTTATGTTGCTCCCTATATCTTAAATGCCTTTCTGCCTCTTCTCTGGTTATCCAAAATCTCACCCAGAGTTCAAGTTCAGCTTAGATTTCACCTTCACAATGAGGTTCCTTCCAACAACTCTAAATCGCAACAAATGCTCCTTTTCCGGTCATCCCATAGTACTTAGTTAAAGAATCCAAGAGTTGGGAAGAACCTTAGTAATAAAAAAATCATATATTATTTTACCAAATGAGAAAACAGAGTCAAGGAGATAATGAAGTGATCTATCCAGGGTTATACAGCTATTAAGTGACAGATGGAGGGAAACAACCAAGAGCCCCAATTTTAATTTAGTGTTATTTTTATTATATTATGCCATATCTCTTCCACTTGTCTCTACATCTAATAGGAATATGCTTGTATTATTTACATTTGTTTTGTGGAACAAAGTTGTATCTCCCTACAAAGATTGAATGTCTCTCTCTTTTTTTTTAATTTTAAAAATGTTTCTTTATTTATTTTGAGAGAGAAGGGGGAGCAGAGGGGCAGAGAAGAAAAGACAGAATCCCAACTAGGCTCTGTGCCATCAGTGCACTCATAAACTGTGAGAGCATGACCTGAGCCAAGGTCAAGAGTCAGACACTTAACCGACTGCACCATTCAGGCACCCTGAAAGTCTCTCTTGAGATTAGAAACCATGTCTTTTACTTCTTTGACATTCCCACAACAAATAATAGGCACTCAGAAAAAATATTTGTGGTATTGAAATTCAAAACCTTAAAGTCTTTTAACAGATTTGTAGTGCACGTGGTGAGCACATAGTAGATACTTAGAAAATACTAGTTGATTAGCTGAGTGAAAGACGAACATACACTCTCATTCCTTCATTCATTCAGCTACAAAGATACTGCACATCAAGCACTATCTAGCTGCTAGTACACAGATTATGACATGCATGAGGGGTACACTGTGTTTCAGGCAAGATGGATATGTACACATCATGACCATACAATAAAATAAGAACCTACTAGGGGTGTGCACAGGGTATGAGTATTGCAGGGGTGTGGGAAGGGAAGCACAAAGAGGTCATGTGATTTTGAGATAAATCTTGGAGGAATAAAATCTAACCAAGTATAGAAAACGAAGAGGAATTCTAGGAATCAGGGTCAGCAGACCCACAAAGGCGGGCAAGTGTGCATTGTTGAGGGACAGGGAAGAAGAGAAGGCCTCTTGGAGAAGGTGAGTCTAGACAGGTGGGTGGCATCAGCTTGTAAAGAACCGTTTTAGCAGGACTACAGAGCTTGGACTTTATCCTGCAGGCAAAGAGAGTCAGGAAACTTTTTTTTGAAGTTTTATTTATTTAAATTTTTAAAAATTATTTAGGGGCGACTGGGTGGCTCAGAAATAAATAAAAAACAAAATAAAACCAAAAATTATTTATTTTTTTGAGAGAGAGAGAAACAGGGCATGAGCAGGGAAGAAGCAGAGAGAGGAAGACACAGAATCTGAAGCAGGCTCCAGGCTCTGAGCTGTCAGCACAGAACCTGACTTAGGGCTCGAATTCATGAACAGTGAGATCATGACTTGAACCGAAGTCAGACGGTTAACCAACTGAGCCACCCAGATGCTACAAAAGATTTCATTTTATTTTATTATTATTTTTTAATGTTTTATTTATTTCCGAGAGAGAGAGACAGCATGAGCAGGGGAGGGTCAGAGAGAGAGGGAGACACAGAATCTGAAACAGTCTCCAGGCTCTGAGCTAGCTGTCAGCACAGAGCCTAACGCTCAAACCCCCGAACCATGAGATCATGATCTGAGCTGAAGTTGGACGCTTAACTGACTGAGCCACCCAGGCGCCTCCAAAAGATTTTATTTTTAAAGAATCTCTATACCCAACATGGGGCTCCAACTCACAATCCTGAGGTCAATCTCCTGCTCTACTGACTGAGCCAGCCAAGTGCCCTTACAGTTATTTTAAAGAAGCTTTTACTGTGTATCAGGAATACTTTACTCACTCAGTCCTCACCACAAAACTTGAGGGATATAGAAATTAAGAAATTAGTCCAAGAAGAGAAAGATTTTGAATAGTGGATCCAGGATCATGCATTCTTCTTCTTCTTCTTTTTTTTAAAGCTTTATTAAGAAAATTTACATATCATCATATGTTAATTTTAAATGGAACAAACCACATTTGTTTATTTAAAAATCACAGAACACTTCAGTTCCCAAGGGAAAAAAAATCACTGTTGACATTTTGATATTCATCCCCCCTTCTGTGAATGTTACCTTCTGTCACTGAGATCTCCCCTTCCCAGGCCTCAAGATCCGTGTGGTGAAGGCAGTGAGAAGAATGGACTCAGATGCACAGGGAGGCTAGCACAGGGGTAAGGGGAGGAGGAACAGAAGAAGATGTGACCATAATTTAAGGACAGGAGAAGAGAAGTCAGGGAGGTGATCACTGAAGCGTCTCTTTTCTCAGCAGTAGATGAGGGTGTCTGCTGACAGTGAGATGGAGAGCCAGACCAGGCTTGGATTAGGGTCATGAAGTGACCACAATGAGGTGGGAATAGTTTAGAATAGCTGTTATACAACCAGGAAAGGTTGCTAACTAGGAACTTAGGAAAGGATCCTAACCATCATCAGGACCCAAATGAGACTGAAAACCATAACTGATTTTGGCAAAGCCAATTAGCACACATGACATATTGTTTCTTCTCCAGCAACAACAATACAACATAATCCCATTAGCTTCTTCCTCTAGGTCCTTTTAAAATGCTCTTCTATAAGTACAGCATAGGGAATATAGTCAATGATATTGTAATAACTTTGTACGGTGACAGATGGTAGCTATAGTTATTGTGGTGAGCATTTTGTAATGTATAAAATGTTGAATCACTATGTTGTAACCTGAAACTACTACAATATTGTATGTGAACTATACTTCAATTAAGAATTTTAAAAAATCGCTTTTCTGAAAACTTCTTTACCTTCTCTATATGATACTAACATGTGGCACCTTTATTCTGACACCAGGAAAAGGGCTGTTCGTGTGGGTTGAGGGGGTCATCTTCTGTTAGGTAAATGTGAAATTGTGTAATCAGGTTCCAAAAATCAATTACAGAAAAATAGTTGGAGAAGCCCTTGGCCTGAGAATTTATTCCAAAACTTGGAGGTTTCAGTCGTCTGTTAGCTCAATATGAACCAACAAGGTGATGCCAAAAAGCTAATGCCACCTTGGTTGTTATCATATCAACATGCTTACCAGATCATGGAATTCAACACTATTATACATGCATTAGTGAAATCACTTCTATATTTGTTTGTTTGGTTGGTTATGTACAATTCCAAGAAGAACCTTGGCAAAGCGTTTTCACAGGACGTTTAGAAGTCTTAAATCCACATTATGTGAGGAAGGAATAAGGAAAGCCCTCTGCCCTTCACCCTTTGTGCACCCCTTTGGGGGAGCCATACCAAAGTCTTGTACATGTGCTGATGTTCCCTCAGCTGTATCTCTACCAAGACTTCTCCACTGGTCTTACGTGTCCAGCTGCCTGCTGGCTGTCCACACTTGAACGCCCACAATGCCTCAAGGTCACTGTGTGTAAACCTGTTTGCACCCATATCTCTCAAAAATGACATTCATAATTTCAGGCAGTGATGTCATCACTTGCTCAGCTATTGAAGCAATCTAGGACACCTATTTCTTAAGCACCACGTACATCAGTCAACAAAGCCTACAGATTCTAACTCTGCAGTATTATCCTCGCTTTCCCTGTTTTCCATTTCTTCTCCTACTGCCTTTAGTTAGGACCTCACAGTGTTTTGGCCTGAATCACTGAATTCTGCATTTGTGACTTCAGTCTGTTTTCTAGCTAGTCTTTTTGACTTCAATCTCCCTTTGCTTCTTCAAGCCATAATTTACCAATTTTCAAAAAATAAAAACCAGGGGCGCCTGGGTGGCTTAGTCGGTTAAGTGTCCGACTTTCGCTTAGGTCATGATCTCGCGGTTCATGGGTTCGAGCCCTGCGTCGGGCTCTGTGCTGACTGCCAGCTCAGAGCCTGGAGCCAATTTCAGAGTCTGTATTTCCCTCTCTCTCTGACCCTCCCCTGCTCACGCTGTCTCTCTCTC
The DNA here is from genome assembly GCF_008692635.1 of Crocuta crocuta. Lineage (NCBI taxonomy): Eukaryota > Metazoa > Chordata > Mammalia > Carnivora > Hyaenidae > Crocuta > Crocuta crocuta. The sequence continues at coordinate 9,123,028 of NW_027529427.1, forward strand.
TCTCCTAGAAATAAATAAAAAAATATTAAAAAAAATAATAATAAAAATAAAAACCAATTTATGTCATTCTCTTACTTATGATCTTTTGGTAGCTACTTCAAGTATTTTAGCATAAAGCTTTCACTCTGAATGTAGCACTAAAGGCCCAGGTTACCTTTCTACCTTCTTAGCACAACCAACCAAAATGCTCTACGCCAGCCATTCTGAGCCACTCAGCTGTTTCATGCCACTGAGCCTCTTTGCTTCCCCTGCTCTATCCAACTGGCACTCTATCCTTCAAGCTCCACCTAAGTAGCTCCTTATCCAGGAAGAATTCTCTGGAGTCCCACTTCAGTTTGGATATCCTTCGCGGGTGCTCCATACCACATTGTGCCTACACTTAAAACCGTAATACTTGATTTATTTGTTTGCCTTCCTCTCTAGACTTTAACTGCCAAAGTGCACAGACCCCGGTTTATTGAACTTCATAAATCTAAATCTGGAGCCAAATACCACGCATGGCAAGGAAAAGGCCCTCAGTAAATGATTTTTGTTTTTGTTTGGTTTTACTTTATTACACTGGAGCACTGCTCTAGGTGCTAGGAATACAATAATGAACAACTCAGGTCTGAGTCCTGCTCTAAAAAACGGAACAAATAAATGCACTAAATGAACTAAATGACTTACTTGGAGAAAAAAAAAATCTAAGAGTGGCAATGGCTAGAGCTTTCTATTAGGTAGAAGAGAGGGTAATGTACTTTTATCTTGATCTTAAATTAAAAATCTTTGAATAAAATCTACAGAGAGTTAGATTTCACTTCTTTGGGTAATTAGAATTGACAAAAACTGGGCTCATCTGGCTGATGATGTAGTTACTCCCCATCCTTATAAGTGGGAAGTGATCGGGGAAAAGCTGACCACACTCTTCAGTGGGTGGGTGGTAGGCTAATCCATAGCAGCTTTAAGGCATGTTTGGACCATGAAACCATGATACACTCCTTCCACTGCTCCATCTTGCCTTTGCATAATGGCAGTCATAATCTCACCAACACATTAAGTTCAATGATTTAATGTATATGATTTTTTCTTTCCACTTTATTTTTCTCATACCCTATCCTTATTAAGCACATCTAGAAGCTCATTTCTACTCTTTACACCCATACCTGGCTTATCTGATTCTGTTCCCCTTGGTTCCTCAGTAATGGTCCAGGAAGAGTTTATTTCAGATGATGATGTGGGAAGACCTGAAAGAACATGGCTGGATTATTTCATATCCCACTTGGGTGGACAGAGTTGCTAGCAACTGGGAATTATTTTATCTCAAACAGAGTCAACTGGATTGGAAAGCCAATGGGGAAGAAACTAATCTCATATCCTATAGTATTATGTTCATAGCTCCCATAGTTACCTATGGGGAGCACAACAGAGAGCAGCTGCTTGCTCAGTGCTTGAATGACTATAACCTACAGGCTGAGGCTTACTTGATACCAATGCCCAGGTGTCAGGGGCAGCATCAAGTGAATGATTGATGCAAGATTTCTTTCTATTTGTTAGAATTAAAGAACTCTTATGCATGAAGGAAATGGAATGAGAGACATGGAGATGCTGGGCCCAAGTCCTTGTTCAACCTTTGTGCATGCCTTTTTCACTTGCCCCACCACTGGACTTCTGTCCAAACTTAAGGGAAATAATAATGCTTTTTCATTTATTATATGATCTTTCACTCTTCCACCACTGCTGACCATCATTAACCATCCCATGAGTACTCCCCTATTAGCCAGGGATGGTTCTTTCACCTCCATTGCTGGCCTCAGGCAGAATTGCCAATAAGAAATATTATTTTTTGCTATGTTATAGGTTTTGAGGTACAGACAGACATTTGTACCCCTGCAAACGGATTGATGACATCAATTTATTTTTCACAGTTCACCATCCAACCTTTAGTTAAAAGCTTGGTTGGGGGCACCCGGGCAGACCAGTTGGTTAAGTGTCCAATTTTGGCTGAGGTCATAATCTCAAGGTTTGTGAGTTCGAGTCCTGCATTGGGCTCTGCGATGTCAATGCCTGGGGCAATCAAATTAGAAAACAATGTTAATCTTACAATTTTATTCATGAAAAGTAGAAACTTTGGTGGGGGGTGTTGATAAAAGAATGAGGTTAGCTTAACCAAGGGAATAGTGTGATCTTATACTGTAATAAAATGATAGTATTTATTATAGTTATTGAATTATTCTGGACTATTAAAAATGTTTGCTCTTTATTCTAAGTTCAAAAATAAAGACAATAAGCAAAGAAAGTTAATTTCAATGTTCTGATTTTATTTACCTATTTTTAAAAGTATATTTATTTCAGTAATTTCTATACCCAACACGAAGCTTGAACTCACAACTGTAAGATCAAGAGTCACATATTCTTCTGACTGAGCCAGCCAGGCACCCCTTCATATCCTGCTTTAAAAAATATACTCTAGGGGCATCTGGGTGGCTCAGTCGGTTGAGCGTCTGCCTTCGGCTCAGGTCATGATCTCATGATTCATGAGTTCAAGCCCCATGTCAGGCTCTGTGCTGACAGCTCGGAGCCTGGAGCCTGCTTTGGATTCTGTGTCTTCCTTTCTCTCTACCCCTCTCCCACTTGCAATCTCTCTGTCTCAAAAATAAACATCAAAAATTTTAAAAATAAATAAAAATAAAAATATACTTTTATTGGGGCATCTGGCTGGCTCAGTTGGTAGAGCATGCAACTCTTGATCTTGAGGTTGTAAGTTCAAGACCCATGATGAGTGTAGAGATTACTTAAAAATAAAATTTAAAAGATATATATACACTCATATCAAGAAATCAAGAGCTTACATGTTTTTTTTTTAATTTTTAAAGACTTTTTAAATATATTTTTGAGAGAGAGATGAAGACAGAGAGCAAGCAGGGGAGGGGCAGAGAGAGAGAGGGAGACACAGAATCTGCAGCAGGCTCCAGGCTCTGAGTTGTCAGCACAGAAGCCTGATGTGGGGCTTGAACCCATGAATCATCAGATCACGACCTGAGATGAAATCAGATGCTTATCTGACTGAGCCACCCATGCATCCAAAAAGCATACATGGTTTTTAGTGATGGCACCTGAAACACATTTCACCCTTTTATTTTCCATTTTCTTATTAAAGGTGATAGGTACTTGGAGTTCCTGGCTATCTCAGTTGATAGAGCATGTGACTCTTGATCTCAGGGGTGTAAGTTCGAGCCTCACATTGGGTGTAGCGATTACCTAAAAAAATAAAATCTTAAGAGAAAAGGTGATGGGTACTGAAAAAATGCTGTATGAATTCAATTAATAGGTTAAGCCATACTCTATCAGAGGGAGATTTCATTGCTATTATGGAATACCTCTCAGTTTATTTAATTTTCTAAATTAACTTTGCAGACTTAATTGATACTTAACAATCAAATCAATGAAACAATAAAATAGATACTTGGTGCCTAATCAGAGATCCCAGAGAAGACATAGCTCCCACCTTCAAAAAGATTATGTTTGTTCAAATGCAAAATATATATTTTATTTTATTTATTTTTTATTAAAAATTTAAAATGTTTATTTATTTTTTGAGAGAGAGGGAGAGATACAGAACATGAGCAGCAGAGGGCCAGAGAGAGGGAGACACAGAATCTGAAGCAGGCTCCAAGCTGTCAGTACAGAGCCTGACACAAGTCTCAAACTCACGAAAAGCGAGATCATGACCTGAGCCAAAGTCGGATGCTGAACCCACTGACGCACCCAGGCACCCCTAAAATATATATTTTATAGTCCTTCCCAGCCTCATCTTAAATATATGGGTGTGGAATATAAATCGACAGAGAAAATAACTCACTTGGGACCTGTCTAGGTAAAATGAAAAGCTTATGTTTTGAAGAAAATATATCACTTTTGAATTAAGTAGGTTTAAAATTTTTTTTAAAGTTTATGTATAGGTGGGGTGGGGTGGAGAGAATCCCAAGCAGGCTCCATGCTGTCAGTGAAGAACCTGATGTGGGGCTTGATCTCATGAACTGTGAGATCATGACCTAAGCCAAAATCAAGAGTCAGACGCTTAACCAACTGAGCCACCCACCCAGGCACTCCTAAAATCCTTTATATTTATATGGCAGTTTATTGTTTAAGTAATGATCTCCTTTGCTCCACATATCAATCATGGAGGTAAATGGAGTGGGAGTGTATGCTATTTATTATTTATTATTTGAGAAAATGCAATGTAATACCCAAGCTCACATAGATGCCAGGTCCTAAAGTTATAATGAGAACCCTAGGTCTTTTGAATCCTAAAAAAACACTGCTCCTGCCTTTGTACTGTACTTCTTTCTCTACTAAATGTTACTTTAAGTTAAAAAATTATTCTAATTTAATCAGTTTTGAATTCAGTAGAATTTTTTGCATGATGTTAAGCTCTGAATGAAGATAGCCAACTGTGTTTCTCACCAATTCAAGATCCATCTTCTATGTGAAGACTCCCCAAACATTCACTCTCACACTAAATATTTTCTTCTCTGACGTCCTCTCTAAAAGGACCCTATATGAATTAGATTATTTCTTACACTCCTTTATGACTTTAAGATTATATAGTATGTTTATATTCTATACAACATGGATAATCTTTTTTTTTTTTTTTTTTACAACATGGAAAATGTTATCAATTGCATTCAAAACTCTTTAAGGCCAGAGACTGAATTTTCTACCTAAATGTATGTTTCTATATAGGATGAATCAAATTGGAGAGACAGCTCTGGCCCAGCTAAGGAGTTTGAGGCCAGATTGTACAAAACTCTGAGCACTTTGTCAACCAAAATAATGTGACCTTTAAACTGAGTAGGGATAGTTTGAGGCCAAAGGAATGACACAAGGAGCTAAAATAATTAAAAAGAAAGTTAAAGAAATTAAGGATTGTAGTCCCTTTGAAAAGAGATTAAGGGAAGAACTCATTAAGATTCGCCAGCTTCTGAATGGCACTGAGAATTGAGATGCTACAAAGCTATTTGACCTAGTGTCAAAAACAAGGGGAGATGCCACAATAAGATAGGCCTGGGATGGACACTCCAGGAATTCAGCGAGGAATTCTGTAACAGAACAGCATAAACATGGACTAAGCCACCAGGGCAGGAGAGCTGATTCTTAGATACAGTTTCTAGAATAGAACTGAAGAAGAGTTCTTTAGCAGGCAATAAAATCTGATGAAGTTCTGAGCCCTGAATCAAAGAGGGGGGGGCCCATGGGAGAAAGGTCCCTCTCAGCCCCCTTTCTATTCTCACCCATTGAGTACTAACATTTCTAATATATCCTTTATGGCTGCATGTGGTATTAAAACAGTATTTGTTAGCCCCCTGTTCTGGTCCAAGCTGGTTTAAGCCAGAACAGACAGAAGCAATGCTCGGGAGAGTCAGAGTCTCCACGCTCAGGGCTGAGCCTCTGAGAGTGCCAGCAGCTTTTCTCAACCAGGGTCAGGAGGGTTTCAAGCCTGACACCTCAGTTTCATGGCAATAACAAATTACCAGTCTTAAGGTCAAAAATAAAGAGAGCTGCTCACGTAGCCCTGGTCTCAAGCAGCCTTGCAGCTGTTATTAAAGTGCTGTAGAAGGACACGGAGACTTGCAAGCATCATAGTTCACCATAATGAGAGTCCCCATCCTAAGGAGCTCTGAGGAAAGGTGTGGACAGGTGGAAAGGAGAACCATGGTACTCTGAGTGTGTTTCCACTTCAATCTGGGCTTTTGGGAGGGCAATTAACTGCAGAAATGCTGAAAGAAATTGCTGGAAATGTGGGGCCAGGGGAGACATTTACACAGAGCACAATATAGTTTACCAAAGAAATTCTTTTTTTCCTTTTAAAAAAATGTTTGTTTGTTGTGGGAATTCCTTTTTCTTTTTTTTAAGTGTTTATTGAAATTCCAATTAGTTAACATACAGCATAATGTTGTTTTCCGGTGTACACTATAGTGATTCAACATTTCCATATAACACCTGGTGCTTATCAAAAGTGCTGGTTTGCTGGGGCGCCTGGGTGGCTCAGTCAGTTAAGCTTCCGACCTCTGACTCAGGTCATGATATCACAGTTTGTGGGTTTGAGCCCTGCGTCAGGCTCTGTGCTGAGAGCTCTCAGCCTGGATCCTGCTTTGGATTCTGTGTTTCCCTCTCTCTGCCACTCTGCCGCTTGCTCGATCTCTCTCTCTCAAATATAAATATTTTAAAAAAAAAGTGCTAGTTAGCTAAAGAATTCCTGGGGCACCTGGGTGGCTCCATTATAATTTAAGCGTCTGACTCTTGGTTTCAGCTCAGGTCATGATCTCACGGTTCAGGGGTTCAAGCCCTGTGTCTGGCTCCTTGCTGTCAGCAGGAATCCTGCTTTCAATTCTCTCTCTCTCTGCCCCCTCCCCTGCTCTCCCCCTCTCTCTCAAAATAAGTAACAAAATAAACTTAAAAAAGAGTTTAACAAAGTCATTATAAATTGTTTAAATAAGAAAAAATAAGTTTATATGAAAGGCTTGAAACTAATCTTAAAATTAGGTGTTTAGCTAGATTACATAGTAACTTAAAATTAGGTGGTTAACTAGATTTCTTAGCAATAGCAAGCATGTTGACACTTTAAAAATTATCATCTGTGTTCTATAACAGACCTTTATGATTAAAAAATATATGTAGAGAGCAACTAATGTTTTCTAAGAACGTATTAGTAATGCACAATACATTTATTTCACAAACATTCATTTATGATCAATTATCTGTAGACTGCTTTAAGGGAACAGGTGGAGGACAGAAATAAAGGAGCCCTGTGGGCTGTTCCCTGTGGAAGAGCTGAGATTTACTCAGTGAAATTAAGCATTCATGATAGAGGTAAGTTGGGAGATGTGGCACACCAGGGTGGTAAGGGATGCCTACCTGGGGTCTAGAAGGAGGAGAGGTAGTTTGGATAGGTCAAGAACCAATGAGGGGCACGGTGAGTAATGATCATTTTGGTTACTGTAGATCTATAAGGTCCAATGTAACAGCCACTAGCCACGTGTGGCAGGTTGAACACTGAAATGTGGCTAGTCCTGACTGAGATGTGCATTTAAGAGTAAAATACACACCAGATTTCAAATACTTGGTATGAAAAAATAAATGTAAAATATTTCATTGATAGTTTTTGTATTGATTATGTGTTGAAATTATAATATTTTGGATATACTGGGTTTAAGAAAATACATCATTGAAATTAAATTCACCTTCTTGAGGCACCTGGGTGGCTCAGTTGGTGGAGTGTCTGACTTTTTGATTCCATCCATGATCTCACGGTTCATGAGTTCAAGATCCACCTCTGGCTCTGCGCTGACAGCGTGGAGCCTGCTTGTTATTCTTTCTCTCCTTCTCTCTCTCTGTCCCTCCCCTGTTCATGCTCTCTCTCTCTCTCTCTCAAAATAAATAAATGCACTTAAAAAAATAGATTCACCTACTTCAAACTAATGCACGGTTTTAAGATAAATACGACTATACTGGGCAAGACAGAGTAGGTTGGGGGCAATGTAGAGGCAAGAAAACCAGTGAGGAAGCTTGTAAAATAGTGAGATGAGAAGGACCTGGCTTAGGGTGGAAACTGAGGTTGTCAAAACGAAAAGGGATGAAAGAAATATCACGAAGGAAGCACCAACAACACAGTGATTAATACCTAAGAGAAAAAGGAGAAGAAAGTGTCATTTCTTAGAAAAAGAAGGGAACCCAGGAGTCTAGGAATACAGTCGTTCCATTAAAGGAATTAGGAAGTCAGTAAGGGTGTATGAGGAGGATAGAAAAATGCTAAGCTACTTGTTTGCTGTTATTTTCCTTCATTTCAAAGTATTGAGTTTAAGGTAATCGGAAGCATGCAATTTACATTTGGGGAAATGATACTGGAACTCAGGAGAGAAGCTAGATTGAAGATGTATACTGAGAAAAACATGATCTTTAACGCTGAATGAATAAGATTCATGAGGAGAAAGCAGAAAAGCAGAGGAAGAAATGAAGGAAAACAAATGAATCCACAAAAAGCCTTTTAAAAAATTCTGAATGTTAACTTTTTAAATTAATTTATTTACAGTATTATTTTTTAATTTAAGGAAGTTCTGAATTTCTTGTTTTTATGCCATCACTTACATCATCATTATGTAATCAAATTAATCATTAAATTGCTGCATGTTAGGGAGAGTCCCCCTAAAAAGTCTAATAACCTTGTTGAGGAGAAGAAAACCCCAATTATAGTAAAGATTTTTAACTAGCACTTCAAATAAATGGTAAAAGATGACCCAAAGGAGTGCTTGATAAGTGAATCATACAAACTGTAATTTCTTGTATAAAAGTGTATGGAGAGACACCCAAGCTGGAGTGTTTCAGGAAAGCTTTAGGAAGGAAGTGAGTTTTCAGTAGGTCATGATCTGAGAGGCCGAGTTCTTTCCAAGCAATTGAAAAAGCATGATCAAAAAGGAGGAGGCAAGGATATCCAGGTGGGGAGTGAACCAGTTTGGCAGGAGAAGTCATTGGATGGATGGAGGTGGGGGTGGGGATAGCAGATAAGTCTGGGAAGGCAGGTTGAAAAACCAAAAATTGTGGCAAATCTTGAATAAGAATCTTTCAGAACTGGGACTTTCTCTCATGGTCAAGGGAGACTCATTGAACTCTGAGCAAGTGAACGATATGATTGAATTTAAATTTTAAGAAAATTAAGTCAGCTCTATTTTTTTTTTCCGTCTTCATTTATATTTCCTTGGGCAGAGAGAGTAGGAGACACAGAATCCGAAGCAAGCTCCAGGCTCTGATGTGGGGCTCAAACTCACGAACCTGGAGATCATGGTCTGAGCTGGTCAGACACTTAACTGACTGAGCCATCCAGGCGCCCCTATATTTCTTTTATTTTTGAGGTCTTGTTCAAACATGTTCAGCAAGTGTTGGCTCTCCTCCTCACAGTCAGATTTATCTTCCAGTAATAGGTTATTTTGGGCATAAGGCACAGACATTTGTTTTATAAGGTTCTGGTCACACACACACACACACACACACCTGCATTTGGTTTTATTTTAAAGGCAAAGCCAACAGAACTCAGGGACTATTTAGCTCAAGATATTTTGTCTCACAGAGGAAATATAAAGAGATTAAGAGCCTTTTCTAAGAGACAACCCATATTTCCTGATTACTAATCTAATTTACTTTCTATAACTTCTACATTTTAAAAATTTGCCTGGCTTGCAGCCCTCTTTGGGAATAGGTACATTATAGAATGCAGCTCTCTAATGAGAAAGGAAGGTTGTATGTGAGGGTGTGTCAAGAATCTGTGAGACACTTTGGCTTCAGTTATACACAGGCAACTAAAGTGACAAAATAATGGTTATACTCTATTCTCGCTCCAATTGGATTCTGGGCTGAAACAAGGAGTATCCAGGTCAAGCTGGTTACCCAAAAAGAAAAGAAAGGGCAATTCATGTAGAAGAGAGAAGCAGTGTTATCCATTAGAGAGAAAACTGGATGACTAACTAGAAAATTTGAATTCTAGTCCTGGATTAGCAGTGCTTATGGGAGAAGTCACACTTTTATTTGTCACATCCTTTCCAAGATTCAAATAAATGTTTTTAGCTGATCATTTGGAACTTATAAAGTATTTCCCAAAGAAGTAGTATTATGAAACAGTGCTTAGTTTCCCAGATTATCCTCCAGGAATCTATAAAGATTCCATCAGAACTGAAATCAGTGCATATTTGCAATGAAAAATATAAATGTTTTTTGCAACATTAATGAAACAGCAAAACAGATAAGCCAAACTAATTATTGTGGGGTTTTTAAAATGGAAAACATTTAATTAGAAGAGGATATGGAACTTGAAGGCTGTGGCAAATATAAAAGACAATTACTTCTTGGCACTTTCAATGTAGTCTGAGGTTAATGGCACCAGCTCACAAACAGAAAAGATGCAGGAGAGAGAAAGGGAAAGAAAGTATGAGATGTGTGTGTGTGTGTGTGTGTGTGTGTGAATTTTTAAATGTTTTGTATTTATTCTGAGAGATAGAGACAGCATGAGCAGTGGAGGGTCAGAGAGAGAGGGAGATACAGAATCTCAAGTAGGCTCCAGGCTCTGAGCTAGCTGTCAGCACAGAGCCCGACGCGGGGCTCGAACCCACAAACCATAAGATCATGACCTGAGCCGAAGTTGGACACTTAACCAACTGAGCCACCCAGGTGTCCCCAAGCTGTGTGTGTTTTTAAAGAAGATGATACAAACAGTGTTTAGAGGGTGAATAAATGGGCCAGATGGAAAAAGCCACGAAAGAGCACTCTGAAACTAAGGAACAATTGATGAGGGCCAGTGACCCACATATAGGTTCAGAGGTCTTAAGCTAGACTGCAGGAGATTAGGCCAAAAGTGGGTCCAGAAAAGAAATCTGAGGTAGTGAAATTCCAGGGGAAAGGTGGGACAAATGTTCAAAGCAGGGTCAAAGACTCAGGCTATCAATTCCAACAGAGGTAGAGGCCTTGGCCTCTACATGTGAAGCTCTAGCTGGAGTCCAAACTCAAGGAACTCAGAGACCACACTTTCCATCAAATCAGAGACATGTAAGACTGCTTAGCTCCAGGGCCAGAATTGGTTCCAGACTGTTGGGGAAATTTGGAGTGGGCGAGGCACACAGTGAGAGGAGGAACAAAGCAGAAAGTACAGAGACTGAACTAGAGTAGAGGACAGAAAGAAACAGGTCAGGAAGGAAGGGAGGAAGGAAGGAAGGAAGAAAGGAAGGAAGGAGGGAGGGAGGGAAGGAAGGAAGGAAGGGTGTGTCTAAAGTTGGTGTGGGGTGCCTGGGTGGCTTAGTCGGTTAAGCGTCCGACTTTCACTTAGGTCATGATCTCGCGGTTCGTGGGTTCGAGCCCCGCGTCGGGCTCTGTGCTGACTGCCAGCTCAGAGCCTGGAGCCTGTTTCAGTCTGTGACTCCCTCTCTCTCTGACCCTCCCCTGCTCACGCTGTCTCTCTCTCTCTCTCTCTCTCCTAGAAATAAATAAAACATAAAAAAAAATAAAGTTGGTGTGCTGGTTCCCTATGAACAGTGAGAGGGGGTCCTCAGAAGAAAAAAAGGCAGCACAGGGAGAAATAATGCTAGTAAGAAAAAGGTGCTCAGAGAGGTAGAAAGAGGACTCTCTGACCACCACCAGGGGGCACCTCCAGTTCCGACAGTTTTGTTGATTCACAGGACTGGGCAGTGGTGTGGGGGAGGGAGGAGGACAATAGACTAACTTCCATTTGAGAGGGGGTTGTAACCAGTACTCAAACATACTAGAGTAACCACATCTCACCTTTCTGCTTCCTGGTATTGTTAACATTCTAGGCACTATTATCACTTGGCTGGCTAGTAGTGACAATGGAGAGGCAAGGTTAAAAAAAAAAAGGTTAAATAATCATAAAACATACAGGCAAAAATGAGAAGATAGATGGAGAACCAGGAAAAAGAAGATGGGGAAACAACAGTCAGGATATAATGGATTAGAAATCAACATGAAGAAAAGTGGTAACCGTTTAAAAAAAGAAGAAAAAGTGTGGGAAGTCAAACAGATCTGTGAGGAAATGAAGAAAGACAGGAGAAGAAAGTCCTGAAAACCTCTAATTCAGGTTTTGTGATTAATTCCACAGTGGCTTGTCACCCTTTTCACATCTCATCTATTAATAGGATATCTACATAGGAGCTGTGCTTCATAAACACAGAAAAATGTAGCCTTTGCTTTTTGGGAGCACGTAGATATATGTTCATTTTTGTCAAAGATGAAAGTATATACTAAAAATTTGAGTGGGAATTTTAAATCATTAGATAGTTCCAGGTAATAAAAGGACAAACTTTGGGGCTGTTTCTATGGCGGGGGAGAGAGGAGCCAGTGTTAGAAGCATTTTGACTCATAAAAGATACAATGAAATATATTTTCTTTAAGAATTTGGGTTTTTTTTCGGGGGGGTGAGGGAGGGAGGCAAACCATGAGAGACTCTTGCATGCTGAGAACAAACTGAGGGCTGATGGGGTGGGGGGAGGGGAAGGGGAGTGATGGGCATGGAGGAGGGCACTTGTGGGGATGAGCACTGTGTATTATATGGAAAACAACTTGACAATAAACTATTTAAAAACAAGAATTCGGGTTTTTTTTTCTTAATGCCTTATAAAAACACAGCAGGTTATTAAAATGACCAGAAAAAGTGAGGGAGAGGTGGAGGAGAGACTTCAGATAGCCCACAGCAAAGTCTATTACGTCAAATGTTCATCATTTTTCTCCAGATTTTACATCGCTCAAGATGGAGGAGAATCTTTTATTTAACCGCATACGCTATATGATGGTGCCTGTCACTTAGGAAGTACTTGAGTACTCTTGGGGAAGCGTCAGGGGTAGTGTTTCCTAACTGAGAGGTGGATACAGAACCCAGCTAAGGCCCTCTCAGACTGAGGAGAATGCCGTTCTAAAATACGTCAACTGCAATGCCCAATACAAATATTCGGGCACTCACTGCAGTTTTTCCACACTTCTAGTCTGTTTTTGAGGTGGCTTTCTTTTTCTTCTTTCGGGCTCGGCAGAAAGAATTCTAATGTACTCTAGAATTTACTCTCTCTGAAGCTCACGCCTCAGCACCCTCCTAGAGTACATTCCCTTAGCCTGGTGCAGATCTCCACCCCACGAGAATACACTCCTCAGACTATCTCCCATATCCCATCCTCCCCCACCCCCTCAGCTTTCTAACTACATTGTGCGCACTCTTCCAGGCATCTCTCGCANTCCCCCTACCCCACCCTTCCCGCCGCACTCCAGCCTCCATCACACTTGGTTCCAGCTTAACCAGCCCCACCAGCTTCTTTCCTTGGAGAAAAGAGCTACTTCAGAGCTCCCTGAAACACCGTTCTTGGATGGAATAAAAGTGAGAACAGGTGGAAATCACTTTATTTCTCTAGGCCTCATATTTCTGGAGTGCACAGCCCACTGGTTCTCCGGTGCTATCACCAGCACCAATAATAACTGAACTCTCACACGTGCGTGTTTCTGGATCTAGCCCCTGCCGAAAGCACCACCCAGCGGGCCCTTTAAAAGGACGCGACCACTAAGGCCATGTGGGGGGGTGTGAAAGACCCTTATTGTCCTCACTGATCAAAGTCATTAAACTTCTCAGTCCCAAACACCTGGAAAGCGGAGTGAGTCTCATGGCAGCTCATGAGGTGCACCTTGTCCCCTTCAAGACACCCTCCTCTTCTTTCTTGGGGTGCTCAGTTCTCTCTCCCCTCCCCCTCTCTTCCAGTGCAGCTGTGGGGNGCCCGGAGGAGGGCGGCGCGGCCGGGCTGGGCGAGCTCCGCTCCTGGTGGGAAGTCCCGGCCATCGCGCACTTCTGCTCGCTCTTTCGCACCGCGTTCCGCCTGCCTGACTTTGAGATCGAGGTGAGTGGCCGCGAGGAGCGGGCGAGGTGGCGCACCCCGCGTCCCTTTCCCCCCTTCCCCCTCAGGAGTCCCGGAACACCGTGCGGGAGGGAGCGGGGCACGCGGAGACTTTGGCCGGCAGTCCGCAGCCGGGGGAAGGGCTCGGAGGTGGGGGCACGAGGCGCACCAAGGGCCGGAGCGCGGGCTGGGGCCGCCGCGGGACTCCGCAGGGGACGCCAAGTGTCGGCGTCCGGGCTCGGGACGTTCGCTCGTGGCCGCCGTGCCCACTCGCGCCTTCCGGGACGGGGCGAAACGGGCGGCGAGGGGGCGGAGGCGAGTGCGCTTTTGTAGGAGTGGGACCCGGCCGGCTCTCCCGGGACTTCTCGGGCAGGAGGCTGAGTGTGTGGGGAGAGTGCGTGCGCGCGCTCCCAGCCCGGTGCCATTGAAGCGGCGAGCCAGCTGCTCCGGGCGGGGACGGGGTGCGGGCTGGATTAACTCCGACCGGGAGGGGAGGCGGCCTGCGGCCGGTTGGGGGAGGGGTCTGTCGTGCCCGGGAGAGGCTCGCCCTCACTTCGGTGGGCGCGTGGAGGGGCAGTCGCACTTCGCAGACTGCCAGAGGCCCGCGACTCTCGGGGGCGCTTTGGGTTAACTTCGGGCAGGCGGAGATGGGGGCCCGGGCTCGGGGGCGCGCTCTCCTCCGGGGAGCCGCCCGGCGCTCAGCCCTTGCTCCCGAGCTCCGAGGCTGCGGAGAGAAAGTTTAGGACTCCGTTATTCTTTAACAGCGCCTTTTCTCTCAGAACAGACAGCCCTCTTTATTCGCGGACCTCGGGAGCTCTTTGAGTTGATTTCGCCACCATTATCCCTCCGGGCGGGCGTGGAGTAAAGGGATGGCTTTTCTGGCCAGGCCGAAGGTGCTTTCAAACCCGAGGCTTTGTGATAACCGGACTAAAATCAGGAGTCCTAGTAGCAGGGATGGTGGCGGGAGTGTGAGGAATGGAATGTACCCGATGGCCCCGACAGGCAGCTGGCCCTACCAGGATCCATCCTCTTTTCTTTTATTTTTATTTTTTGGAAGGGGGTGCGAATATTTGATTGGTTGGCAGGTTGAATCGCTTGCCCTCCTATGGCAGTATATATGTAGTCACTTAATCACCTTTTGCCTTGGACAAAGGTAAATGGAAACTGTTGGTCAGTTTTTCTTCTCAGTTCTGCCAATGAGTTCGCCGCCGAGTAATCAGAATAAGAATTACTCTTTTGGAAGAGCAAATCGTAGTTGTTGCCTCCCCACCCCCCACCGATCCTACTTTCTGCCATTTTCGGATTGATTTTAATTCGTTTATTCCTAGGATTTTTGCCTCACCCTTATGTATAGATTCAGTGTTGTTTGCGGAAATATCATTCGCTTCTCATATGAATGAAGTGTTGGGACTTGCTCTTGTTGCGGAGTTCACGAAATTGGAAAATAAAAAGATCAAAAGGGGTACGGTGGGAGAATGAAGCGGAATGTACGCTGATAAACTGGGACCGCTCACTGGCTTTTGGCGATTCTTAGTTCCCGGGGCTGATTAAAACAATGTGATTAAATCGTGGGCTTCTGTTTTCAGGAAGATGTAGTAACTTGGGCATTTTAGATAGCACCATAGCGTTTGTTTTCAAAGTTTGAACGTTATAGTAGCAGCATGATTTTTACTAAAAATTTTAGTAGGATAACTGAAGAAGAGAAACAAGGCCACAAAAATGAAGGATTTGGGAATGCTTAAAGTCGAGAGATGGTTAACAGTTATTCTGATAGTCATGTGTTCTTTTAGTTGGTATAAAATCGTGAGTAGTTTAATTACATTCTGCTGCTCAAAATGGTGGCTGTTGTGGGAGGTGTTGCTTGTGACTGACTGTGCCATCTTGGGTGCTGGCAAACTTGCGCCTTAGCCCATTTTCTTTCTAGCAAGATAGTAACATTGAGGTGATGTTGAATTACAAGTTTAGAGCTTAAGGACCCAGTCTACAAATACTGTGGGAAAAATCATCTTTCAGAATCCATATACTCCCATTTTGTTGATGGAAAAATAGAGGTAACTCATTTTGCTCTAAATCCTTGCCCACATCTAGAGTAATCTATAAATAGCTTGTTTTATGTTCTAAGAAATAAATTTGTGATTTCTAAGTATTAGCTTGTATAATTCTTAAAGGAAATGTAATCTGATCCAAAGAGGTCAAATTTGTGTGTTTAATAGAAATGAAAAATCATTGTTGTTACAGGGGGATAATTTGGGCTCTTTGAAGTGACTGTCTTTTGATTGGAGAGGTTCTTGGAAGTGACACTATTGTTTTTGAAGTGCATGCCATGCTGTTTGAAATAACATGCAACAGAACGAATATTTGAAATCTATATGCACTTTTTTTTAGAACTATCCATGCCTGTTTTTATTAGATGTTCAGTAGGTGGATAACAAATGATAGGGACTTTTTAACCTCTGCAGTTCTTGTGTAATTCTCTCATGTAAGGTGTGTGTTTTGACATAGTTAACGCAAATGGTAATTTAAAGTTTTCAGTAGTTATCAGAAATTAAAATTAGCCTTTTTTAGGCTAACAAATTTGACCCCGTGATGGTGCAGAACTCACTGAAAACATCAGTTTTAGTTCAGGTATAAAACAAATTTATTCTTTTGCTTAGATGATTTTTTAACAGTTCATTGTCCTGGCAGTTTGAGAAACAGCCCCTTGGTTAGAGTGTATGATGTAATGGAAGACCCTTAAAACAAGCAAACAAAAAACCAATTCTGAGGCTGAGTTGTACCTGTTAGGCCAACTGGAAAGGCCCTACCATCTTTAATTTACTGCAGCTTTAAAAGGTAAAAATGATGAATAATACCAAGTGGTAGAAATTGTATATCAGCTTTTTTAGGAAACCAGTTTTCATTTATGTGGAAAGATCTTGTTTTACCCTTGACCACCAAGCTGAACTGGATTTATAGAAAATTTAGGAAGTAGAATTCTCAAGGACTTGACTTCTATTTATCTAGAGTGAAGTAATCTCTTAGATAGGTGAAGAACTGGGAGAATTCATGCTACAATTCTGAAAGAGGTCAAGACCTCCCACTCATAGAACTGGTCCCCTAACCAAGGATAGTTTTATTTTTGCTTGTAAAAAAAATCCTTTTTACTCTGTTAATCAACTTTGAATGTACAGGATTTCTTTAGAGATTCTGTAATCATCAGATAGAAAATCTGTGAATATATGAATGATGTTTTAAGTTCAAAATTTCTGGTTTTAAAAATAATGCAGACATTATATAAAACTTGAAAATTGTAGCACAATGTAAGTAAGAGAATTAAAATCACCCATAATTTCTCCACTCAGAGAAAGCTGTTAACTGTTAACATTGTATCTCTCCACTTAGGGATAAAAGCAATTAATTGTTAACATATTTAGAAATTCCCAAATACGCTCACAATGTACTTGTTTCTTAGATTAGGTACTGGTTTTATTTTTCAGATGAAGAGATTGAGGTATAGCTGGACAACAATAGGTTGATGACCCTGAATTCGGTAGTTGGTGTTACAGCAGAGCAACTACTACTAGGTGCTAGGAGATTACCAAAGAAGCTTGTAGCTCGCCTCCTTTGTGTCAGAAGATTATCTGTTAATATCTCAGAATCACTTCATTTAAATCAAGTATTTTAGAATTGTTTAGCATTCCAGTGAATTAGGTTGGTTCAGTTTTGTTTGGATTTGAGAAATGAAGAATTGTGATTTGACCATTTAATGCTAATTGAATGCTAATTTTTTTTCCTTCCCTACCAGGTGCTCTTTACAGTGACTCTAGGGGTCTTGATCAAAGTAAGGGAAGGGAATATAGAATCATCTTCAGCAATCTGGTCTGGAGTTAATCGTGATGGGTGTGGGGTTGGGGGCAAAAATCCCTTCACAAACATTTTGGGAATATTTTCCTCTAGAGCAGAAGACCATGGTGCCTCTAGGTGGGTCTTTGAAAATGGTCATGTAGAATTATCTGAATGGTTTATATATTAGCAACATGGTAAAAATAATCTGATTGTCCTGTCTACTATTTCCCGGAGATTCTTGCTATTGAGTGCTGAATACTTTGCCTTCGTTGGTTTTATGGTAGGTAAAGCCCCTCACCTAATGAGCATGATGATCTGGGGTCACTACCTTTAATTCAGATTCCTGAATTCCACTCTTCATGTTTCCTTAATCAAAGCCACCAAGGCATGAATTATTTTTATTTTTTTAATTTCTTACATTTTTAAGTAATCTCTACACCCAACAGGGGGCTTGAACTTGCAATTGAGAAAAAATAAGAGTTGCATGCTCTACTGAGCCATGCAGGTTTCCCAAGGCACAAATTATTAAGCATGGAAAATAAATAATTAGAATTGCTGAGAGTAACTTATTAGTATATATCAGTCATATCAGCAGTTCCTAAGCCTGGGCCTATGGATGGGCTGTAGGAGATTTTGTGTTGGTGTACATATGTGCACTTTGCTAGAGGAGAAGGCCTGTCACTTTCATCAAATTCTGAAAGAGGTCCCCAACCCTACAAAGGTTAAAAAGCCCTGAAGCAGATGAAAGAATAAGTTAACCTTGAATAGGTGAACCAGCAACCTAGTTTTAATTACACAAGGTGCTTTGCACTAGAAGTTAGAAACTTGAATTCTTATTCTAATTGTGCCACTTGGGCAGGTCAGAATAGCCTAATGGTATATGACATTTGTATAGTACTTGGTACATTTTCTAAATGGTTATTTATTTATTTAAGCTCTATACCTAACGTGTAGCTTGAATTCATGACCCTGAGATCAGCAGTCGCATGCTCTCCCAACTGAGCCATTCAGATGCCCTCAAATGTTACCTCGTTTAATCCTTAGCTTGCTTGCTTTTGTTATAAAATTTTTATAAATATATTTTATAATTTTTTAAAGTTTTATGTATCTATTTAAAATTTTTTTAAATTTTTTATTTATTTTTGAGAGAGAGAGAGAGAGAGAGTGTGAGCAGGGGAGGGTCAGAGAGAGGGAGACACAGAATCTGAAGCAGGCTCCAGGCTCAGAGCCGTCAGCACAGAGCCTGACGCGGGGCTCAAACCCACAAACCGTGAAATCATGACCTGAGCTGAAGTCAGATGCTCAACTGACTGAGCCACCCAGGCACCCCATTATGTATCTATTTTGAAAGAGAGTGCAGGCATGAGTAAGGGAGCGGCAGAGAGAGGGCGAGAGAGAATCTCAAGCAGGTTCTATGCTGTCATCTTGGAGCTCAGTGCAGGATTCGAACTCATGAACTGTGAGATCATGACGTGAGCTGAAATCAAGAGTCAGAGGCTTAATGGACTGAGCCACACAGATACCCCATTCCTTGGCTATCTTTAACCATCACTGTGAGATAGGAGTTATCCTCATTTTATTTTTGAAGTTTATTTAGTTATTTTTAAAGAGAGAGGGGATGCATGTTAGTTGGGGAGGGGTAGAGAGAAAATTCCAAGCAGGCTCCACACTGTCAGAACAGAGCCCAACATGGGACTTGATCTCAGGAGCCATCAGATCATGATCTGAGCGGAGAGATCAACTGAGCCACCCAAGTGCCCCATTATCCTCACTTTATAGATGAGAGGCTGAGTTGCTTGCAGGCAGACTCTCATCTGGATCTTAGGTTCTTTGATAACATAATTGTGTGCGGTTGCTACATCACTCTTTCTATTTCATTATCTAAAATGAAAGGCTATACCTATAAATGATGGCTGGACCTTAATAGTACACATCTTGAGTTCTTTGGTTCTAATAATGTGGGGCACAGAAGATACTTTTAAAACTTCTGCTGAAGTAAGTACAGAGTCAGGTTCATGATTTCATTTCATTTCTTTCAGCAGGTATTTATTGAGCATCTACTATGTACTAGGCACAATGTATTAGGTAATGGAGGTATAGATGTGAACATAACACAAAAATACCTGTCTTCTTTTCATTAGAAGGAAACAGATAGTAAATGAATTGGTATAGTACCTCAGAGGTTAGTTAAGAAACAAAGCAATGTGGAGGCATAGGGAGACCCAATTAAAGGAGTGGGTTGTTGTAATTTAAAATAGGTTGGTTAGTATGGCCTTACTGAGAACATGGCATTTGAGCAGGACTGAAGGAGATAAGTGATTTAAAATGCCTCAAAAATGAGTATTTTGTGACACTGTTTGATTTAATGTAAGGTATCAGATGATAAGTGTCTTCTGAAGATTCAAAATCTGTTCCTCCTCTGAGGACTAAAGCCCCAAAACAGATGTGAAATTACAGAGAGGAAAATCTTTATGCAGTTTGAAATCCTGAAAGGGGAGAAGGTTCTGTTAGAGTAGGTCTCCAAAAGTGAGGGGTGCCTGGCTGGCTCAGTCGGTAGATCATGCGACTCTTCATCTCAGGGTTGTGAGTTCCAGCCCCACATTGGGTATGGAGATTACTTAAAAATTTATCTCTTTCCAGAAGTGAATACTAGATCCCCTTTCTGTTTATACCAACATTTTGAAAATGGAGGCGTGGGAAGCTTCACAGGGGTAGTCGGGAGCTTCTGCCTTTGTAGAAAAGGCAGTACCCTCTCATCTCTGAAGGACAGCCTGTGTTACCATCTGGCTGGCTTTGTGACGGAAGTTGAGTATGGTGTTGCTTAATTTTCTGGAACATAGGATAGCCGAAAATACACCTTGGCACCATTTGGTACAACGGACAGTCTGCCCTTTGATCAGGAGAGGCTGGGTGCTGGAGTCTTGCTGGGTGTTAGCAATCAGAATGAGGAGCGCTGGCACAGTGCTGGGAAACTGCAAGTGCAAAGGCTGATTTAGGTACAAATTCAGTGTGGATAAAGCCAAGGGGGACAGACACAGCTTCCAAACTATGAGGTTTTAGATCTAGTCGATGTGATTGAACATATTCTCAAAAGGGGTCAAGTAGAAAGTCAGAAACCTAGATTGTAGGCCCATCTCTGTCATTGACTTGAGTTATGATCTTAGGCAGATTTTTGGTTTCAGATGCTCCATACATCAAATGGGAATTTTAGACTAGGTGATTCTTAGGTTTTGCCTAGGTCTTAAGTTCTGTCATTCTAGAAATGTTTCTCAGCATGCATGGCACAATTAATTGATTAAGAAAACCATCGACCTCACTTGTTAGGATCAGTGAGGATCAGGGTTGTGATCTGTGTTAGGATCCATAATTTACAAATTAATTTTGTACCAGATGAAAGCTGCAAATCTGTACTTCATGTGTTTGTAAATTATATGAACTTCTCTTTCTGTGGAAATCTTGTCTGCCGTACTACTTTTAAAGTAGCTTTTTAGGGCTTGATGATTGACCTTTTCACCATCTCCAAGGTCCTCAGACTGAGCTAAGATTTTGTATTTTGAGACTGGGAGGAATTCTGGAGAATGAAGATCTTCAGTTATGTTATTTTTCCTTCATTTTTGTTATATTTAATGCCATTTATACTTTGAACTTTGAATGAAATCCAATTAGAGCATTAGGCATGTGGCTTGCTTTTCATTTGGTACTGCAATCTTTTTAGACAACTGTGTTGCCCTATATGTTCATATTTCAGTAGATGTTATTTATTCCTTGGATGCTTTTATTATACCTTTTTTATATTAGCCTCTAACCAATATTAATCAATTTATATTGGAAAGCTTGAGAGAAGTCTTTCAGTAATTTTTACAATTGAGAAAAGAATTGTTAGATAATATTGAGCTCAGGATTCTGTGTTTCTTTAATGCTTGGGGTTTCTCAGCCTCAGCACTCTTGATATTTTGGGCTAGATAAGTCTTTGTTGTGGAGAGCTGTCATATGCATTTTAAATTGTCTAGAGGCATCTCTGGCCTGTACCCTCTAGGTGCTAGTAGCATCCCCAGACATTGCCAACTACTGGGGGCCAAAATCATCACATTTGCAATTTAGTGCTTTATGGTATAATGAAGGCAGACTTGTTCAGTGTAGGTCATTGTATAAAAGGTACACTGTGAAGAGGATACGTTTTTCTTTCTGATGATAATTTTTTCCCCTAAATGCAAATTTTCAGTATATTTGTATATAAAAATTGAAGGAAGTTAAAAGTTGTTCTCAGATAAGCATGTCAGTAGTAATTACACTTGTCAGAAAACTGGGAAGCAGATGTTTTGTTATTTTTTTTTTCTTTCCTGGGGAGTCATTTAAGGGAAGAAGTGGTTTGGGGGTACTAGAGAGGGTGTTGGGGGGCTAACTGGGTCCCTTAAAGAAAGGCCTCCCTGAGGCAAAGCCTGGCTGCCTGGCACTGTTGGGGAAGCCGGGTGTTGTGCTATATAGCCTCAGGCTGGCTTCCACACTGCCATTGCCTGTCAGGCCACAGGCTTTTCTTGACAGATCTCTTGAGCCTCATGTGGTAGTGCACTGGGGGCAGTGGGGACAGCTAGTTATGACCAGGTCAAAAGTTCAGTGAGACCTAAGTTGAAGGGGTGTGTGTGTGTGTGTGCGCATGTGTTTGTATACTTACGTATCTGAGACAGGTGTGTATATTGCTATATAGAGTTTATTCCATCAGAATTTTCAACTTAGAACACACCAATCACAGATTCTTTCCTGAGGTCATTCTAAATATTTTTCTTGATTTCTCCCACTGGGTTTTCTTTCTAGGTAAGTATGGCAAAATATTTTATGGATCAAGTAGATTTTTATTTTGGTTTGGAGAAAAAACTGTATTGTGATGGTGACTTAGTAGTAAACTAAGAGCAGTAAGCTACAGAAAGATACGATAGTACTTAGAAGGAGATAACATTTTATCTGTGGCTTCCAAAGGTGTCTTTCACATAGAGAATACGTTTCAGAGTCCAACTTTGCCATCTTGGGGGTTTTGGTTCCCACAGAGATCCAGCACCTTATTTTTTGTTTTTATCTCTCGATTGGAAATGAAGTAAGACCTGACCACATTATTTTTTTTCTTTCCTACTCCATTGTTGTGCTAGTCTACTGATGTTCTAGGTTTGTTTTGGGATGTGGTGAAGGAAGGTAGAATTTCTGGCCCAAATGAGGATATTAAATTACAGAATCTGGATAAATAAGTTGGTGTGAAGTCAGTCATTCTATAGCCAAAAACAGTTTTCTCTAGGTGAGTGACCCCTCAGAATAATTCTTTTATGTGCACTGTTTTGCACTTAATTACTCATGCACCCTTTAAAATGGAATATTGTTTATGTAAAAATAAATGAAATACAGTATTTCATTCTGCTGTTTAAAGTCCCTGACCTCATGTTACCTTTATGATTTGGTTGGCTTAAAAAATACCATATTCTTTTAAGTTTCACACTATAATCATCAGCTTTTAGCTTTGATTCTACAGCTCAGACTCTTTAGAAGCAGTGCAGTTCTAGTTTTTCCCTAGGGTGGGTTTGCTAGAGTAACTGCCTGACTTGGCAATATGTCACTGAGGCATGTGGCCACCTGAATGAAATGTGTGAATGGTTGTCATAGCAGACTGTGCATCCTTCAGTGCCCCTCCCCCCACCCATAACCTCTAAAAATAAGTGAAAATAGAGGAAGTGTTAGGGTCACAATTACACTAACCACTTCATGTTTTTAATGTGGAACATTTAAATCACCTCTAATTAATAATTCCTAAGAATGGAATAAGTTCTTACAATTAAGAATGTTGTTAAGCAGTCTGGTTGGCTGCAAGAGTGTTTTTTTCTCCTGACCAGTTCCTTTTAATGAACACCCCTTCTCAGAGTGTTCATTGTTTCAGCAACAATGGCACTAAGGACAGTTGATTTGCTTGACAGAAAATGTGTTAAATTAACAGATCTACTTCTTTAGCAAACCTTTTCTCTCCCTGCTTCCCCATTGTGTCTCTTCTGTCTCTCTGAAGGGTTGTGTTTGCAGATTCTTTTAGGTGTGGGAGACAATTTTTATAGTTGGTATCCTGAAGTTCTTTGTTCAGGGGACACTGTTTTATGGGAGAAGGGTGATTTAAAGAAAAATTTCACCTGTTGACATAATTAAGGGATCCAATTTTGAATTGTTTTACACTCTTAGACTGGTATTGATCTGGGTTAATATCCTATACAAATCTATTTTTTTCCATATTGTTTCTGAAAGACTTTTCTCCCCTCATTTTCCATTGCGTGGTTAAAGTAGGCCTCCTTACAGGACATTGGGGATTGGAAGTGGAAGGTTCTGTCCACTCCCAATGTTGGGGATATGTCTGTTCTCATAACACTAGATTTTCATCACTTTAAGTGATGGAGCTCATCTTCGTAACTGTATTAATTACTGTATTTGGATTTCTGTAACCTGCAACTCTTCAGTAGTGCAATTGAAAAGGAAAATCTCAAATCCCAATCAGTCTCTCTTCTGTTATTGTCATTGTTATTAATATTAAGGTTGCTATTTTCCTCCTGCCCTAGGAAATTATAGTATGTTAA
Source organism: Crocuta crocuta (assembly GCF_008692635.1). Lineage (NCBI taxonomy): Eukaryota > Metazoa > Chordata > Mammalia > Carnivora > Hyaenidae > Crocuta > Crocuta crocuta. The sequence goes on from NW_027529427.1 coordinate 9,146,852, forward strand.
GAAAAAGTAGGTGAGTTGGTGGCAGTGATAGTGTAAAATTAAAATATAGAGTATATGACTCTATGTGCCAAACCAGTTATAGATATATGACTGCTACATAGTTCCGGGGCAGGCAGTGATCGTGAACAACATGCTTCCTGCAGAAGGTAGGATTTGGAGGTTCATAGTGAGTAAGTCAGCATAGAGCTAGCCAGGTCAGAGAGTTTTCTTTTTTTTTCTTTTTTCCTTTTTTAATATTTTTATTTATTTCTAGGAGAGAGAGAGAGAGAGAGACAGCGTGAGCAGGGGAGGGTCAGAGTGAGAGGGAGACACAGACTCTGAAATAGGCTCCAGGCTCTGAGCTGGCAGTCAGCACAGAGCCCTATGCGGGGCTCGAACCCACGAACCGCGAGATCGTGACCTAAGCGAAAGTCGGACGCTTAACCGACTAAGCCACCCAGGCGCCCCAAGAGAGAGTTCTTTTCTTATAGAGGGCTAATAAAAATGAGGTTGAGGGGTGCCTGGTGGCTCAGTCTATTAAGTGCCCAACTCTTGATTTCAGCTCAGGTCATAATCTCACAGTTCATGGGTTTGAGCCCTGCAAACAAAGCTAAAAAGAAAATTAAAAAAAGGTTGAGAAATAGTAGGCGAGACATTGCAGCAAGGCTTGAATGCTAGGCTCACTGGTGTTAAACATTTTTATTCAGGCATTGAAGTGTTAGGAGAAGAATGATGACAACGTTTCAGGCTAAGACTGTCCTGTGTGCTAAGTGTTTCAGATTAAATCTGGTATTGGAAGCTGGGATAGACCAGAGTGGAGAAGGAGAGGCTAGTTTAATTATTGGGAGTGGAAGGAGCATAAAATGCCAAAGGTACCAATAATAGGAAAGGACATTCATCACTGGCATTACTGAATAGGTAGGACTGGACGATCAACAATGTTGGATGCCTAAAGAAGGTTGTATCGGTTAAGGATGTTTTTGGCTGCAAGGAAAGAATGCTGTACTAGCAGCAACTTAAAACACTGGCGCAGCCTGTGACATAATCTGGAGGAACGTGGTTCCTGGCAGGTGTGGCAGCGCTGTGAAGAATACAGCATTCCGGGGTGGTGCTCCTCATGGTCACAGGGTGGATTCTGCAGCTCCAAGGTCTGCATTGCTGAGGGATGCAGAGAAGTACAGGAAAATTACCATTGAAAACAGCCATTGAGTTGGTGATTTGAAGAGGTTAGAGATGACTTCAGAGAAGCCTATTTGAAAGAGGAGGAGAGAGAGAGGCTAAAACTGCATACTTTTGTAATGAGAGCAAATGAGCTCTCTAGGAATGGTGGAAAAGAAAGAACTTTAAAAAATGTTTTTTCAAGAATAATATATAACCGTCAGTTATAGAAAGATTCTTTAACTGAGTTAAAGAAATCTCAGTTCTTATATGGTTAACATTTTAATGTACTGAGGGAGTCCATTGTAGCANTTGTTTTAAGCCATCCCGTTTCCAAATTCTACTCCATTAAAAAAATTTTTTTAACGTTTATTTTTGAGAGAGAGAGAGAAAGAGAACCCAAGGAGGAGAAGGGCAGAGAGAGAGGGAGACACAGAATCTAGGGCAGGTTCCAGGCTCTCAGAGCCTGACAAGAGGCTCGAACTCATGAACCGTGAGATCATGACCTGAGTCAAAGCCAGACGCTTAACTGACTGAGCCACCCAGGCACCCCTACTCCATTTTTTATACTAGCAATCCTAATCCTCTTTTCTTTCTCCCTCTGATTGTTGGGAGGGGGCTGGTAGTTAACCCACCCTAAGATTGTTAGTTGCTTAGTGTTTTAAAGATTTTTTTTTAATGTTTATTTATTTTTGAGAGAGAGACAGAGACAAAGAGAGAGACAGAGAGCTAGCAGGGGAGGGTCAGGGGGAGAGAGAGAGGGAGCGAGAGATGCAGAATTTGAAGCAGATTCCAGGCTCCGAGCTGTCAACCCAAAGCCTGACACGAGGCTCAGACTCAAGAACTCTGAGATCATGCCCTATGCCGAAATCAAGAGTCAGACACTTAAACCAATTGAACCACCCAGGCGCCCACCTTCTGTTTGAAGTCCTAAGTTTTGAGTTTTTTTAAGTCATTTTTTAATCTTCTGTTTCATGATATAAGCTAACTCGAATTTGTTGCCCTTGGTGTGTGCTCCAGGCACTGCTTGAAGTGTTTCTTATGCACGAACTTACCTATTCTTTTTTTTTTTTTTTAAGTTTATTCATTTATTTTGAAAGAGCAAGCACGAGCAGGGGAGGGGCAGAGAGAGAGAGAGAGAGAGAGAGAGAGATTGAGAATCCCAAGGGGGCTCTGTGCCTTCAGCACAGAGCTAGACAGAGGACTTTAGCTCACAAACCATGAGATCATGACCTGAGCTGAAACCCAGAGTCAGGGCTCTTAACCAACTGAGCCACCCAGGTGCCCCTATATATTCTTTTTTAAAATTGTGGTATAATTGACATATAACATTATATTAATGTTTCAGGTGTACAGCATAATGATTCGATATTGTATATATTGTGATTTGACAACCACAAGTAAGTCTAGTTAAAACTACATCCATCACCACACATAATTACAGACTTTTTTTCTTGTGATGAGAACTTTAAAGACCTACTGTCAAGTGGTGCCTTGCTGGCTCAGTCAGTAGTACATCATGTAACTCTTGATCTCAGGGTTGTGAGTTCAAGCCCACATTGGGCGTGGCCTATTAAAAACCAGGACTGAATTATTTTATAACTTTTGACCACCAACCACCAGTCTGTTCTCTCTGACTTATTTCACTGAGTATAATGCCCTCAGGCTCTCTCCATGTTCTTGCAAATGGGAAGATCCTTTTTTTTTTTTTTTGAATTACTGAATAATGTTCCATTGGTGTGTGTATACCACATTTTCTTTATTGATTGATTGGTGGACCCTTAGATTGCTTCCATGCCTTGGTTGTTGTGAATAATGCTTAACATTGGGTGCAGGTATCTTTTTCAAGACAGTGTTTTCATTTCTTTGGTATATACCCAGAGGTGGAATTATTAGATTATGGGGTAGTTCCATTTTTAACTTTTTAAAGGAACCTCTATACTGTATTACATATTGGCTGTACCAGTTTACATTCTCACCAGTAGTGTAAAAGGGTTTCCTAAATACTTGTTATTTTTTGTCTTTTTGATGATAGCCATTCTAACAGGTGTTAGTTAATATCTTTTTTTTTATTTTTTTTTTAATGTTTTTATTTATTTCTAGGAGAGAGAGAGAGAGACAGCGTGAGCAGGGGAGGGTCAGAGAGAGAGGGAGTCACAGACTGAAACAGGCTCCAGGCTCTGAGCTGGCAGTCAGCACAGAGCCCGACGCGGGGCTCGAACCCACGAACCGCGAGATCATGACCTAAGGGAAAGTCGGACACCCAACCGACTAAGCCACCCAGGCGCCCCATGGTGTCAGTTAATATCTTACTGTGATTTTGATTTGCATTTACCTGATGATTAGTGATGTTGAGCACCTTTTCATGTACCTGTTGGCCACTTGTGTGTCTTTGGAAATATGTCCACTCACGTCCTCTGCCCATTTTTACTTCTTTTTTTAAATTTTTATATATTTATTTATGTATTTTTAAGTTTATTTATTTTGAGAGAGAGTGTGCATGCAAGTTCAGGGGGGCAGAGAGAGAAGACAGAGAATCGCAGGTAGGCTCCATCTGTCAGCACAGAGCCAGCTCGAACCCATGAACCAAATTGTGAGATCATGACCTGAGCCAAAATCAAGAGTCAGATGCTTAACTGACTGAGCCACCCAGGGCCTCTCTCTCTGCCCATTTTTAAATCAGATTGTTCTTTTTTTTTGCTATTGAATTGTATTTATATATTTTTATTTCCCCCATGAGGTAGAAATCACCTTTATCTCACCCTGCAGATGAAGAAATGGAGGCATACAGAGCCAGCAGGTGGCAAAGGCCAGACGTGAACCCAGAAAGTTCTACTCAATAGAATGCCAAGCCTGGGTGGCTCAGTCGGTTAAGCGTCTGACTTCAGCTCAGGTCGTGATCTCATGGTTTGTGGGTTTGAGCCCCGCGTCGGGCTCTGTGCTGACAGCTCAGAGCCTGGAGCCTGTTTCGAATTCTGTGTCTCTCTCTCGCTCTGACCCTCTCCTGCTCACGCTGTGTGTGTCTCTCTCTCTCAGAAATAAATAAAACATTAAAAAAAATTTTTTAAGACCTTTATTAGTAAAGGAAATTAATGTTAGTGTTTTTAAGAGAGGAAAATTGATATCCAGGGCAGGTGTTTTACAGGCTTGCTGGAAGGTAGGTGAAAGTAAATTTTCATTAATGTTGTGGCATTAAAAGGAATTTTAAGCAAAACTGTAGAGAGCATGAGGACAGAGGAAAAAGGACATTTAAAAATTTTTTAATTTTTATGCAGTCCCTACACCCAACCTGAGGCTGGAACTCAAAACCCCGAGGTAAAGAGCTGTATGTTCTACCAGCTGAGCCTGCCAGGCTCCCCAGGAGAATGACATTTTATTTTCTATTTTTTTAAAAAAGTTCATTCATTAATTCTAAGTGTTCGTTTCAAAACTGTTTTTAGTGTCTGATAATATAATTTTATAAAATGTTTTTTTCTTTCTTGGATATTTTCTAAAGTGAATAGATGTTGATATAACAATATTCAGAGTGAAGTCATTTTTCAAAGATTTAGATCTCATTTTTTCTTTTTACTTTGAAAAATTTCAGCCTCTAGTAAAGTTCAGAGAACTAAGTATAAGTGAACCCCCTGTAAGTACTTGACTTGATTCACCAGTTGTTAACATTTCACTGTATCAGCTTTTTGTTTCCTTTTTCACTGAACCATTAGAAATTGTGATAATATTTTATCCAGAAAATATAATTTTAGCATGCACTTCTGAAGAATAGGGACCTTCTTCTAAATGACCACAATAGTGTGTTCACATGTAAGAAAATTAATAATTCTTTTTTTGTAAGTTTATTTATTTACTTTGAGAGAGTGTTGTGGGAGGAGCAGAGAGAGAATCCCAAGCAGACCCTGCATTGCCAGCACAGAGCCCAACATGGGGCGCAACTCACTATGCAAGACTATGACCCGAGCCAAAACCCGAGTCGGACGCCCAACGGACGGAGCCACCTAGGCCCCCCCAAAAATTAATCATTTTATAATAATATATTCAGATATCTTTAGTTGTCCCCATCTCTGTAGTGGTTCTAACATTGTGTTTGGCTATTAAGGGAATAGTTTTTAAGGGAAAGTTTGGTAAAATGATTTAAATTTCAAACTGAAAGTTAATTAGGCGAAATAGTAAGGAAAGAAAGAGACAGTTTATTGGAATAACACTGGCTCCAGTCCCAGGCTGTACTCAAGGTCTGGACAGCTAGCTACTTAACCTGTCTGAGCCTCAGTTTCATCATTGGCAAGTTCTTCACTTAGTCCTTAGAGTTATTATGAAATTTGAATGAGCCCAAAGCATATGAGGGTTTGGCATGAATGGATTTCAACAACTGGTTATTATTATTAAATTTTTTTCTCAATATAGATTTAGAATTATGATAATGATACTATAACTTTGAATCACTTGGGAGAATGGGATTTTATAATAAAGATGGTTTTTGACTTCCAATATTTTAAAATCAAATTATAATGCAGTAAAATTGTTTAAAAAAATCAACATATTGTTTTTATGTGGATTGAAGTGATCATAGAGTACAATTGAATAGCTTTATTAAGATATAATTCAATACCATATAATTCAACCATTTGAAGTGTGAACTGTAGTGATTTTTTTTTAGTATATTTACAGATAGGTGCAACTATCACCACAGTCAATTTTAGAACATTTTCTTTGTCTATAAAAGAAGTCCCTTTTGCTATTACCACTTCTGCCTTCGTATCTACTCCTCCCCCTAGCCTTAAGCAGCCACTAATCTGTTTTCTGTTTCTATAGATACCCTTTTTCTAAGTTTTCATAATGAATAAAATCATATAATATATGGCCTGATATGACCCCCCCCCCAGTGTATTTTTTGAAGGCTCTCCAAGTTGTAGCGAATATCAGTACTTCATTCCTTTTTATGGCTGAATAACAATATTCCATTGTATGGACATAATATATTTTATTTACCTGTTGATGGGTATTTAGGTTATTTCTACCTTTTGGCAGTTATGAAAATGCCACTATGAACAGTAGTATACAACTTTTTGTGTGGTTGTATGTCTATTTTTCTTGGGTTTATACCCAGGAGTGGGATTGCTAGATTATATGGTAACTGTATTTGACCATTTGAGAAACTGCCTGTTTACCAAAGAGGCTGCATCATGGTCTGTTCCCACCAGCAGTGTATGAAGGTTCTAATTTTCTCCAGTCCTTGCCAACACATGTTACCTTGTTATCTGACTGTAGTCTGGCCATCTAGTTGGTGTGAAGTAGTATCTCAGTGTGGTCTTGATTTGCATTTCCCTGATGACTAATGCTGTTGTCATCTTTTTATTTGCTTATTGGCCATTTTTGTCTATCTTTCTTAGAGAAATAGCAATTCACATCCCTTTACTCATTTTAAAATTGGGTTGAGTTAGGAGTTCTTTCTTTTTTCCTTCCCTTCCCTTCCCTTCCCTTTCCTTTTTCCTTTCCTTTTTCCTTTCCTTTCCTTTCCTTCTCTCCTTCCTTTCTTCCTTCCTTCCTTCCTTCCTTCCTTCCTTCCTTCTATCCTTCCCTCCCTCCCTCTCCCCCCAATGTGGGGCTTGAACTCACAATCCTAAAATCAAGAGTTGCATGCTCTACTGACACAGCCAGCCAGGCACCCTGAATTATAAGTTCTTTATCATTTATATGAGATGCAAATATTATCTCATTCTGTAGGGTGCCTTTTCACTTTTTTGACGATGTCCTTTGAAGAACAAAAGTTTGAAGTTTATTTTTTCTTTTATTGGTCATGCTATTGGTGTCATAGCTAAGAATCCTTTGCCAAATCCTAGGTCATGAAGATTTACCCTTGTTCTTTCTTCGAAGAGTTTTATGGTATGTATAAAGTATAGTTTTACGGCATTTGAGCCTTTGATCCATTTTGTATTATTTTATATACAATATGAGGTTAAGGGTCCAACTTCATTCTTTTTCATGTAGCTATCCAGTTGTCCCAGCACAATCTGTTGAAAAGACTATTCATTTATTCTTTCTATATTGAATTGCCTTGACACCCTTGGCAAAAATAAGTTGACCATGCATATGTGGGTTTATTTCTAAATTTTTAATTTTGTCCCTGAACTATATGTCTGTCCTTGTGCCCGTATTCCATTTTCTTGATTAATGATGCTTTGTAGTGAGTTTTGAAATCTGGAGCTGTGAGTCCTTTTCTTTTGTTCTCTTTCAGGATTGTTTTGGCTATGCTGGGTCCCTTTAGGGTCGGGTTGTCAATTTCTACTAAGAAGTCAGCTAGGATAGTTGTGTTAGGATCTGTAGATCAGTTTTAACAATGTTGAGTCTTCTAATCCATGAACATGGGATGTTTTCCTTCTTTTATTTGGCCGATGTTTTGTAATTTTTAAAAGTTTATTTATTTATTTTGATGGGGGAAAGCAGAAAGAGAGAGGGAGAGAGAATCGTAAGCAGGTTCTATGCTGTCAACACAAAGCACAATGTGGGGCTCAATCCCACAAACTGAGACCATGACCTGAGCTGAAACCAAGAATGGATCATTCAACCAATTGAGTGACCCAGGCACCCCTGTAATTTTATAAATAGAAGTTTTGTGCTTCTTTTGTTAAATCTATTCAGAAATATTTTGGGGTTTTTTGATGCTATTGTGAGTGAAATTGTTTTATATTTAAATTGGTCATTGACAAATTTTTAAAATCAATTTTGTTGAACTATAATTTAAATACAGAAAAGAACAGCCTTTTTAAGTATGTAGTTTGAATTTTGATAAACGCATCCAACTTGTAATTACCACCATTTAAATCAAGATGTAGAACATTTTTTATCGTTTCCAAATACTTTTTTTTTTTTCTTTTTTATTCCTTGGCAGTCGACCCCAACTTCCATTCTGGTGGATTACTGATCTGCTTTCTCTCACTATATGTTAGTTTACCTTTTCTAGAGTGATATAAATACGGTTTGTGTTTTTTGTATCTGGCTTCTTTTAGCATAATTTTAAGATGCAGCCATGTTGTGTATCGGTGGTTAATTTTTGGGGTTTTTTTGTGTGTGTTTTTGTTTTTTGTTTTTAGGAAAGTGGGTGCAAATGAGGGGGGGGACAGAGAGGGAGAAAGAATCCCACAAGAGGCAGAGAGGGAGAGAAGCAGGGCTCCTTCTCACTGGGCTAGGGCTCAAACTGAGCCAAAGTTTGAGCTTAACTGACTGAGCCACCTAGGTGCCCCTCAGTGGTTAATTTTTTAAATTGTAAAGTAAAACCTTGGATTGTGAATAACTTGTTCTGTGAGTGTTCTGCAAGATGAGCAAACATTAAAAAAAGGTTTTTTTTACATTTATTTTTGAGAGACAGAACAGAGTATGAACAAGGGAGGGGCAGAGAGAGATGGTGACCCGGAATTTGAAACCCATTCCAGGCTCTGAGCTGTCAACACAGAGCCTGATGTGGGGCTTGAACTCACAAACCATGAGATCATGACCTGAGCCGAAGTCTGGCACTTAACCAACTGACCCACCCAGGCACCCCAAAGAGCAAACGTTTCTAATACATGTTTCATATGTGGCTACACCTCAGTTTATCTATTTTCTTACTGATGGACGGACATATGGGTTATTTCCAGGTTTTGGCAGTTGTAAATAAAAGTGCTGAGTATATTCACATACAGGTAAGTCTGTGTGTTTTTAATTGTCTTGAGTAAATATCTAGCAGAATTGCTAGATCATATGTGTGTGTTTAACTATAAAACACCAAGTTATTTTCGAAACAAATTGCTTTTTTTATTATTTTGGTTGATTTAGGTATATAAAAATCCTCCCCTTGCTGCCAATAGTGAATATTTCTGTGACTTTTCATAGTTGAATAACCACTACCACAATCAAGGTGTAGAATAGCTACATCACCCAAGAAATTTATCTTATTTTATTTTCCTCTAGTCCTTGGCAATGACTTGTTTTCTATCCCTATAATTTTGGCTGTTATCATAGAAGTGGGATCCTACAGAATGTAGCCTGTTGAGTGTGGTGTCTTTTACTTGGCATAATGCATTTGAGATTCATCCATGTTGTATGTTGTCAGCACTTCATTCCTTTTAATTGCCAAATAATACTCCATGTTAAGGAGACAAGTTAGTTTTAGTGGAAGAATGTTTGAGTTGTTTCTAGTTTTGTTGATAATAAAGTTTTTAAGCATGTTTACCTTTGGGAAACACTTTGGCAGTTTGTGGTATTCCCACCAGCACTGTGTTTTGGTTCCTCTGCATCCAATGTTTGTTACTGTCAGTGTTGTTGTTTTTTAATCTATCCTAATTTATGTGATGGTATCTCATTGTGGTTTGATTTTTATATTTACTTAGTGACTAATTATACTGAGTATCTTTTCATATGCTTATTTGCCATCCATACACTTGGTAAAGTATCTCTTATTAATGCCCATTTAAAAAGTTGGGTTGTTGGGATACCTGGATGTCTCAGTTGGTTAAGCTATGAACTTCAGCTCAGGTCATGATCTCAGAGTTCATGAGTTCCAGCCCCACGTCGGGCTCTGTGCTGACAGCTCAGAGCCTAGAGCCTGCTTCAGATTCTGTCTCCCTTGCTCTCTGCCTCTCCCCCGGTCTAGATTCTGCATCTCCCTCTCTCTCTGCCCCTTTCTTTCTCTCTCTCTCTCTCTCTCTCTCAAAAATTTTAAAAAGGGGCACCTGGTTGGCTCAATTGGTTAATAAGCACCTGACTTGAGCTTAGGTCATGATCTCATGGTTCGTGGGTTCAAGCTGACAGCTGAGAGCCCGGAGCCTCTTGGTGTGTCTGTCTGTCTGTCTGTCTGTCCCTCTCTCTCTCTCTCTCTCTCTCTCTCTCTCTCTCAAAAAAAAAATTTTTTTTTAATTGGAAAAATAAAAACTGGGTTCTCTTAATAGTAAGTTTCGAGAGTTTTTCCATGTATTTGCAATATGTTCTTTTACAAAGATTTTTAATGTTTGTTTATTTTTGAGAGAAAGAGCACCAGCAAATGGAGGGGCAGAGAGAGAGAGGGAGACAAAGAATCCAAAGCAGGCTCCAGGCTCTGAGCTGTCAGCACAGAGCCTGATGCGGGGCTGAACTCACAACCATGAGATCATGACCTGAGCCGAAGTTGGATGCTTAACCAACTGGGCCATCCAGGTGCCCTGCAATATGTTCTTTTTAAAAATTATTATTTTTTTGGGAGAGCGTGTACATGAGCGCGAGTGGGGGAAGGGCAGAAAGAGAGGGAGACAGGATTCCAATCAGGCTCTATGCTGACAGCAGAGAACCCAGTGTGGGCCACCAACTGAGATCATGACCTGAGCTGAAGTTAGACACTTAACTGAGCCACCCAGGTACCCCCTTTTTCTTTTTTTAATTTTTAAAAATGTTTGTTTAATTTTGAGAGAGACACACACATAGAACGCAAGTGGCAGAAGGGCAGAGAGAAAGAGACACAGAATCTGAAGCAGCCCCCAGACTCTGAGCTGACAGCGCAGAGCCCCGTGTGGGCTCCAGCTCACAGACTGCAAGATCATGACCTGAGTGCTTAACTAACTGAACCGCCCAGGAGCTCCCCAGGTGCCCCTTTTAAAATTCTTTTTATTATTGGAGTATAGTTGGCATACAATGTTGTATTAACTTAAGGTATACAAAGTATAGAATTTGACGAATCTATACATTACTTGGTGCTCCCCACCGTAAGTGTCGTTACCATAAAACATTATTACAATATTTTGATCATATTCACTGTGCTATACTTTATCTCTGTGACTTCTACTTCCTAGTCCTCGTTCACCTGTTTTGTCCATCCTCCAACTCCTCCAGCATTATTAAGTTCTTTATCAGATAGACACTTAGCAAATATTTTCTTCCAGTCTGTGTCTTGTCTTTCCATTCTCTTAACAGTGTCTCTTGGGGTTCCTGGGTGGCTCATTCAGTTAACCGTCTTATTCTTGGTTTCAGCTCAGGTCATGATTTCACGGTTCAGGAGTTTGAGCCCCACATCTGGCTGATCATGCTCTGCGTGGATAGCATGGAATCTGCGTGGGATTCTCTTTCTCTCTCCCTCCCTCCCTCCGTCTCTCTCTCTCTCTCTCTTTCACTCTCTCTTTCTCTCTCTCTCTGCCTCTCCCTTGCTTGTGCTCTCTCTCCCTCAAAACAAAACAAAAAACAAAAAACAAAAAAACCCAGTGTCTCTTGAAGAGCAGAAAGTTTTAAATTTGAGAAGTTCAGTTTGTCTAGTTTTTCTCTTTTGGTTTATACTTTTGGCAGTGTTTTTAAGAAATCTTTGCCTTCTTTAAGATTGTAACAATTTATTCCATGTTTTCTTCTAGAAGTTTGAGGGTTACTTTTTAAGTGTTTTTGTTGATAGTGTATAAAAACTATTTTTATTGTTCCTCATTTAATTTCTAAGAAATGGGCTATATTTCTATATTTGAATGAAACAGTTTTGTTAGCCTAATGGACTAACTCTTAGAGGCAAAGTTCTCATTTTTTTCCCCCCACCTTAATTCTGGAGCATAGAGAATCATTCCACATTGGCAAAGACCAGTCTTCCTTTTAGGTTGATCGAAGGGGTTTTTTTCTCCAAAGTTGGTTGCAGTGGTACTGCAGAACATCAATGTTAACAGTGTGTTAGTTTTGCAAACTGGATTTTGATGATGAAAATAAAGAATAAATTATCAAAGTGCTGGTACAGCATAATTTAAAAAGCCAGCACAACTCATTTTTTATGTCTGATTCCTCTAGTATTTAATGGCTTACTTTGTAGATTAATGGAATAAAAAGTTATGAATGTACACTCAAATGTAAATTAATAGAAGTAAAAACTGGAAAAATATGAATAAAATTTGTAGATATTATCAATGTCAGTGTCTTGGTCGTAATGTTATAGTTTTGTAAAATGTTACCTTTGGGGGAACTGAGCAATACAAGTATCTCTCTATCATTTCTTAGACCTGCGTATGAATTTACAATTAGTGAAAAGTTTAATTAAAAGACTGGTTGGGGCACCTGGGTGGTTCAGTTGGTTAAGCTTCTGACTTTGGCTCAGATCATGATCTCCAGTTTGTTAGTTCCAGCCCCACATAGAGCTCTGCTGTCAGCAGATCCTCAGTCACCCTCTCTCTTTGCTGCTACCCCACTCGAGTTTTTTCTGTCTCTTAGAAATAAACATTAAAAAACCTGTTAAGTAGAGAAGAGGAACTAATAAATCTGTTACTTTGATACTTCATATTATCATTTGATTATATGAATTTGTTTACTTAGTTTTTATCTTATTTTACTTAAAGATTTCAAACCTACAGAAAATTTGAAAGTATGGTACAGTGAACACCCACATACTCTCCCTTTAGATTCAGTAGTTATTTTACCACATTTGTTTATCTTCTCTTTCTTTGTGTATGTGTGTGCATGTGTATATACACACAAATACTCATATTCCGTCATGCATGCATCGTGACATTTCACTCTTAAAAACAGTGTACATTGGCTAAGAGCAACAAAATAACATTCTCCCATACAACCACAATACCATTAATGCTTCGAAAGAAAATTTAAAGGTTTCATAATATATGGGGTGAAGGGGGTAGGTATGGGACATATTAGTTTGAGGTCTAGGTGGAAAATTAAAGTATTATGAATGGGGATTTGGAGTTAAGAAGAGAGTTACTGGCTGGGGAAAAAGGAACAGTTAACATATACTGAGAATGGTTAACATTTATTGGAAGTGGTGTGGTTAAGAATACATATTGTGGAACCTGATTGAGTTTGTTTCCCGTTGCCAAACTCAGTACCTGTATATTTTACAAGTTACTTACCTGCTCTTACACCCAATTTCCTCATCTTTAAAAAATGGGGATGAGAGTACCTATCCACTGAGTTAATGTGAGAAATAAATGCCTTAAAACATGTAAAATAAGTCTTATAGTACCAACTTAAAAGCTGTACTGAAATTAGCCATTATTTACCAAACATTGAGTAAGTGCCAAGAATTACAGGTTAATATGTGAATTATCTCATTTGGTCATTACCAAGTAATTGAGAAAACTGGAGCGTAGAGAGATTTAATGCAGATTTGAGAGTCATAAATAACATCATAAATAATAAGGTTAAATTGGATAGGATTGAATCCAGTGCTCTCAGACCCATATACTCCATCTCCATCTCTGATTCTGAGACCAGCAGCTTCAGCATCATCTGGGAACTTGTTAGAAATGCAGACTCTCAGACTTCACACTAGATGTGCTGAATCAGACTCTGCATTTAAATGAAGTTTCCAGTTCAGAAAATGTGGAGGCCTCATTAAATGGTGTAGTTAAAAGGCTCAGGAGGTAGCACACCAGATTTGGATGGGCCTAACTTTAGGTTTTAGCTTTGTGACCTGGGCAGGTCTTTTCCTGTGGACCTCAGTTTTCTCATCTTTAGGTGAGGCAAGTTGTCTTTTAGCTCTAACATGTTATGGTTCTAAGTCCCAGGTCTTTTACTGGGTTTGAATAGTGGAGGAGGTAAATGGTGATTTGGGGTAGGAGGATCAGCATAAATACACTTATGAATGAGTATACCATGAGTGGAAAATTCTGGATTTTACTAAAAAGTGCGTTTTCATATAACTTTATCCTTTCCGAATTTTCTGTGTTTGAATTAAAGGGAAAATTTCACCAGAAGCTTAAAATTTAGGAAATATATTCTTTCAGCATGTCTTCAAATCTTGGGCCCCACATTTAAGGCTGATGTGCTAATGCTAGTGTGGCAATTATTTTTTCATTATTTGGCTTATTGTAATTCTTTTTTTTTTTTTTTTTTTTAATTTTGAGAGTGACAGAGCAGCAGTGGGAGAGGAGCAGACAGAGATAGGGAGTCACAGAATTTGAAGCAGGCTCCAGGCTCTGGGCTATCAGCACAGAGCCAGATGTGGAGTTTGAACCCACAAACCGTGAAATCATGACCTGAGCTGAAGTCGGCTGCTTAACCAGCTGAGCCATCCAGGTGCCCCTAATTCTTAAGTTAACATGTCATAGTTGGATACATTTTATATTAAGTTCTAAAATGGTATTTTTTAATCTAAAATTCAAATTTGGTTTCCATATTTGCCAAAGTTCCCTCACTTTCCTTTAGACTTTCTGAAGGCATTGACAGTGTCTGCTATTTCTTTGAACATGCAGGGAATTGTCTAAAATAAACAGATTTTAGTGTGACCTGGGTAATCATTTGTGAGTGTTTTATTTACATACTTTTTTTGTAAACATGTTATTAATTTCTTTGGAGATGAAAAAAATCCAGATCTTTCCCCCCTAGAACATAGTTTCAAAGTAATCTTTAGGATTATCTTTAATTTTAATGTCAAACTCAGGTTGAGTGAGGAAGAGGGGTGGTATCTGGTATACAGTAAGGTGGAGAGTAAGTGGTATAGGTGCTTGTGGGGAGCTAAATGAGGTTAAATCAGAAGCTAGAGACTACAGGTATACCTTGTTCTATTGCACTTTGCAGATACTGTATTTTTTACAGATTGAAGGTCTGTGGTAACTCTGGGTTGAGCAAAACAGCTCCATTTTTCCAACAGCATTTGCTCATTTTGTGTCTCTATGTCATATTTTTGTAATTCCACAGTAGTTCAGACTTTTTCATTATTTTATTTGTTTCTGTGATCAGTGATTTTATATGTTGGTTTTGTAATTGTTTTGGGGTTCTATTCTATGAACCACACCCATACAAGATGGCAGATTTAATTGATAAATGCATGTGTTCTGACTGCTTCATTGGCTTTGTTGTTCCCTCATCTCTACTTCTCAGGCCTCCCTATTCCCTGAGACACAACAATGTTGAAGTTAGGCCAATTAATAACCCTACAATGATCCTTAAGTGAAAGGAAGAATCTCATGTCTCTCCCTTTAAATCAAAAGCCAGAAATGATGGAGCTTGGTGAGCAAAGGCATGTTGAAAGCCAAGATAGGCTGGAAACTAGGCCTCTTCCACTAGTCAAGTTGTGAATGCACAGGAAACCTTCTTGAAGGAAATTAAAAATGCTACTTCAGTGAACATGCAAACGATAAGAAAGCAAAACAGCCCTGTTGCTGATAGGGAGAATGTTGTAGTGGTCTGCTTAGGAGATCAAACCTGCCACAGCATTCCCTTCAGTCAGTGCCTTATCCTGGGCATGGCCCACCTTTTGATTCTGTGAAAGCTGAAAGAGGTGAGGAAGCTGTAGAAGAAGAGTTTGAAGCTAGCAGAGGTTGGTTTATGAGGTTTCAGGAAAAAAGCCATCTCCATGATAAAAAAGTGCAAGGTGAAAGAGTAAGTGCTGATGTAGAAGCTGCAGCAAGTTATCCAGAATCTTACCTAGTTGAGATCATTAACAAATGTGACTACACAAAACAATAGCTTTTCAGTACAGACAAAACCACCTTCTGTTGGAAGAAGATGCTAATCTAAGACTTTCATAGCTAGAGAGGCAGAGTCAGTGCCTGATTCAAAACGTTATTTTATTTTATTTTATTTTATTTTATTTTATTTTATTTTATTTTATTTATTTTAAATGTTTGTTTATTTTGAGAGAGAGGGAGAGAGAGAATCCCAAGCAGGCTTCGGACAGAGCAGAGCCTGACATGGGGCTTCAACTCTGGAACTATGAGATCATGACCTGAGCTGAAATCAAGAGTAGGATGCATAACTGACTGAGCCACCCAGGCATCCCCTGGCCCAAAACAGGCTGGGTCTCTTGCTAGGGGCTGATGGAGCTGATGGCTTTAAGTTTTGATGCTTCTTTACCAACCCGAAAATTCCAGGGCCCTTAAGAATCATGCTAAATCTACTCTACCTGTGCTTTACAAATGGAATAACAAAAGCCTGGATAACAGCACATCTGTGTACAACATGGTTTACTAACTATTTTAAGCCTGCTGTTGAGATCTGGTCAGAAAGAAAGATTCCTTTCAGAATATTCCTCTCAGTGACCTAATAGCTCTGATAGTGTTGTTTTTCTGTTTGCTAACATCCATCCTGCAGCCCATGGATCAAGGAGTAATTCAATTTTTAAGTCTTATTATTTAAGAAGTACATTTCATAAGGCTATATAGCTGCCATAGATAGTGATTCCTCTCATGCATCTGGGCAAAATAAGTTGAGCACCTTCTGGAAAGGATTCATCATTCTAGATGTCATTAAGAACATCTGTGATTCACAAGAAGCGGTCAGAATATCAACATGAGCAGGTGTTTGGAAAAAGTTGATTTCAGTGCTCGTGGATGACTTTCAGTGGAGGAAGTAACTGCATGTGGGATGAAGACAGCAAGAGAACCAGAATTAGAAGTGGAGCCTGAAGACATGACTGAATTGCTGCAGTCTCGTGATAAAACCAGAATGGATGAGGAGTTGCTTCTCAAGAAAGTGATTTCTTGAGATAGAATCTAATCCTGGTGAAGATGCTGTGAAGATTGTTGAAATGACAACAAAGGATTTAGACTATTACATAAACTTAGTTGATAAAGCAGCAGCAGGGTGTAATTTGGAAAGAAGTTCTGTGGATAAAATGCTATCAAATGGCATCTCAGACTACAGCAAAAGAGGTTTGTGAAAGGAAGAGTCAATGTGGCAGACTTCATTGTCTTATTTTAAGAAATTGCCACAGTCACCCAAGCCTTCAGCACCCACCACCCTGATTAGTTAACAGCCTGATCAATGTTGAGGCAAGACCCTCTACAAGCAAAAAGATGACAGCTCACTGAAATCTCAAGATGATGATTGGTTTAGAGTCTTTTAGTAATATAGTATTTGTAAATTAAGTTACGGTGTGTGCATTGTTTTATAAGACAGTGCTATTGCATACTAATAGATTAGGTAGTGTAAACATAACATTTTATGCACTGGGAAATAAAAAATTTCATTTGATTCACTTTATTGCAATATATGCTTTATTGTGACGGGTTGGGATTGAACCTGCAGTGTTTTAGAGGTATGCCTGTACCATCTCCAAACTCTTTTGTCTTTTTATCCTCTAGGATTAAAAAAAAAGTTGTGTTCTAACTCCTGTGCTGGCTGCCATTTTCTTTTCTCCCAGGTTTAAGAGCATAAAGACAGCAAGTCTGGGAAGGCCAGAGATAGAAGAGAGGTTGTTCTAAAGGTGTATGATAGGGGGAGGAAATTTGTTCTGAAAGTAACATGCTTATCTGGGTAAGTGTGATCTCATTTGCCTCTGTAGCGTTTGTTGGCAGGACCCCAAGAGAGTCTTGTCTACTCAAGATTGCCTTCAGACTTCTAAAACAAGTGTGGCTGTGATTTAAAACCCTTCTCCAAACAATAAATATTCTAGAGGAAGGAAGAGAAGTAGATTATAGAAATTGGCAGCTGAAGGATTTTGTTGATGGATTAGTCTGTTTCTCCATACCACTGCTTGAGATTGGAAGACTAGAAGAATATTTTATCAGTGTAATTTGTTTAAAGAAAAACAGGTTTATTGCAATATAATTGACATACAATAAATTGTATATATGTATACATATATGTGCAATATGATAAGTTTTGATATATGTAGACACTTGTACATTATCACAGTAAAAATAGTGAACATATCCATGATCCCCAAGAGTTTCCTTGAGCCCCTTTGTAATCCTTACTTACTATCCCTCCCTACTTCTCTTTTCCTAGGTAACACTAGATGTGTTTCTGTCACTGTATATTAATTTGTTTCCCAGAGGTTTATATAAGTGGAATCATACAGTATATACCTTTTGGGGGGGGGGTTGCTCTTCATCTACTCAACATAATTATTTTGAGATTCATCCATGTTGCAGACTATGTTAATATCTCATTTCTTTTTGTTGCTTTTCCACTTTGTGGATGTACCATTATTTATCTAGTTTACCTGTTGGCAAACATTTGTATGCCATTCTTTGAACAAGTGCTTTCATTTTTCTTGAGTAAATACCTGGAAGTAGAGTGGCTAGATAATATGGTAGGTGAACTTTTAACTTAAAAACAACAACAACAACAACAAAAAACCTTTTAAGGGGTGCCTAGGTGGCTCAGTCAGCTAAGTGTCTGACTCTTGATCTCGGCTCTGGTCTTGATCCAGGATCATGTGTTCAAGCCCAGTATTGGGCTCTGCACTGGGCGTGAAGCCTACTTAAAAAACAAAAACCAACTTTTAATTTTAGAATCATTTTAGATTTACAAAGAAGTTACAGTGACAATACAGAGTTCATGTGTATTGGGGTCAGCAAATTTTTCCTGTAAAAAATGAGATTGTAAATATTTTAGGCTTTGTGGACCCAGTGATCATTCTTGGAAGTACTCAACTCTCCCAACATAAGGCAAAACCAGCCATAGACAGCAAGTAAGTGAACGAGCATGACTGTGTTCCAATAAAACTTGATTTATAAAAACAGTTGGCAGATTGGATTTGGCCTCTGGGCTATAGCTTGCTGACCCCTGCTGTGTACCCTTTACCCAACTTCCTAACTTTTAATCCGATATAGCTGTGGTACATTTGTCAAAACTAAGATACTAACTTTGCTACAAAATTATTAACTACAAACTTTATTTGGACACCAATGGTTTTCCCTCAGTGTCTTTTTGTTTCAGGTTTAAATCCTGCATATCACATGATATTTAGTTACTATGTCTGCTTAGTCTGTGTTATCTGTATAGACTCCTGGGTATTCATTTTATTGTGGGTTTGAATCTAATACTTTTTTTTTTCTCAAATTGTTATTGGTTTGACCATTGGGAGTTATTTTAGGTTGACTGTGCTGTATACATATCTTCATTTTTTCTTGTTTGAATACTTACTTTCTGGCTGAAAAGCATTCCATTGTACTCCTTTTTGTTTATCCATCACATGCTGGACATTTGGGTGGTTTCTACTTTTTGACTTTTATGAGTAATAGCTGTATGTATTTGCTAATAGGTGTTGTGTGGTTGTATATTTTCTTTTTTCTGGGGTAGGGCCCTCGTAGTAGGATTGGGGTTATATTTAATTTTTTAATAATAAACTGCCAAACTTGTTTACCAAAGTGACTATACCAGTTTATATTCTCAACAGCAATGTGTAAGAGTTCGAGTTTCTCCACATTATTATCAATACTTGTTATTGTCTGTCGTTTTGATTATAGACATCTAGTAGGTGTGAAGTTGTATTTCATTGTTGCTTTGATTGGTATCTCTCTAATGCTAATAGTGTCCAGCAACTTTTTATGTATTTAATAACTATTCACATGTTTTTGTGAAATTTCTAAGATCTTTTGCCTATTTAAAAAATCGGGGAGGGAAATGCCTAGGTAGCTCTGTTGATTAAGCATCTGACTCTTGATTTTGGTTCAGGTCATGATCTCATGGTTCATGAGATTGAGCTCTGTGTTGGGCTCTGTGCTGACCGTGTGGAGCCCGGTTTCAATTCTCTCTNTTTGGTTGTCAGTAGTAAGTTATGTATATATCCTGGGTATAAGTCTTTTATCAGAAATATTTTTTTTTCAGAAGTAAGATTTTTACATAAATTTTTTCTCAGTCTGTAGTTTTTCTTTTCAGAATTTAAAATTTTGGTGAATTCTAATTTATCCATTTATAGTTGAGTTTTTATTATCATATCTAAGAAATAGTCCTTATTCAGGGTCACAGAAGTTTTCTCTTAAGTTTCCTTTCAGAAGTTTTATTGTTTAAGATTTTATATTTAGGTCTATGAATGTTGGTGGTTTCTTTTGTTTTTGTGTTTTGAGGTGGGGAGGGGCAAAGAAGGAGAGAGAGAATCACAAGCAGGCTCTGTGCTATCAGCGCAGAGCCCAACACAGGGCTTGAGCTCATGATCCATAAGATCATGACCTGAGCCAAAACCAAGAGGTGGTTGCTTAACCAACTAAGCCATCCGGGCGCCCAGTCTGTGAATCATTTTGAATTGATTTTTGCATATCGCGTGAGACATTGATCAAAGCTTTTATTTTGGGCGAGGTTTTTTTCTAATACGTTAAAAAAATTTTTTTAATGTTTCATTTATTTTTTGAGAGAGACAGTAAGAGCGGGNCTTAATCAGCTGAGCCACCCAAGCACCCCTGGGGGGAGGTTTTTTATTTTTGTTTTGTTGCATGTGTTCTAGCACTATTTTGTTGAAAAGGCCATCCTTTATTTCCTGAATTGTGTTTCTACTTTTGTTGAAAATCAGTTGCCTATGGACTTTTTTCTGGACTGTGCATTCTGTGTTACTCAGTTTGTTTGTGGGCTAATACCACATTGTCTTAATTACTGTAGCTTTGTAATAAGTCATAATATTAAGTAATGTTAATAATTTTCACTCTGCTATTCATTTTTAGTTATTATGGCTACTTTTGTCCTTTTTTAAAAACATATTCATTTATGTATGAATTTTAGAATTCATTTATCAGTTTCTATTTAAAAAGCCTGCTTCAGTTTTTATTGAGATGTTGTTGAATGTATTTGCCAATTTGTGGAAAGCAGATGCAGTAGCAGTATTTAGTTTTCTGTTCAACGAAAATGTATCTCTCTCCATTTGTTTGTTTTTTTCTTTAATTTTGCACAGAAAAACTGAATATTTTATTTTATTTATTTATTTTTTTAATATTTTTATTTATTTCTAGGAGAGAGAGAGAGAGAGACAGAGCGAGCAGGGGAGNGCCCCTGAAAAACTGAATATTTTAAAGACTCTTTGCTAGTATATAAATATACTGTTGAGTTTTGTATATTGGTTTTGTGTTCTTTTTTTTAATGTTTATTTTTGAGAGAGAGAAACAGAGAGAGAGAGAGAGAGAGAGAGACAGTGTGAGCGGGGGAGGGGCAGAGAGAGAAGGAGACCCAGAATCCAAAGCAGGCTCCAGGCCTTGAGCTGTCAGCACAGAGCCCGACGTGGGGCCTGACCTTACAAAGTGTGAGATCATGACCTGAGCCGAAGTCAGATGCTCAACCAACTGAGCCATCCAGGCTCCCCTTATATATTGGTTTTATATTCTGTAACCTTTCTCTACTCAGCTCTTTTAGAAGCCTTTTTGTAGATTCCTTTGAATTTTTTACATAGGTGATCATATGGCCTGTGAATAAGATACTTTTGCTTTTTTCCTAATCTGAATACCACCTTTTTTTTTTCTTGTCTTATTGCACTGTCTAGAACTTCCCGTAAAATGTGTAATAGAAGTTGCCGGATCAGACCTCCTTGTCTTGCTCCCCACTTTAGAGCAAAGCCTTCTTGGTTTCACGGTTTCCCTTTGATTTCTTCCTGAATCTATGGATTATTTAGAAGTACGTTATTTAGTTTCAGATATTTGAGGTTTTTTTTTCAGAGAGCTTTCTATTTGATTTCTGATTTAATTCCATTTTGGTCAGACAAGATAACTTTATATCACTGATGTCCTTTTAAATTTATGGAGAGTTGTGTTATGGCCCAGAGTGTGGTTTCTCTAAGTGTTCTGTGTGCACTTGGGAGAAGAATATGGATTCTACTGTTGTTGATTAGAATGCTCTATATGTCAATACAAGAACTTTAAAAATCTTTTACTAGAAAAGGAGTGAAGTATGAAATGGATTCATTTCTCTTTTTCCAAATCTGTAGCTCGAATCCTTGGAAATCCTGTCAGCTCTTCTAGTTGCAGAGCAGTTTCCTGATTGGAATGACAGCTTTGAACCGGAGGATATTATTTCATTAATGCACTAATCAGCCACAGAGATTACCCAATTGGCTATTTAATAATTAAATGAAGTTGCTTGTAATTCTTTGAGCGTACACAGAATCAGTTAAATTAACCCTTTATTGCCCAGTAGGCTTGGGGTATTCTATGAAAATGGAGAAGCCTAAATATCCTTGAAAACTCTGGTAAGATGCATATGTTTCAGTCAGGTTCAAGAGAAGTAACTTATTTAAGAGGCATATTAAGTACGAATGAACAAAAATACAGGTCCAGAAACTATAGTCCTCTGACAACTTGAGTATTTATTAACAGTGTTCTTGGGTGGGGGAGGGGGGCACCTGCGTGAGTCAGTTGGTTAAGTGTCTGACTCTTGTTTTCTGCTCAGGTCATCATCTCACAGTTCATGATCTCCCTATCAGGCTCTACACTAGCAGCGCAGAGGCTGCTTGGGACTCTGTCTCTCTGCCCCTCCCCTGCTCGAGCTCTCTCATTTTTCTCTGAAAATAAATAAATAAACATTAAAACAAAACAAAACAGTGCTCTTGGGTCTTAAAGGAAAAGCTTTTATACCAGCACTTCTTTTGGATAGAAATTTGAGATGAACCCTCTTCAATGCCAGGTTTATTGTTTGAGGAAATTTCAGTGTAAAGCCATTTCTTTGGTTGTTTCATCATGTCCTTGCAACAGATAGTCTGGTAAGACATAGGATAAGGTTGGTGAAAGAGAAGGCTGTGCTGGATTTTAAATGTGTATTTATTTTTGAGAGAAAGAGACAGAGTGCAAGCAGGGGAGGGACAGAGAGAGAGAGGGAGATACAGAATCTGAAGCAGGCTTCAGACAAGCACGGAGCTCAGCACAGGGCTTGAACTCATGAACCTTGAGATCATGACCTGAGCGAAAGTTGGATGCTTAACCAACTGAGCCACCCAGGAACCCCATGCACTGGATTTTAAATCATAGATGATGGACAACGTATGGACTAGAATTACAGAATTGGAAGAGACCTTGAATAAGATGACCTTATTTCAACCTCTCATTTTACAGATGCGCAAACCAATGGTTGGGGAAATTAAAATACAGAAAGTTAGGTCCTTGTCTAACAGTGGTTCCTAGCAGGGTGTCCTTTACACTTCAGAGGGTTAGGGCAGTGTCTGGAGACCATTTTGGTTGTCACAGCTGGGGCAGAGAGGTCACTAGTGAGGTCAGTAGTATCCATTGAGTCCAGAGATGTTGCCAAATATCCTACAATGTATAGGACAGCTCTCTAGAAGAAAACAGTCCTCTGGCACAAAATGTCCGTACTGTCAATCCTAAGAAACCTTGGTTTAATCCACCTTATTTTGAGTTTTGATTAGAAAATGGATCTCCAGAACTCTGCTTTAAGACATAGTCTTTGTCATCACCTCTTTTTGTTCAAAAGTCACTTTTGTTCTTTTCAAGTTCATTTTTAAAATTGTGGTATCCTTTCCTGACACCAACTCTTTGAGTTCTCAGACCCAATTCCATTGTTGGGGGAGGAATTATCTGGAGAATTCAACTCAGTTCTGACACTGTCTGTCTGGGGATAGTATTGGATCCACAGGTTAAGAGCTCAGTCCTAGAACTGCCCCCCATCTCCGACTTCAGATGCCAGTTGTGAGCCCCAGGCTGTTACCTGTGCTTCTGACCCACTGGCTACGGGTTGGAATTTCCAAAGACTTTTCCTTGGACTTCACATGCCAGTTGCAAGTCCAGGTTCTTATCTGTACTTGTGACCAACTGGCTCTAAAACAGAAATTACCAGGATCTACTTTGTAGGCTCTTTTAATTTGTTAGAACAACTCCTAGAACTCAGGAAAACACATTTACTAATATATTAAAGGATATGATAAAGAATACAGATCGGTGTCTTATTGAAGAGATATGTAGGGCAAGGTATAGGGAAAAGGGATGGAGCTTCCATACCTTCTCCAGTCACGCTATGCTCCCCACATCTTCAGGTGTTTACCAGCCTTGGGAACTCTCTGAACCCAGTCCTTTTGGGTTTTAAATGGGAGCTTCATTGCATGGTGATGATTGACTAAGTTGGGCATTGTTTGAGTCTATCTGAGCCCCTCTCCTCTCCCTGGAATTGGGGGTGGATGGGGGTGAAAGTTCCAATCTCCTAATCATATGGTTGGGCCTCCTGGCAAGAAGTTCCTGCCCTTTGGTGGGTTCCAGAAATCACCTTCATTAGTAATAAGACACCTGTGCGCCCTTAGTGGCTCTGAATTTTTTTCAGGAATGTGAATGAAGAACAAATATATCTGAGAACTATATTTCGGTTATCTTAATAGCCAAATACATATTGCTTATAAATCATTATATTGCAAGGTAAAATTAACATAAAATTAACCATTAATTATTTTAAAGTGTATAATTAAATGGCATTTGGCAGATTTAATATGTTGTGCATCTATCATCTCTGTTTAGTTCCAAGACATTTTCATCACCCCAAAAGGAAACCTCCTACTTTATTTTCTGTCTTTATAGGTTCTAAGTTACTTTTCTGTTAGGTTTTTTATGATGCTTTGGAAAGAACATTGGTCAGGAAATCAAGATGAGAACTTCACATTCCAACCTCCCTGTTTTTCCTCTTATCTGTGTGATTTGGGCAAGTCATTCATCTGTCCTAAGCCTCAGTTTCCGCTTTATTTATGTGACAGCTGTCACGGTAGCCAGAATACATTCTTCTTTAAATGAAATCTTTAAAGCCTGAAATTCTAGCCCACATTTTTGTTTGATCAGAATTTTTGTTGGACATCTGTGACAAATTTTCAATCCTACACCAACTTCTTTCTCATCCAGGGTGCTTCTGAACCACCTTTTTTCCAGGTACTGAATTAAGTGCCCTTTGATGTGCTTGGAATTAGAAACTAATTTCAGTTTCAGCTTAAATAAACAGATTAGGGAGGTAAAGATGCTTTAGATCTAAATCATCCAATTATTAAGAATAAATGTATTTTGGATTACTTGGTTTAGTACCTAATTATCTTGTTTTATAATTTGGAAACCATATTTAAGTATATTCTATAGTCTCATTCCTGCTTAAAAACCTCCAATAGCTTCATGCATTTAGAATAAATTCTAAATTCCTTACCATTGCTTAGTGGGGTCCCCACAAAATCTTTCTGCCTTGCCTAGTGCATGCTGTAGTCACATTAGCTTTTTTTTTTTTCTCTGTCTCATAAAGGATCTGAGCTTCATATGCCCTTTTCTCCAGCTGTTTCCTTTATCTGGAAGGCATGGGGGAACATGGCCTGTTACTAGTTTTTAAATCTTAGCTCAGATGTCATTTCAGTGAAATCTTCTACGATTATCCTACCTATCTTTGGCTTTAGAAATTTAAAGTAAATATTGTAGAGAGAAGAATACAGTGAATTTCCATCACCAGGTTTCGATACTTGTTCACATTCTGTTTGTGATCACCCAGTTTAAAGTAGCATCTCTGCGTCTCCTCCTAACCCTGTCACTCTCTGTCATACTGTTCTTTTCAGTTTTATTTTACTGCAGTAATGTTTTTTGTTTACTTTATTGACTATTTCCCCCCCAAGAGTGTGAGTTCATTTGGACAAGGATCTTGTCTATTCTTTTACTCTTAAGTCCTGAGTACCTGGAATTGTCTGTGTACATAGTAGGTGCTCAGTAAATATTTACCAAATAATTAGTGAAATAAACTTCCTTAAAAGCAGGAACTATGTTTTTTGCGTATTTGTGTTCTTAACTGCGCCTCATAAAGAGCTTCTTTACATATAGTAGTAGATAATCAGTAAATGTTCTAATATTTTTCTTTTTCTAAGGTATTGTTCCCTTTCACTGACAATGGTCTTCAGGATTTCTCTAATGGAAGGGAGAAGAGTATACTTTTGTTTACTTTCTGATCACCTTGCTTATATAATGAGAACAGATTTCTTATTGATTGGAGATTTTTTTTTCCCCTTTGCCAGGTTCACTTGGTTTTTAATCTTCCTTTTCTGCTTATAGATAATTTGTAACATTCTGGAAGGATTTGTTGCAAGACCATTTATCTTCCTTTTCCTGATCTATTATCTCTAGAGCTACAGAAGGTTAAGAGCTGGAAAGGATGTTAGAGATAATTTAGCTTAAACTCATAGTTTTACAGATGAGGACATAAGCCAAGGTCCTACAATAAAGTAGTGGGTTGAGTTGGGGTTAGAACCTAGGTAGCCAAGCCTAGCAGTTAATAGTAGGCAGAGACTTAAAACATTTTCAAATTGTTTTGTACTTATGAGTTCTCTTTTATCAGGTGGACTCTTAGGTTCTTTGTATTATATTCTTTTATTAATACTTTCTGTAGCTTTTAGCACTAGGTACAGAGTAATATTTTTGGATTTAAGAGAATAATGTGAAGGCATTGCTTTGAGAATTAATTTAATATTATATTTCTACCTGCCTTATGGGAAGAGCCACCTGGAGGGCAAATCTTGATTACTTGTGCAATGGGTATATAAAAAGAATTGGGAATGGGACAGATGAGATGGAGAGGATTAACAGAAGGCTGCAGATGGTGGCTTAGCATTTTGGAACCAGGCCATCAGTTCCTGCTGTCCAATCCAGTGTGAAAGATCCATCTGCGCCTCCCTTGAGTACAAGAATGTGATGTAATGGACTTAGGATGTAAAATCTGGGTTTTGTTGAAATTGTCAGGTTGAATAGACTTGGAAATGCTAGATACAGAGATGAGATACAAAGAACTGAAGATTTGGATTACGTAGGTCATAATAGAGTTCTTCTCTTTCCATTCATTTAGTAAAATCCAGACCATTGGCACTTAGGTTTCTAGTTTAATTCTTAATTAATTATCAAAAAGTAAACTTAAGTAAATGTCAAAGTTTAAAATAGTACTTTTTTTTGCAAAAAATTTTATTGTGAAAACTTTAGAAAATTGAGAAAAGTGAAAAGAAGAAAATAAAATTATAATTAGTTCTTTTGATCTGTATATGTCTATATAGGCAGACATAATTTTTCAATATATGGCATCATTATATTATTATATGATATAATGGTTTATGTGCTTTTAAAGTTTTTGTTTATTTATTTTGAGAGAGAGTGTGTGTGTGCTCATACAACAGGGGAGGGGCAGAGAGACAGGGAGAGAGAGGGGGAGAGAGAGAGAGAGAGAGAGAGAGCGCGCGAGCGAGCAGGTGGGAGGGAGGGAGAGAATCCCAAGCAGGCTCTGTACCGTCAGCACAGAGCCTGACGAGGGGTTCAAACTCATGAACTGTGGGATCATGAAACCAAGAGCTGGATGATGCTCAACCAACTGAGCCAAGCAGGAACCCATTTTATGTCCTTTTAAAAGTAACATGTAATGTAGTTGTGGTATTGTAATAGCATTGTATAGCATTGTATGGTGAGAGGTGATAGCTATACTTGTGAGCATAGCTAGCATTACTGTAGAGTTGTTAAATCACTATGTTGTACACCTGAAACTAATGTAACATTTTGTGTCAATTATGCTTCAGTTTAAAAATAAGTAAATAAAAGTAATACATGAACATTTTTTCATATTTTATGCAGATTTGTAATGTTGTCATTATAATCAGATATGGCTATGCCAACATTCCCCTGTTGTTGGGCATCAGGATTTTCCCATTCTTAAACTAACAGTGCTAAGGTGACATCTTTGTTTATATGTATGTACCTGGCTTTTCCTTATGGTAAAATTGATATTGGAATTTCTGTGCTCAAGGTTACCCATTTTTTTAAAGTGATATTTTCAATTGTCATTGTTATGGCTAATATTCTGATAAATTGCCTCATTTCTTCTGTATGTCAAATAAATGGTGACCCATAACTGTGGTTGTAATTCTGGTGTTCTTATCTATTATGATTAGCTATGATTGGGAAAGTATAGTTTCTCTTTATTCAGGCTGCTTCCCCAAATAAGATAATCGGCTTTGTCACCGTTGAGTCTTAATAGTGTGATTGATTAAGTCCCCCATTAATAAAGTCATTCTATTTCTTAGAGCTACACTTCATTTTCCATTTCTGGCTTTCCTTTTCATTTTAATTTTCTATCCCACCCCTTACACTCTTCAGCTACTTTTGTTTTTGTGTGTGTGTATGTGTGTGTGCCTGAAGCAGGCTTGGGTTTGGCTTCTTTCCCATTCATAGTACTGAAGAAGCCTTTGGCTCCAAGTTCAAAGTCCTGTGGCATTCACAGGTGGAGGGATATGAGGGCTGTTTCAATTCTGTCTGACCTTCAACACAGGTAATTGTTGGAAGGGGATTGTGGGATCAGAGAAAAGGTGGGAAAATCCTTTTCTTTGGAGGCTCTGCTAAAGGTAAATTAGGACTCCTGAGGCTAGGAAGATTGTGTCTAGGAGTCCCTCAGTATGGCTGTAAAAGCTTTTCAAAGTAAATGGTGAAGATTAAATATGATTTGGTCTTCATTAGTGGTCTGTTGTGTCTTTATGAGGAGATGGTTGGTGGGCTTCCTTGGTGCACATGACAGTTGGAACCATAGCCACATTCTTTGGAGACATCACCCGGAGGGAGCAGAGCCATCTCCCTTTCTCATGGCATTATAGATATAGCCAGTCTATTTATGTGTGCATTTACAGTCTCTTTTGGGGAAGATGTTCTCTTTTTGCAGATAGGCTCCATTCTGACTTGTGATTACCTTTGTTACAATTTTCTTCAGGAAGCGCCTGACACCCCCTTCAAAACTGCTCTGAGGTGGAGATTATCTGGCCTCAACCTCCATATGCTCTCTTGGGACAACAAACCTTTCTTTAATCTTGTTGGAAATATACTTGTTGCAGAGCCTTAGGTCTTTTGCAGACTTTGTAGTTAGTTTTGAGGCTGGCTTTAGATGAGAGCTATTTGTGAATATTGTGGAACCTCCAATAAAGGAATCAGAATCAGAAAATTATTCTTGTGAGAAGAATAAAGAAGCAAGTTTATATTTCTGACTCTGGGAGCTAGAGTATGCAAGAAAACAGGGATAAGTTGTATACTCATAGCAGCGGAGGATAGGAGTTATTCCTTTGCCAATTTTTTTTGTTTCCAGGCAAATGCTCTTTACAATCTAGAGTCACACTTTGGAGGCTATAGGGTCTATTTTTGCTTATATTTTGCTTATAATTGTTCTTAACGTATGACCTTAATGTGTTGGCCTATCTAGCTGTGATTGCCTCCCCATTTGGTCAAGCTTGCTACACTTGGCTTTTAACTCACTTATTCCTTTAGCATTTTTCAGATCTGCAGATCTGAGCAGCAGGAAAAACAAAATGTTTGATGTCAGAGGATGCTCTTTGTTGCAGGTCTTTAAGGCCAGCTTCTCATTTGGCATTTAGCCTGAATTTTGGATATCCAAACAATTCTGTAAGCTAGATACATGGTTTAAATCTAGTTTAAATTTCATGTGCATTTGGAAAACAGATTCCAGAATCACTGTAGGTCTCTAGGAAGACAGTGGTTCTCACTAATGACTGAATGGTGAAGTGTATTGCAAGTACTTTGTGAATTACTTTAGTTGGCAAATGATAAACCTGAAAAATTAATTTGAGTAGATAGAAGGTTATCCATGGATTATTTTCACATGCTTTCTAGGGAGAAAAATTGTTGGAGTGAATTATAGCTAGTATGGGCCAGAGACTGTATGTAATTTACCTTGAGCCTTTCTTAATGGACATACCTCTTGGGGAGTGTTTACATGTTTAAGGCATCTATTTCTAACCAAGGATTAACTCCTGAGGTGTGGTTTATAAAGAACTACTTGTTCACAGTGTTAAAATATTTTATTAATTAAATTGTCTCTTAGTTGGAGAATAAAAATGTGTGTAAGAAAGTAACTTAATTCACCTAGAAGCCATTCGTGTTGTTGCCTGTAGTGTCTAAGTATTTGAATAAAGGAGAATTATTTTCTTTTTACTGTGCAGTCTTACTTATTAACGGACATTTAGTTAGCTTTTCGTCTAAGTTATTGACTTTAGTATTATTTTCTTAACCTTTTTTATTCAACGTTCTACCCTGTCCTTTTGGCCCAGTTTTTTCATTCAGTATGCTACTAAGGTAGAACAGTGGGTGAACTGCTTTCTGCTATGTATTTCAAATAAAGACTGCTTGTTTTTTTAATTACTTCATTTATTCTTGAGAGAGAGAGTACATGTGCTAGCCGGGGAGGGTCAGAGAGAGAGTGGGAGAGGGAGAGAGAGAATTCCACTGTCTGTGCAGAGCTCAGTGTGGGGCTTGAACTCAGGAACCGGGAGATCATGACCTGAGCCAAAATCAAGCGTCTGATTCTTTTTTTTAAATGTTTTATTTATTTCTAGGAGAGAGAGAGAGAGACAGTGTGAGCAGGGGAGGGTCAGAGAGAGAGGGAGTCACAGACTGAAACAGCCTCCAGGCTCTGAGCTGGCAGTCAGCACAGAGCCCAATGCGGGGCTCGAACCCACGAACCGCGAGATCATGACCTAAGCGAAAGTCTGCTCTTAACCGACTAAGCCACCCAGGCGTCCCTCAAGAGTCTGACTCTTAACTGACTGAGCCACCCAGGCGTCCCTTAAATGAAGATTTTTATAACTTAACAGAATAATTCAGATGTAAATGGGTACATGACTGGTGTTTTGGATATAATTCATTAGAGCACTGGCAGTATGACATGGCCCATAGTTTCCTTCATATTTTATATGTTCCTCCAGAGAAATGCTGATAGACAAACAACATTTTTTGGATGACTCCAGGGTAGTAATTAACAGTTACTAGTTTTACAAAATCCTTAATTTCTCTGGTTACTTCACAGTGTTTTTTGAAACTCAAGGCACTCGAGATAAAATTTTAATTCACCCTAAGAAATAAGTCCATATAAAAAGATATAAGGTACAGAGATGCCTGCGTGGCTCAGTCAGTTAAATGTCTGACACTTGGTTTCAGCTCAGGTCATGATCTTGCAGTTTATGGGTTAAGGCCCCACGTTGCTCTCTGTGCTGACAGTGCAGAGCCTGCTTGGGATCCTCTCTCTCTTTCTGCCCCTTTCCTACTCATGGTCTCTCTCTCTCTCTCTCTCTCTCTCAAAATAAATAAACTTAAATAAAGAAAAAGGGGTAAGGTACAAAGCTAAAGTACTGTACAATATCTAAAATCACTCCTTTCACTATGAACCAGAGAGAATGGAAAGTGACATGTTGTACTTCTAGAAGATGAGTCAGATTGACTTTTCTCTTAAGTTTTTTTAAAGTTTTATTTATTTCTGAGAGAGAGAGAGAGAGAGAGAGAGAGATAATCTGAAACAGGCTCCAGGCTCTGAGCTAGCTGTCAGCACAGAGCCCGACATGGGGCTCGAACCCACGAACTGTGAGATCATGACCTGAGCTGAAGTCGGACCCTTAACTGACTGAACCACCCAGGCACCCCGAATTGTCTTCTCTTTAAAATGTGCTGGTTTAAAAAAAAAAAAATGTGCTAGCATATAATATTCTCATTTAGTGAAGTATCTTAAGCTGTAGTTAAAATAAGATCATTTAGAGGCCAAAAGTATCTGAATTCTTGGAAACAATGTGACTTATATCCAAATATAGGAAAGCCTGAAAATCCAGTATTTTATATTCTGGAAAATTCTGGTGGTATGGCATCTATGTGCTAACCTTTAGGCATACAAAGAGATTTTATTATAATATATTTTGTGGATTGGTAGAGTGCATTTATTATTAGAACTGTTTGGCTGGCTGGTGATAACAAAAATGTGGCAAATCTTTTTTTTTTTTTTTTTTTTTTTAAATAAGTAAGCTCTATGGTCGGTGTGGGCTAGAACTCCCAACCCTGAGATCAAGAGTTACATGCTCTACTGACTGAGCCTACCAGGTGCCCCAAATTGTAGTACGTCTTAACTGAATAGAAGAGCATATCTTACCATTCTTGATATATTTGCCATTTTATGTAATGCAGTTTGGAAGTCAAATGCTATATTTGGTTTTGATTATCTCAACATAATTTGACTTTTTATATTGTATATAGTTTACAATGGCCCCCAAAAAATAGCAAGGTGGGGTAATGGTGGTACGGATTAATTTTAGTCATACCATCAGAAAATAGCACTAGTAAGGTGACTTGAACAAGATAAAAACAAACGTGACCATTCAGAATTTCAGTATAGGTCATCTGCATTGTCTAATAATTTTCATATGTAAAGTTAAAGTTTATTATATTTAAAATTTTTTAGTTTATTTATTTTTGAGAGAGAGTGAATGGAGGAGGGTAGAGAGAGAGGGGGATACAGAATTCAGTGCAGGCTCCAGGCTGTGAGCTGTCAGCACAGAGCCAGACATGGGACTCAAACTCACAAACCAGAAGATCGTGACCTGAGCTGAAGTCGGACGTTTAACCAACTGAACCACCCAGGTGCCCCACAGGTTAAAGTTTCTTTAAATAGGAAAAGAAACTTACACTTTAAATTTGTTAGACTCTCTTTCAGTGTTGGCAGTCCCCATTAGTATGCAGCACAACTTTTACATTAATTCTACCAATAAATTCTCTTCTACAAATCTTTTCTGTGGTAGTGAAGAATTCATACTTCTCTTTGTATTTGTGGATTTTGGGGGGCTTTTTTAAGTTTTAATTTTAATTCTAGTTAAGTACCACACAGTGTTTGTATCCCTTTTAGGTATATAATTTAGTGATTCAACAATTCCTTACATTACCTGGGACTCATCACAAGAGTGCACTCCTTAATCCCCATTACCTGTTTAACCCATCCCGCCACCCCACCCCACCCCCATAACCATCAATTCTTTCTCTATAAGTCTGTTTCTTTTCTTTTCTTTTCTTTTCTTTCTTTCTTTCTTTCTTTCTTTCTTTCTTTCTTTCTTTCTTTCTTTCTTTCTTTCTTTCTTTCTTTCTTTCTTTTTCCTTCCTTCCTTCCTTCCTTCCTTTCTTTTTTAATGTTTATTATATTTTAGAGAGAGCATGAGACGGGGAGGGCAGAGAGAGAGGGAGACAGAATCCGAAGTTTATTCCTAGATATTTTATTATATTGTAAATGGGATGGTTTTCTTAATTTGATTTTCTGCTGCTTCATTACTAGTGTATAGGAATGCAACAGATTTCTGTACATTGATTTTGTATCCTGCAACCTTATTGAATTCATTTAACAGTTATAATATTTTGGTGGAGTCATTAGGGTTTTCTATATAGTATCATGTCATCTGCAACCAGTGAGTTTTGCTTCTTTTTTATATATTTGGATACCTTTTATTTCTTTTTTTAAAAATGTTTATTTATTTTTGAAGGAGAGAGAGCGAGCGAGTGAGAGAGCGAGACAGAGCATGAGCTGGGGAGGGGTAGAGAGAGGACACACAGAACCAGAAGCAGGCCCCAGGCTCTGAGCTGTCAGCACAGAGCCCAATGTGGGGCTTGAACCCACCAGCTGTGAGATCATGACCTGACCTGAAGTTGGACTCTTAACCAACTGAACCACCCAGGGGCCCCAAGTCTATTTCTTGATTTGTCTGTCTCTTTCTCTTATTTTCTCCCTTTGCTCATTTGCTTAGGTTTTTACATTCCACATGAGTGAAATCATAATAATATTTGTCTTTCTCTGATGAACAGGGTAAAGAAGATAGTGTACACATGTGCGTGTGCACACCAGCACGCGTGCGCACACACACACACACACACGAATATTACCCAGCTATGAAAAAAAAATCTGACCATGCAGCAGCATGGACAGAGCTAGAGAACATATTGCTAAGCAAATCAGTGGACACTTGGTCTTACTGTATGGATTTCAGTGGATATTTCTTAGTATAAGATTATTTAGTCAATGATGTTTTCAATAAAGTAGTACCTGAGTTCTGTTGTTCTATAATTCATTTAATTAATTACATTTTGACTATACCTTTTATAGTCAAAATGTATACCATATGTGGGATATTGAGGAGATATCTTAAGGTAATGTAGACTAGCCTCCAGCAGTCTGGAAAATCTGATGCTGGGCTCTGATAGATTAGTAATTATTCTGACTTTTGCTTTTGGCATGCCTTATTTATGGAAGTAAATTACCTGGTAGCATATCTTCATGAGATGGAGGGTTGTATTTCTAAGTGAGTCAGAATTTGGAGTTTGAAAATGTTGTCCTTAGTAATTTCAGTTTATCTAATTATTCTTTGCTTTATTCTACAAATAATTTGAAGCTTTTTGTCTTTCAAACAATTATTCACCATCCATCCTTCCATCCTGTCTGTAGCATTCACTGGAGATTCAAGGCCTCATCACTTCTCAAGGTCCAGATTTTTCAGTATATTGATGATTTCTCGGAAGAAATTGTTTTTAGGATTTCTTTTAATATTTCCAGACTCTTTGCATTCTGTGTTGGAGATGTTGAAATGGTTAAATTAAGAAGCCAGTAGTTAGTGTTAAGGGAGTTGGATGGCGTATTTACTGAAATACCTTTGAATGTGGCTCCCTTAATTGTAGTTAATTTCATATGAAAATACTTGAACCTACGCAGCTGTTTGTGTAGAGTCAAAGTAAGCTAGAGACACAAAGGAGTAGTGATTTTTATACTTAATTACGCTTCAAAATGATGACTTAATACTGAATTTAGATTTTTTAAAAAAATGTTGAGTCAGGAAGATGTAATATATCCTTTTAATTGTTTTCTTTTCCTAGACATTTATTCTTTTACCATTTTTGTGTTTATTTCTTTGGCTTTATATTAATTAATAAAATTTAAATGTTTATTTATTTTTGAGAGAGAGACAGAGTGTGAGTGGGGAAGTGGCAGAGAGAGAAGGTGACACAGAATCCAAATCAGGCTCCAGGTTGTCTGCTGTCAGCACAGAGCCTGATGTGGGGCTTGAACCCACAAGCTGCGAGATCAAGACCTGAGCCAAAGTCAGATGCTTAATTGACTGAGCCACCCAGGTGCCTCTCTTTGGCTTTAAAGAATTGGTAAATTCCTTCCCCTTTATTAATGCTGTCAAGGATAAAATGAGTAAAGCCAATATAGTATGTTAAGATCTTGTGCTCTAAATCTAAGCTGCTTGGATTTCAATCTTGTTCATGCTATGAATGCATTAGGACTTATCCAATTATTCTTCCACAGTTTGGACCCTTAGATTGTTTCAGTGCCTTTAAGAAGAAAAAAAGTACCGGTGGATATCAAATGAATGTGCACATTTATGATTATTTCCATATGATAAATTCCTAAAAGCATAAAAGGTATGAATATTTTAAAATTTAAAAACAATATTTTTGATGTTTTTGTTTATTTTTGAAACAGAGAGAAAGCACAAGCTGGGGAAGGTAAGAGAGAGAGGGTGATTAGACCAGAAGCCAGCTCCTGGGCTGACAGCAAAGAGCCCAGTGAGGGGCTCAAACCCACAAACTGTGAGATCATGACCTGAACTGAAGTCAGACACTCCGCCAACTGAGCCACCCAGTCGCCCGTAAAATTTTTAAGTACATATGTCATATTGACATTGTTGTCAGATATGTTCTCTCACAACAGAGTAACATTCTTTAAGGATTTTTAAACTGCTTTATCACAGAGCTATCTGGTGAGTGTTTTCCTCTTGCTAATTATTGAGGAAGAGACTTAATTTTTAATGGACTTTATTATATGCATTCAGGTTTATGTTGTATGACTTTTAGTAGAAATAGTACTTATGTAATTTTAATATAAGTGTAGCAACAGCCACTGACTGGCATTATATTTTCTTTGAGGGTCACATTTATTTTTTTTAAACATTTATTCTTGTTTTGAGAGACAAGAGACAGAGCATGAGTACGGGTGAGTCAGATAGAGAGGGGGACACAAAATCTGAAGCAGGCTCCAGACTCTTGAGCTGTGTCAGCATAGAGCCTGACACAGGGTTCAAACTCATGAACTGTGAGATCATGACCCGGGCCAAAGTCAGCTGCTTAACNAGTAATTTCTGCACCCAGTGTAAGACTTGAACTCACAATCCTGAGATCAGGGGTCGTATGCTCTACTGAGCCAGCCATGTGCCCCAGGGGTCACCTCTTGACCATTCAGTTTTACTTTATAAAATGGAAAATTTTCTGTACTTTACTTAGAGAGGCAGTAATTATGTTTATTTTTATGGAAGGAATTTTTTTTTTATTTTTTAAAAAATGTTTATTATTCTAGAGACAGATAGAGAGTGTGAGCAGGGGAGGGGCAGAGAGAGAGAGAGTCACAGAATCCGAAGCAGGCGCAAGGCTCTAAGCTTGTCAGCACAGAGCCCAGTGCAGGGCTCGAACTAATGAATTGCGAGATCATGACCTGAGCTGAAGTTGTTGGACACTTAACCAACTGAGCCGACCTGGTGCCCCTGGAAGGAAATTTTTTATAGTGGTTTAGTCAGTTGTAGTTAGTGAAAGTAATATTATTGGTGAATTTGCTGGCCAAGTTTTGCAAAAACTAAGGGAAAAAAATGTTAGGATGCAGAGTGTTATTGCTACAATCTCTGCTTAGGGTGAATGGTAAAATCCTGGCTCTCTGGAGTTTCCAAGGAAGCAGAGTTTTTGGGGGTAGCTGAGATATCTATATATTGCAGAATTTACTACTGTTTATCACTTTATGGCCTAAACTTTAATTTATGCATTTTGAGGAGAAATCTTGATGGAAAGTATTATAGTTCTCACTTTTTAAAAAATGAAAGCAAATCAACTTTATTGAAGTATAATTTACTTACCTTACACAGATTTCAAGTGTACAGTTGAGTTTCAAAAACTGTATACACCTGTATAACTACCACCTCAAACAAAATACAGATCATTTTCATTCCCTCAGAGTCATTTATGCCCCTTTGAGTCATATCGAGTCTCATACACACACACACACACACACACACGCACAACGCACACCTTGCCGTATGCTGTCACTGATCTAATTTTTGTCACTACAGATGAGATTTGTCTCTTAGAAAATAAATAGAATCATACAGTATGTTTTCTTTTATGTCCTTCTCATCCTAATACAGTGTATGAGATATACTTTTATCTAATTCCAGTAACTGCATTCTGATGCGTGCACTGCAGTGATTAATTTCATTTCTGTTGACCTGTGTATGTTCTCGTCCATTTCAGTAGCTCCACACTTAGGTTTGGGTGTTAGGGTTCTGGGCTAACTTTTTAAAAGATTGTTTCTGGCTTTTTACTTCATGTCAAACAACTAACTACTAGATGCTGCTGTTTCTTGCCATTTTGTCTGCATTTTTATCTTTCATAGGCCAGGTCTGTTAAACTTTCAAACATCCCAGTATGCTGGTATATAATAAATGCACACAATCTATTTGTTTAGCAAAATAGTGAACATGGGTTCCTGATAAACATTGCAAATGTGTCTGTGCAGGAGTGACTTACCTTTCTGCACCCTTATCCCTGCTTTTCTTTCCACATATCCTTTGGCATGTGTCACTCTTATTTTGCCCCCTAATTCTCTAAGTCGTTATATCAGCCAATTTATCTTCCATCAGCTTTTGTAATTCATCACACTTAATTATTTCTAACCCTCTCTCCTTCTACCCCCAAACACACACCCCAGTGCTCCTGTCTCTCATGTTGTGATTGATGTCCTCTCCTGCCAGCTTTCTCTCCAGTCTAGGCTGCCCTGTCAGATTTTAATGCTGGGGAAAGAAATGTTCCACCCTAAGACTAAATTGTACTTTGTGTAGCCTGACTTGTTTCTCAACATCCAAGGCTTCTTGGAAAATATCCAGTGG
Organism: Crocuta crocuta; assembly: GCF_008692635.1. Lineage (NCBI taxonomy): Eukaryota > Metazoa > Chordata > Mammalia > Carnivora > Hyaenidae > Crocuta > Crocuta crocuta. The sequence continues at coordinate 9,184,329 of NW_027529427.1, forward strand.
GGAGAAGAGCAAGCTTGCATCGTTGCTGTGGGTTGTAGCTGCCATGTCTTTGACTGGTTTTAAAAACAGCTACTTGCTTGACTCTCAGATGATCCTAGAAACAATTACTTTGCCTGTATAAGTTGCAGTAGTTAATATACCATCACTATCCATTATTTAATTAATTAGCAGAATTATGCTAACACACATATCATTAAATATATGCCAGATTGCCTCTGTTAGTTTATTTGACTAATACAATGACCTTTGTTTGTAAATGCTTTGTTTCCATCATTTGTTGCTTATGTTGCATGCTTAAGCGCTTACAAAAACGTAAAGAGAACCCTGGTGGACACAACAGTATTGATGATCTTTGAATATTAATCATAACCCTGATCATTTTTACACATGTTGCTAGCTTTCTGAATGCCTGTTTCTGAATCTGTTTTTGCTGAAGTTGGGGTAAAAGAAACAGAAATTTGAGTGACTGTTTAATGTCAGGCTCTTAATATACCTTATTTCATTTAGCTATTATAATAACTCTGCTGTAGATAGCATTGTTATTTGTTTCACAAATCAGAAAACTGAAGCTTAATTAATTGAACTCTTCTCTGGTCTTGAGAATGTTTGGGTTTTTGAACTATGTTATTTTATTTATTTTTTAAAAAATATTTTTGAGAGAGACAGAGCATGAGCAGGGGAGGGGCAGAGAGAGAGGAAGACACAGAATCCAAAGCATGCTCCAGGCTTTTGAGCTGTCAGCACAGAGCATGATGCCGGGCTCAAACTCACAAATTGGGAGATCATGACCTGAGTTGATCTTGGACGGTTAACCGAGTAAGACATCAGGTGCCCCGGTTTGTTTGTTTTTTTTTTTAAATATTTTAAATGAAGACTGTAGTACCTACCTTGCAAGGTTGTTGGTAAGATTACACATAGTGTATATATAAAGCATCAAGCACAATACCTGACACCGAAATTATTATACAGACATATTTCCTGTTCTCAGGTAAATTTATGGTCTAGAACATTTTCTAAAACATACTAGCTCTTGCTTGAATTTTTTCATTTTCAAAGGTAATTCTTTCCATCTTGAGCCACAGCATGAAATTGTTTGTATAAAGGTCTTGAATACCTTCCATCAATACTTTGCTTTTATATACTATTGTTCAACTTGAATTCAATATAATTAAAATACAAGCATTAAAAAACCACATATCCATTTGAATGGTAATCATTGGAGCATTACTTTAAAATGAAAACCACAGCCACAACCACAACCCATTTCCTGGTATTTTTTCAAAGACTGCCCTCCACCTTCCTCATAACAGTTCATTGAGATATTCACACCCCATATAATTCATTGGTTTTAGTATATTCACAGAGCCACCCATTAATCACCACAGTCAATTTTAGAACATTGTTTTTATCACCCCTTAAAAAAAAAACCCAAACCCTTGGTAATCACTTTCCTCCCCTCCCCACCCTACTATCTGGAAATCACGAATCTACCTTGTCTCTGGATCTTTGCTTGTTCTGGACATTCTCTATAAGTGGAATCATTCAAAATACAGTTATCTGTCTTCTTTCACTTAACATGTTTTTAAGGTTTATCCACCTTGTATAGGTATTATTACTTCATTCCTTGATTGCCAAGTAGTAGTCTCTTGTATGAATTTGCCACATTTTGTTTATCCATTCATCAGTTGATAAACATATAAGTTGTTTACATATTTGGCTGTTATGAATATGCTGCTATAAACATTCGTATATAAGTTTTTGTGTGAACAAAGTTTTCATTTCTCTCGAAGAACTGCCAGACTGTTCCAAAGTGGCTGCACATTTAATATCCCCACCGGTAGTATATGAGGGCTCCAGTCTTTCCATATCCTCACCAATACTTGTTTTTATCTGTATTTTCTAATGTAACTTTCATAGATTTCCACATATTGGCCTTGATCACAGATGCTTTAGTGGTATCTGTACATGTGACATACTCTGCATCATGTTTTTCCTGGTGCTTCTGATTAACAAGTGCTGAACTGACTTTGGGGTGGAACATTTCTACCATCATTGGCAAACTGAGGGTTAGTTCTTTGACTTCATGTGAATGTTGTCACTTACTGGTTAAGGTAAAGATGTGTGCAAAGGCCTAGTATCTTAAAAATCTTCAGAGATATTTTTCATAAGTAGTTTATTTCAATAATAGATTTTAATAGGAATGCTGTTAGTTCTTCGGTTTGAGCAAAGTTTATGTGGAACTGATGAGGGGATTTTAAACTTTGTAACATTATCAATTCAAAGCATGTGCTTATCTGGTCAGAGAAGTTAAAATTAACTATTGTTAAGCATTAATTAGGTTGATATTTCCCCCTTGACACTGCACTGGTATTGGGGTTATTTCTCCTTTCTTTTTTTTTTTTTTTTAAGCTTGTTTGTTTAAGTAATCTCTATACCCAACATGGGGCTCAAACTCAGGGCCCTAAGATCAAGAGTCACAAACTCTTCTGAATGAGCCAGCCAGGTGCTCTGCATTGTTAATATTCAAACATAATTAAATGCATTCTCAAAGGGGTGGTATTTCCTTAAAGGGATTAAAAACTGTTTTTTGGAGGTATGGAGTGAATAAAAAAAAATCTTAGTTATTAAAGTGGTTTGTGGCCCTTAAAAGGACCACAGTATTGGGGCGCCTGGGTGGCTCAGTCGGTTAAGCGTCCGCGACTTCGGCTAAGGTCATGATCTCATGGTTTGTGGGTTTGAGCCCCATGTTGAGCCCCATGTCAGGCTCTGTGCTGACAGCTCAGAGCCTGGAGCCTGCTTCAGATTCTGNATGGTTTGGGGATGAGTAGGAAAATAATATCAAAGTTTCTTAAGGGGGTTGTAATGAAAAACAGGTTGAGAAACACTTCTCTACTGCATAAAACAGAGATGCTAGAATATGCAATCATTAGAGGTTATTTAGTCAGATCACACTGTACAATGTTTAAATAAGGCACTGAAGTGGAACAACTTACTTCCTTGAATAAAATGGGTGCCTCCTATGTGCTAAGCACTCTGCTTTCCAGGAGGATAAAAAATGAAAAGACCCATTGCTTCTTTTGGGGGAAGCCTTATATATTAGTTAACATGAAATGATTATTGCTTTAGTTCAAGGAGGTTATTCAAGGTGAGAGGGCCATATAGGTTAGATTGAGATAGACAAGGAAGGGTCCAGAATGAGTATGGTGTGTAAGCTCTGAGTCTTGACCTACCTTTCTAGGCCTCTGTAGTAGAATTTATTTTTCAAGCTTTTAGAACCACTAGATTATTGTTTAAAATGCAGCATCTAGGGGCACCTGGGTGGCATAGTTGGTTAAGTGTCCAGCTTCAACTCAGGTCATGATCTTGCAGTTTGTGAGTTCAAGCCACGCTTTGGGCTCAGACCCTGGAGCCTGCCTTGGATTCTGTGCCCGCCCTCTGCGTGCCCCCCCCCCGCTCATGCTCTGTCTCTGTCTGGCTCTCTCAAAACTAAATAGTAAAAAACAATTAAAATTAAAATGCAGCTTTTGAAGCCCCATCTCATGTAATATGACTTGGGATTGGGTCCTAGAGATTTTGATATGGGTAGCCTAAGAACCTTTTTAAAAAAAATGCTTAAAATTATTATTATTATTATTATATTATTTTGCAGCGGTTGGGTCCTACCTTAAATGGTGGCAGTAGAAATTTTTGAGGGACAAACACTGGTCTAATTTTGTTTTATGGGAATTTCACCTAGTAGGCTGTCACCTTTCACCCCTTTTCCAGCAATCTAGAAATAAATGCTCCCTAATCCTGTATTAGAACTTTTTATTCCTGGCTAAACTGTCACTGTTTCTTGGTTATGTTTTACTTGTATATATTTTCTTTAGCAGTATCTTTTGTAGGCATTTAGGGTAATGGAATCCTGTACTTCTTCCTGTTCAGAATAAAGACAGTGTTATTCCTCCTTTCTTAACTAGTTGAAGAATATGTGTTAAATCCTAGATGCTGCAGGTGAAAAGATAGTGTCCAGTCAAGGGGGACTTGAAGAGGAGAGGAGATGAGCATTATCTGGAATTGATGGAAAAAAGGAACCATGAATATTTAATCTGGGAAAGAACACATACAGGGAACTGTCCCTAAACCTCTACGCACTGAGGTTGTAGACCTGGACATCAAATTTAGATACCCGCAGGGCTAGATAGGTAGTTCAGTGCGGGGAGTGGACCTTTTGTACAGTGGATAAACTGGAGGGTGCATGTCCATCCTAAAAGGGGGCAGCCCCACTCATTAGCTCTAGCTGAATCTTGTCCTGAGGATTATGAATCAGAATTAGATCTCATTTTTCAAGAGAAGTGAGATACCCAGACTTTTATGTAAACTTTCCCAGATTTTTTTTAATGTTACACAAATAAATAAAAACAAAACTGCAGACCAAAGCAAACATTTCTCCATGCTATAGTTTGCAGTCTTATATATATCCGATGAATTTTGACCCATGAATCTTTTCAAATTCTGTGATTAAGGTAGATAGCCCAAAATAGGGGTTTACTTATTTGTAAGACCCAGACCTTGGCAGCAAGATTGTAAAGCAAAGTAGAATTTGGAGAGGGTTGTGTAATACCAGGAGCATACCTCTGTGAATTGTAGGTTAGAATTAGTTCATCTCAAAGTGAGATTTATGGTTCAGTGTCTCTTCATCTGTCTTCTCTAAATTTAGAGGACCCCATTAGAGTTATGGGTCCTGCGAGAGGCAGGTTTTAGGGGAATTAGCAACTGTGAGACTGTTCACAGAACATCCATTTTTGTTTAATCCAGTGAAAATTCTGGACAGGCCATATGTACATTTAGCATAGAATAGGCCCACTGAATCTCCTTTTACTCCCTAAAAAAATGTAAAATAATAGGAGTGGGACTTAATTCACATAAATGATTTTCTCATGGTTGTCCTATCCCCTTAAACTATCCAGTGTCTCTCTGACCATTAATTAGTATGTCAAGATGTTCTGAAATGCACTGTAATTCTGTTTGAGGCCATAGAATATGAATCCTCTACAGGTATTGGGCATCAGAAAAGTTGAATTCCCCAACTTCCTCACTTTGTTGGAATACAATTTGTTGTTAATTTTAATTATGCTTAATTACAGTCAGAGCTGAATTTGGTCTTTAGGCAACATTTTATATACAGTAATGTACAGTACTTTGATTATAGCTGCATCACCTATTTTTAGTTTATCACATAAAAAGTTGGAGTGGCTTAAGACTTGAGTCAATTAAGAATTCTTTACATGCTGCTTATTTGTTCCTACCTTTGACATGTGTTTTAGTAAACTTGCTTAATGGTCTTTCATCAAATGTGTAAGCTATGTCCCTTTTGAATAATTAATGTCCCTTCTGAATTAATTAATTACTCTTTGGGTAACTGATTTTGAAAAACCTATATTTGTATTGCTACTGATTTCGACAACCCTTTTCTCAAATTGAGATGCCTTCTATGCCTACTCATTGTTGACTGAGTGTGTCACCACTGAGTTTTTCCCAAACAGGGAAGGCCTATGGGACCAATATCAGTTCTCGGTCAGGAAGAGGTTGTATAAATAGCTGTGCACATACTCTAGAGGAGGGGAAGGAGAAGAATTTAAATGTCTGTCCCCAGATGTGAACTCCTCCTGTTTTTGTTTTAGGGTAATTAATGTTTCCTTAGATTGAGCTGAACTTTGGATTCTTGGGTTTCTGACTTTCAGTTCTGAATCAGCATCCTTTAGGCATAGGCGGGGTCTAGGGGAAATGGAGTTTGTATTTCATGTCATCCCCAAATGAATGCAGTAACACGAGAGCCGTGTTTTTTTAAGCTTGGACTTGAGGCTAGAAAATTGGCTATATGAAGGTGAAAACTGTCACCCTAGAAATCCTAGTGACTTGGGAGGGATTAGACTGTAAGCAATCTCTTGTTATACTATTGTGACTTCAATTCTTAAAGATCCTGTTGGGGTTTGTGGTGTTTGCTTCTAGGTTCTCTGGTTGAATGTTTGTGTTATAAGGTGGTCTTGTTCCTGTCTGCCACTCTGCCTCCCTTGGCCTTCTAAATTAGATACATTCCCCCTTCTGCTCCCAGACGTCTCCATCTCTTCGTCCCCTGACACAGCAATCATTTATCAAGTTGTTTCACGCGTTGTCGGGAGGGGGGCCCTGGGGACTCGAGTTTGTTTCGTCCCTTTGTTGGAGCTCCACAGGATCGTCCAGCTTAGTCTCCAGCCAACTGCTGAGAGTTGCTGGACTCCAGGAGCAAATGTTAAAGAGGCCTCCTTTCATCTACTTGCTGCTACTTCAATCTTTTATTTTAAATTCCAGCTTATTGCAACTGTAATCACACACATACAGTTTCTAGACATGTATGTAATCCTGAGAGGGTTTTTTTTCTTATCCCGGTCACTGAAGATATGGAAACAAATTTTTAGTCTCTCTTTTTTTCTTTGTTGTTCCTTGTTCATTTTCTGTTTTCCTTCATTACTACACTGCCTTTTTCCAAGTGGTAGATTATTATAGACAGATTTATTTAGTAGGAGTTTTTTTTTTTTTATAAGACACCTTCTTTTTGGATATGCTGTAATTTATCAAGGTGGCCTTTTCCCTGATGTCACATATCACTATCAGTAGAAATATCTGAACAGAATAGGAATAAAAAGATTAAAGTTTGTGAAACTTTAGTGCAAAGTGAATGTTAATTGCTTCTTACTAGGGGTTATGCAAGTTATCTAAAGTGTCTAAAAAAGTAAAAGGAAAAATATAATTAGAATTACGGTGTAGTATGAATGTTAACCAGTTACCATGAATTTGAAAAAGGGATATTGCTTACTGTAACTTAATAGTTTAAAAGAACAGTGTTTATTTTGTGGGGTACTGGAAGTCAGACTGTAATGTTATAAGGCTTATGAGAATTTTTTGGTGGTTCTGGAACATGTGTTAAAAAGCCTGGATTCTACAATGAGCCTATTTACTGTAGACAAGCCGAGCCTAGAATCTAAAGTTGTAGAATATCACTAAGATCAAGTTTAGTGGGGAAAATGTTGCACCTCCTCTTCAGGTATTTTATGTTGTAAATATAGCCACCTTGATTAGATTTGTCAGCTGAAAAATAGTTTATAATGAACAGTAAGTTGTCTTGAGTGCTGTGACTTTTAACATCAAAGTGAGCTCAAATGATACCCTAGGGTATATTCTTATTAGAATATTTCTCAGCTGTGAAACTAGTGCATTGTTTCTCACTGATATTCACATAAAACTATAAAATTATAATTACTAAGAAAAGATTTTTTCATATGTAATAGTACTATCCAAATATCCGTAATATTTAGCTGTATTGCAAGTTATGAATATGAAAGTATAGAGACCCTGTATTCTGAAAATTAATATGTATTGTTTACCAGATACTGTTTTAGACAGAGTATACCAATAAATAAAAAGCACAAAAATCCTCTTGGAGCTTATATTCTATGGAGGGAGACATATCAGGTACTTAATCTTCTTTTCTTCACTTTCTGTGGCAAGTTTGGTGAGTTTTTGTTTTTGTTTTTGTTTTTTTTTCCTGTAAAGGGCCAGATCATTTTTGTAACAATTACTTGACTTTGCTATAGAAATGATTGCATAAGGCTGTGTTTCAATAAAACTTTATTTATAGTAATAAGGAGCAGACCATAGTTTACCAGCTTCAGTTCTAAGCTGTAAAAGAAGGACAAATAGTAGATCATAAAATTTTTTTAAAAATATATTTGAATAACAATAGATACCATTAAGTCAGTGGACAAAGATGAGGTTTAAGAAAAAAATTGGCAAAGCAGATGACGAGGAGTCAATACTGTTAATACACATACATCCCAAGGGAACGTGGGCAAAGCATGTGAAAAAACAGGTCTTAGAAGAACAAATCTAAATGGCTAACAGATATCTTAAAAGGTACTCATCTGATTGGCAAAACTTAGAAGGATGGTAATATGTATTAAAGTAGTCTCCCCTTATCTGCATGTTCATCTGCAGTGGTTTCAATTGCCCACAGTCAAATCAGATGTCTGGAAGCAGATGATCTTCCTTTTAACCTCAGAAGGTTGGGGCATGCCTAGTTGGAAGAGCCTGTAGCTCTTGATCTTGGGGTCATGAGTTCGAGCCCTCTGTTGGGTGTAGAGATTACTTAGATACGTTAAATGTTTTAAAAAGAAGGTTGGTAGTAGCCTAGTGCTGTGTCACAATGCCTACGTAATTCTCTTCCCTTCATGTCATCACGTAGGCATTTTATCATCTCATCATTACAAGAAGGGTATGTACAGCACAGTAGGATATTTTGAGAGAGAATGAGAGACCACATTCACATAACTTACTACAGTATATTGTTATAATTTGTCCATTTTATTTTATTATTTTTTTTTTTAGTGTTTATTCATTTTTTGAGAGACAGTCTGAGTTCAGGAGGGGCAGAGAGAGAGGGAGACACAGAATCTGAAGCAGGCTCCAGGCTCTGAGCTGTCAGCACAGCGTCGAATGCAGGGCTCCAACTCATGAACCACCAGGTCATGACCTGGCCAAAGTTGGATGCTTAACCAACTGAGCCACCCAGGTGCCCCTCCATTTTATTTTTTATTATTAATTGCTTGCTATGCTTAATTTCTAATTTTTAAAATGTTTTATTTATTCTTGAGAGAAAGACAGAACATGAGTGGGGGAGGAACAGAGCGAGAGAGAGAGAGAGACAGAATCCAAAGCAGGCACGAGGCGCTGAGCTGTTGCCCCTACTGTGCTTAATTTCTAAATTAAACATTATTATAGGCATGTAGGAAAAAATAACAGTATATACAGGGTTTGGTACTGTTTGCGGTTTCAGGCACCACTGGGGCTCTTGAAATGTATATCCCTTAGATAAGTGGAAGGACTCTATTGGAAGATTAAGGGTGCTCTTATACATTGCTAATGGAAAATGAAATTGATGCTACCGTTTTGAAAAATAATCTGACATCTGTTAATACTAAAACTACTTTCTTTGTCCCAGAAATGCAGCTCCTGTGATGGGTGTGTGTATGTGTGTATGGTGGTATTTCATTGTGGTTTTATTTTATTTTTTCTACTTTTTTTTTATTGTAGTCAAATACATATAACAAGTATTTAGTTCATTGGTATTAAATACATTTATAATATTTTACAGTCATCACTACCATTCTTTTTTTTTTAAATATTATTTTTGAGAGAGAGAGACAGAGTATGAGCAGGGGAGGGACAGAGAGAGGAGGAGACACAGATTCCAAAGCAGCCTCCAGGCTACAAGCTGTCAACATAGAGCCTGATGCAAGGCTTGAACTCCCAAATCTTGAGATTATGACCTGTGCTGAAGTTGGACGCTCAACCAACTGAGCCACCCAGGTCCATTCTACTTTCTAAGATTTTGACTACTCTAAGTACTTCATATAAGTGGAATCATATGGTCTTTGGCCTTTTGTGACTGGCTTATTTCATTGAGCATGATATTTCATCCTATTTCATATGTATGTGTAGCATATGTCAGAATTCATTTCCTTTTTAAGGCTAAATACTCCCTTCTATGTATATATCACATTTGGCTTATCCATTCATCCATTGATGGCCACTTGGGTTGCTTTCACATTTTAGCTTTTGTGAAAAATGCTGCTGTGAACAGGGGTGTGTATATATCTCTTTAAGAGCCTGCTTTCAGTTCTTTGGGGTTATATCCAGAAGTGGAATTAACAGGATCGCAGGGTGATTCTGTTTTTAACTTTTTGAGGACCCTCCACTTTGTATTTCTCAGTATCTCTTGCATAGTATATTCTCATCAACAGTGTACAAGGGTTCCATTGTTTTTGCATCTTTAACAAGTTCTTTTCTTTTTACAGTGTCCATTCTAATGGGTTGTGAGGTGATACCCCATTGTAGTTTTGATTTGCATTTTTCTAATGATTAGTGTTACTAGGCAGTTTTTCATGTGTTTATTGGCCATTTGCCTTTTTTGAAGAAATGGGTTTTCAAGCCTTTCACCCATTTATTTATTTGTCTTTAAAGATTTTATTTTTAAGCAATCTCTCCACCCAGTGTGGGGCTCTAACTCAGAACTCCAGGTGCCCTTCTTTTGCTACCCCTCCCTTTTTAAAATTTTTTAATGTTTATTTTTGAAAGAGAGAGAGGGAGCGTGTGCGGATGAGGGAGCACAAGTTGGGGAGGGGCAGGGATAGAGGAAGACACAGAATCTGAAGCAGGCTCCTTGCTGACAGCACAGAGGCCTACAGAGCATATGAACCCACAAACCTTGAGACCATGACCTGAGCCTAAGTCAGACACTCAACCAGGTGAGCCACTCAGAGCACCCCTGATGCATAAAAATTTTTAAATTTTCATGAAGTTCATGTTGTCAGTTTTTTCTTTTGTTGCCTGTACCTGTGGTGTCACATGCAAGAAAGCATCTTGAAGAGTTTTGCCCTATTTTAACTCTTAGGAGTTTTGTACTGTGCAGTTTTACATTTAGATCTTTGATCCATTTTCAGTTAATTTTTGTATATGGTAGGAAGTAGGGTTCAAGTTCATTGTTTTGCATGTGGATATCCAGTATTCCCAGTACTGTTGATTTCCTCATGAGTGGTTTTGTTTGGCACCCTTGTCAAAAATTATTTGACTGATTTATTTCTGGATTTTCTATTCTAATCCATCGGGTCTGTAAGTCTTTTTTTTTTTTTTTTTTAAGTATAATACACACATACAGTGTTATTAGATTCAGGTATACAATATAATAATTCAGTGGTTCTATACATCACTCAGGGCTCATCACAATAAGTGTAGTGTTAATCCTCTTTATTCTACCGTACCCCCATTCACCATTCCTTTGGCAACCACCAGGTCTCTGAATTTAGGAGTTTGGGGTTTTTTTGGTTTGCCCCTTCTTTTCTCATTTGTTTCTTAAATTCTACATATGAGTGAAATCATATGATATTTGCCTGACTTTGCATTATAACCTCTAGGTTCTATGCTTTTTTATGGTTGAGTAACATTTGACGTGTTTATGTACTACATCGTCTTTAAACATTCATCCCTAGATGTAACTTAGGTTACTTCCGTATCTTGGCTATTGTAAATAATGCTGCAGAAAACATAAGGGTGCATATATCTTCTCAAAGAACTGTTTTGGGTAGATACCCAGTAGTGGAATTGCTGGATCATTTGAGTAATTCTATTTTTAAGTTTTTGAGGAACCTCTATACTGTTGACAACAGTGGCTGTGCCAGTTTGCATTCTCACCAAAAGCACATGAAAGTTCTCTTTTCTCTCCATCCTCACCACCAGTTGTTATTTCTTGTGTTTTTGATGGGTATGAGGTAATACCTCATTGTGGTTTTCATTTGCATTTCCCTGTTGATAAGTGATGTTGAGCATCTTGTCATGTGTCTGTTGGCTATTTGTGTCTTCTTTTGAAAAATGCCTATTCAGATCCTCTACCCATTTTTAAAATGGATTATTTGTTTTTTTGGCATTGATTTGTTTAAGTTCTTTTATATATTTTGGATATTAACCCCTTATCAGGTTGGTCATTTGCAAATATCTTCTCCCATTCAGAGTTGCCCTTTTTTGTTGATGGTTTCCTTTGCTCTACAAAAGCTTTTTATTTTGTGGTGTAGTCCCAGTAATTTAATTGTGCTTTTTTTGTTTCCCTTGCTTGAGGAGACCTATTTAGACAAGTATTTCTACAGCAAATGTTAAAGATATTACTGCCTATTTTTTTCACCTAGGATTACTATGGTTGCAGAGCTCACATTTAGGCCTTGATTCTATTTTGAGTTTATTTTTCTGAAAGGTGTAAGAAGTGATCTGGGTTCATTCTTTTCTGCAGGGAGCTGTCCAGTTTTCCCAGCAGAGACTGCCTTTTCCCCATTGTGTATTCTTGCCCTTTTGTCATAAATAAGTTTATCATATCAACGTGGGTTTATTTATGGCTCTCTGTTCCGTTGATTTATGTGTCTGTTCTTGGGCCAGTACTATACTATTTCAGTTACTACAGCTTTGTAGGATATCTTGAAATCTGAGATTGTGATGGCACCAGTCTTGTTCTTCTTTCTCAAGATTCCTTTGATTATTCAGGATCTTCTTTTTTTTTTTTTTAATTTTTAAAATATTTATTTTTGAGAGGGTGGAGAGGGGCAAAGAGAGAGGGAGACACAGAATCCGAAGCAGCCTCCAGGCTCTGAGCTTTCAGCACAGAGCCCAATGTGGGGCTCGAACTCACGAACTGTGAGATTGTGACTCGAGCCGAAGTCAGATGCTTAACTGACCGAGCCACCCAGATGCCCCATGATTATTCAGGATCTTTAAAAATCAATCAATAGATCGATCGATCAATTATTTATTCATGGGGGGGACAGAGAGGAGGGGGGAGAAAGAGAATCCCACGCAGTCTCTGTGCTATATTTATTTATTTGGGGAGGGACAGAGAGGAGGGGGGAGAAAGAGAATCCCAAGCAGTCTCTGTGCTATCAGTGCAGAGCCCACCGTGGGTCTTGAACTCACAAACTATGAGATCTTGACCTCAGCTAAAATCAAGAGTCAGAGGCTTAACTAACTGAGGCACCAAGGTGCCCCTAGCTATTCAGGATCTTTTGTGGTTCCATACAAATGTCAGTATTATTTATCTAGTTCTGTGAAAAATGTTGTTAGTGTTTTGATAGGGATTATATTAAATCTGTAGATTGCTTTGGATAGTGTGGACATTTTAACAATATTGGTTCTCCAGTCAGTAAGCATGGGGTAGTTTTCCATTTGTTTGTGTAATTCTCATTTCCTTTCATCACATATTTTATAGTTTCAGGATACAGGTCTTTCACCATGGCTAAGTTGATTCCTAGGAACTATATTATTCTTGCTATAATTGTAAGTGGGATTTTTTCTTAAATTTTCCTTCTGCTACTTCATTACTAGTGTAGAGAAATGCAACAGATTACTGTATTTTTGTATCTTTATCAGTTCTAGTAGTTTTAGGGTGGAGTCCTTAGTGTTTTCTTGTTTTTAAATGTTTCTTATTTATTTTGCGAGTGAGTGCAGGGGAGGGGCAGAGAGAGAGAGAGAGAGGGAAAGGGAATCCCAAGCTCTGTGATGCGGGGCTTGAACCCACCAAGTGTGAGATCATGACCTGAGCCTAAATCAAGAGTTAGATGCTTACCTGACCAAGATACCCAGGCATCCCTAGTGTTTTCTATATATCATCAGTGAAAATGTTACTTCTTACTTACAATTTGGTTTCCTTTTATTTTCTTTCTGGTCTGACTGCTATGGCTAGGACCTCTAGTATTATGTTGAATAAAAGTGGTTAGAATGATGGACATCCTTCTTTTATTTCTTTTTTTTTTTAAGTATTTTTATTTATTTCTAGGAGAGAGAGACAGCGTGAACAGGGGAGGGTCAGAGAGAGAGGGAGATACAGGCTCTGAAATAGGCTCCAGGCTCCGAGCTGGCAGTCAGCACAGAGCCCGACGCGGGGCTCGAACCCACGAACCGCGAGATCATGACCTAAGCAAAAGTCGGACGCTTAACCGACTAAGCCACCCAGGCGCCCCTCCTTCTTTTGTTTCTAGTCTTAGAGGAAATGTTCTCATTTTTTCACCAGTGAATATGTTAGCTGTGGGCTTTGTGTGTGTGTGTGTGTGTGTGTGTGTATGAACTGGAATATATATATATGGATATATATATCCATTATTATGTTGAAGTATAGTTCCTTTAAATCTACTTTGTTGAGAATTTTGAAATCATGAATGGATGTTGTGTTTTGTCAAATGCTTTTTCTGCATCTATGCAGATGACCATATGATGTCTTTATAGTAGTACCACACTGTTTTATTTTTTAATTCTTTTAAACGTTTATTCATTTTTGAGAGATAGAGATGGAGCATGAGGAATGGAGGGGCAGAGAGAGAGGGAAGACACAGGATCTGAAGCGGGCTTCAGGCTCTGAGCTGTCAGCGTAGAGCCTGATGCGGGGCTCGAATCCACAAACTGAGATTGCGACCTGACCTGTGCTGAGGTCTGATGTTTAACCAACTGAGCCACTCAGGTGTCCCAGTATCACGCTCTTCTTTGATTACTATATAGCTTAGTAAATTTTGAGATAAAGAAGTGTGAGTCCTCCAGGTTTGTTCTTTGTTCAAGATTGTTTTGTCTATTTCAGATCCCCTCAGATTCCACATGAACTTTGGGATTTTTAGGATTAATTTGGGGTTTTTCTGTTATCCGCAGAAACAGATTTTGATAGGGATTACATTTACATTGCAGATTGCTCTGGGTGGTATTGACATCTTAATATTAAGTCTTCCAGTTCATGAGCATGGGATATATTTTATTTATGTGTTCTTTAATTTCAGCAATGTTTTGTAGTTTTTATTGTACAAGCCTTTTATTTTATATGTTGAGTTAATTACTAAGTAGGTTATTCTTTTTGATGCTATTATAAATTATTTTCACAGTTCCCTTTTTAGTTGTTCATTATGTATAGAAATGCAACTGAATTTTGTGTTGACTTTGTGTCATACTACTTTGTTGCATTTATTCTTTATAATGCAATCTGTAGGAAATTGAAGAAGACACAAAGAAATGGAAAAACATTCCATGCTCATGGATAGGAAGAATAAATATAGTTAAGATGTCATTACTACCTAAAGCACTCTACACATTCAATGCAATTCCAATCAAAATTGCNATATTCTATAAACAGAGGTAATTTTGTTTCTTTACAATTTGAATACCTTTTGTTTATTTATTTTTGTCTAATTGCTGTGACTAGAACTTCTAGTTGAATAAAAGTGGTAAAAGTAGGCCTCCTTACCTTGTTCTTGATCTTAAAGGAAAACTTTGTTGTTGTTGTTGTTGTTGTTTTTAACCACTCCTGGAATTTTAGCCCATAAATGCAAAATAACACCAAGGGCTTATGCCCGTGGAAGCTCATTTTGACATGGTTCTATGAGGCAAAAAGTGGAAAACAAAATGAGAGCCTACCCATCAGAGAGTAGATGATTAAAATATGGTATCTTCACACCATGGACTATTAAGTTACCTTTAAATGAATGAGTTGGAGCTATATCCCTTTACTTGGAGGGGTTAGCACAAGATAATGAGAAAAGCAATATACAGAGAGTTATGGGTAATATTGATCTGTTAAGATACTGCTTATCCTCATATATATGCGTATATGTCTATGTATTAATCATATATGTGATTTTTTTGGGAACTGACAAAAACAAAAAGGTATCCCTTGATTGTTATACTTGATTAAGATGAATATATCAGTTATTGATGTAGAAGGTAGAGAAAACGGGGGAAAGTTCCGAGAATGAATAGTATGATGGCTTTCTGAGTTTATATAAACTGTGTCTATGTATCTGTATGTGTATATATTTATTTACAACTTTTTTTTTTTAAAGGAAAACCAGACACTGTTACTCAGGCTTTACACCTCTAGCAATTTGTCAGTGGGCTTGCTAGCTCCCATACTTGATTTCATAAGATACACTTGCATTTATTGTGCATCTTTGATTACTTGTCCAGTTGCCCTGTTGGCTAAAAAATTGAAGTCTTTCCTCTTGTTTTTATGGCACAGAAACTTTAAAAGACTGAAAAGTGCCTTAGAGAAATGAAGACTCTAGGTCATCAGCTAGTAACTGATGGAACCAACATTTGAATTCAATCCAGACCTGTCCTTATACTTAGTATTATATACCATGTTGATAATCTTTATCTCATGATTTCCTTCGAGTTTCTTTGTTAATGATTCACGTCATACCTGATCCTGTATAAAATGTAGCTTTCCTTGGGATCAGTGCAAAGGAACATTGTATAGCGGATTTGTAAGAAAAATTTTATTTCAGTTCTCTCTCAACAGATTTAATAAGAATGGAATAATACCATCTCTTCACCACCTCTTCCACTTCCCTCTCAGTCTGGGATTGAGAAGCCAGGGGTGGTTATAGATTCTGTTATTCCTCAGACATTAATTTCCGAGGCTAGAAGGTGTAGTGGGTAGGTTTTATGCACTTCTTGTCTTCTTTGGCCACTGTCTGCTATGTTTGTATCTTGCATAAGCCTTGAAAAAAACAACACTACCCAACATGACAATCATAAAATCATTGTAGGTTTACCCAGTTTTCTGGCATATATATTCAGTGAGTTAATGTCCAAAAAATAAATACCTTATATCTCTGTTGATAATTTTTTTCTATTCCCATATTTTGAAGGTTATCAGGTCTTTTTAAAAAATTTTTATTTTAACATTTATTTTTGAGAGAGAGAGAGAGACAGAGTTGTAAGTGGGGGAGGGTCAGAGAGAGAGGGAAACACAGAACCCAAAGCAGGCTCCAGGCTTTAAGCTGTCAGCACATAGCTGGACGCAGGGCACAAACTCATGGATCGCAAGATCATGACCTGAGCCAAAGTCAGATACTTAACCAACTGAGCCACCCAGGCGTCCCTCATTTATTGAAACTTGATGAAATCTTTTTTTTTTTTTTTGGAAGATTTACCTGGGGAGATTCACCCAGGGTTTAATGGTGTCCCTGTATCTTACTCTGTGGACCCCCTCCCCACCTTTATGGGCGAGTGAATATTCTTGTTTCTGAGGATATTGCCAAGGGAGATTAGATAGATGCCTCAGTCCCATATCTACTGAGGTTTATTTTTCAGTCATAATAGATTATCTATCTCTAGGTTGAAGAATTTTACACGGAAACAAGATTAGGATAGATGATGGATAATTGTTTGGCTAAAAGTGCTTTATGAGAGAAAACTACACAGGTATGAATGACATAACTCACCTTGAGGTGAGAATTTTATAGAACATATTCAAGTATAAAATAAGAGTTCAAAAAGGTTATCACACCAGGCCGTCTGTTGTGATCAAACATGTTATTGTGTGTCTAGTAAGGAAACGAAAAATTTGGTTGCTCTAAACCTATTTCTCTGCAGACGGGATGGCAGGCCTATTGACCTTAGTTTCCGTGAGCATCTTTTACCTAGGATCAAACTTCTCTTGTCTTTTTAAAATCATACACCTTTGGAAAGTTAATTGAAGGGACAGGAGGGAAGGGCAGTTAGAAAAATAATCCCCAAAACAGAATATGTTATACTTGAAAGAGTTCTGTGTAAAATTTCAGAATTTGGTCCCCCTTTAATGCTGTGTACTTTGGTGTTCATATGAACCCTGGTGAGGGAAGTTTGTTAAAAGTACAGGTCACTGGACTTCGTGTGAGGTATTTCGATCCAGTAGGGGACTTTGCGCATTTTTTTCACTGCATTTTTAATAAGTACCCGATGTGGGATGAATCAGGTCCATAGGCAACACATTGGCATATATTTCTCTAAAATATTGCCTAAATTAATATATTTATGTTTTATTATGAGCATTCTAGAAAAGAAGAGTGGTAAATTAAATGATGTGGCTTTGGACGATAACACAGATTTATAAGAAAGGCCAAAGTGACTTGATAAGTAACAGCTAGTCTCTTCAGTACTTGGTGCTAACACTCAGTTTTCTTGATAATGCTTCCAGTGTTCTTTTTATATTAATACAATCTACCTCAGTATTCATTTTAATAATTTTTGTTCATAAAAGTAACATTTTTCTTATTTCAGAGACGTGGGTGAAACTATCAATTTATAGGAGCTCCTGTCTTGCCATTTTAATAGGCAAAACCAGAACTACTTTTTTCCTGAAATTAATACTTGTGATGATGAGTGGCAGCAGTTTTTATCATGGCACCTTTTTTATGATTGCCCTTTGCATTTTTCCATTGGGTACATGATTTTTTTTTTTTCATATTGGGTTTAAAGAGTTCCTTTATATACCAGCCATTTGTCATGTCATGCAGTGTTTTACTTCCTGTTTGTTTGCCTTTATTTGTTTAAACACAGCAGGCATTTCAAGATTTCTTCTTTGGATAGAAGGCTTAGAAAGACCTTTCTTATTTCAGTGTTGTTAGTTTTTATGATTTCTTTAAAAAATGTTTATTTTTAAAGAGAGGAGAGAGCAGGGGAGGTGCAGAGAGAGAGAAGGGGACAGAGGATCTGAAGTGGGCTTAGTGCTGACAGCAGAGAGCCCAATGTGAGGCTTAAACTCAGAAAAGCAAGCCGTGAGTTTATGACTGAGCTGAAGTTGGATGCTTAATTGACTGAGCCATCAGGTTGTTATGATTTTAATTCATTTCTTTAATCTGTAAGAATTTTGTTCTGATATGTGGTGTATAATAGGAACCTAACATATTCTAGACAATTAACCAATATGCCATTTATTAATCTTTATTTACTGACTTGAAATACTACCATGAAGTATATACAGATCCATTCATTCCATTGATCGATGTCTATTCTTAGGTCAGTACCATTTTGATTTTGTAACTTCATTTAAAAAAATTTTTTTTAAATGTTTATTTGTTACTTGCAGTCCAAGGTTTACTTTATTTGTTGAAGGGGGTGTGTGTGTGTGTGTGTGTGTTTCTAACTTGAAAAATTACTTTTTTCTCATTTAAAGAAACCCTTTTGCATTTAATTGGTCTCCATTTAATGGCTTTCCAGTCTTGCTTAGTGTTGTGTATTTCTTTATACTGTCTGCCTCTGAGCTCTTCTCTAGTTTGTTTTCTTAAAAAATACACAAAACCTCCCACCAGCCATTCTACAAATCCTAGTACCTATAGTGTATGAAAAAATGAAGCAGGTAGAAAGTTAAACATTATCTTAGAACTAAGGGTATGCCTTTAGGTTAGTCTTACATGCTTAGTTTTGCCATTTGGTAGTATTTCACAGGGTAATATCCCTATTATTATAATTCTGCTCAGCTGTAACTTGTTAGCAATTATAATCCTATTTTTAAATTTATTTTCAAATATTTTATTTTTAAGTAATCTCTGCACCAATGTGGGACTCGAACTCACAACCCCAAGATCAAGAGTCACATGCTGTATCAACTGAACCAGTCAGGAGCCCCTGTAATCCTATTTTAAAGGGCTTATTTTTGAAATTAACCTTGGAAGATTCAGAAAGGAAGTAAGGAAAAAGTCCCTTTAGCCAACAGGAATCTTCTGAAGATTCCCTGAGAGACTTAGTGCAGATGGTGGAAGGAGTGGGGAGGAGAGATCATATTCAGTGCCAAGTATTTACTCATTTCTAATTTTGACCCAGAAGAAGAGAGGGGAAAAAAGTCATAGCTGAAGTGACTTCAGCAGCTCCATTCCCTGGCTTGTCAGTGAGGGAGGTCTTCTCCTAGCAGCTCAGATTTTTGTGGAGACTGTGCTTCGCTTCCCATTTCTCCCAGTGTCCTTCCTGCTTTAGCCTGCTTCACCTTTTTAGGGTTCCTGCCCCATTCCTGGTGTCATTTAGGTGTATACCCCTAAAATAAGAGGCTCTTGGCTAAAAAGCTGACTACAGGAGCAGATGTGTTAAGAGTTGATTGAAGCACAAAGATTTAAACTAGAAAAACGTTTTGAAATCTGGAACAAAGAGAACAAAAACCATAATGTGAAGTCAAATTTGATGACTAAAGGCAAGGTGGTTTAGATAGTTCACCTGCTTCTCTTATCTGCTAGAAGATTGGATCAACCCTTTATGCTTCAAAATCATATAGGTGCTTGCCTACACAAGCACACATACACACACACACAGTGCTGGTGCTCTCAAAAGGACTGACAGTGCACACCTGTCTCTGGAGAGATCCTCTCCCATGCAACTGAGTCTGGTTTGTTTCTTTCTTTCTTCCTTTCTTTTTCTTTCTTCCTTTCTTCTCTTCTTTCTCTCTCTCTTTCAAGTTTGTTATGAGAGAGAGAGAGAGAGAGAGAGACAGCATGAGTAGGGGAGAGGCCGAGAAAAGGAAGGAAAAAGAAAGACAGCATGAGTGNTGACTGCGTAGAGCCCAATGCAGGGCTCGAACCCATGAACCCTGAGATCATGACCTGAGCCAAAATCATGGGTCAGACACTTAACCCACTCAGCCACCCAGACGCCCTTATCACTCTCTCCTCAGGCCCTGGTAGTTGTTTCTCTTCAGTTTACTTCCATAGTTGATTGCAGACAGTGAAATTTTTGCTGACTTACATAGATAGTGTTAATTTCTTAGGTGGCACCCAAAGCACCAAATGATACATGACCAACCAAGTCTTTTTTAAGTTGTCAGGCTGGTAAGGAGTACCTAAAAATAGCTTTGAATTACCATCCTCACTACCATAAGATTTTGTATATTAGTTGTATAAAATGAGAAATAGTAATAGTGTTCTCTAAACCCTGCTTAGGATTACTCTCTGAAATAGTTTAACTAGAAAGAGAAGTTATCCTTCTATACAAAATTAAAGAGTTAGTGGAAACTTCACCAAGAAGGAACTTAAATATACTGTATTAATAATGTCAGGGTAGTAGCAAAACTTCCTAGGAAGGTGATATTGACAGTAACCTGATAGCCACACTAAAAAGAATATTCAACAAATATACCCAAGTATTCTTACTTTAGATGAAAAAAATGTTATGATTTCTTGTTGAAAAGGTGATTTCTTAATTTCCCAAATAAGTAAAATTCAATTTTTCTCTTGCTAGTTTAATGTTCTTAAATGCTTTTGACTTCTACATATTAATAAATTGAATTTGTTGGACTATTCAGTTACAAGTCTTTAATGTCCTATATGAGGGAAACATACTTTACACCCTAAGATTTATAGATTTTCCTTTCAGCAGCAGAATTGGATTAATAGCAGTTAAGTTAGTTCTAAAGCCTTGCATCAACAGCATTAGCATGACCTGGGAGCTCCTTATTAATGCCTTACTCCAGACCTAGATGAATTAAAATCTGCATTAAAAATTTTTTTAATGTTTTTATTTCTGAGAGAGAGAGAGAGTGCCGAGCAGGGGAGGGTCAGAGAGAGAGAGGGAGACACAGAATCTGAAACAGGCTCCAGGCTCTGAGCTAGCTGTCAGCACAGAGACTGATGTGGGGCTCAAACCCCCGAGCTGCAAGATCATGACCTGAGCTGAAGTCGGACGCTTAACCGACTGAGCCACCCAGGTGCCCCTAAAATCTGCATTTTAAGAAGTTTCCCATAATTTCTATGTGCACTCAAGCTTGAGAAGCATTTTTCTAGAGCAGTGGTTTTGTACTTCGACTGCATTTAGCAATCATCTGAGTTTCAAAAAATATTTGCCTAAATCTCATCTTGGAGACTTAAAAAAAAAAAAAAAAAGGCTTTTGACTAGGTATTAGGATTTAGAAAGTTCTCCTACATGGTTTTCTCGCATAGGCAAGGTTGAGAACCATTGTTCCAGAGCTACACTGTGCAGTGTAGTAGCCACACGTGGCTATGTAAATTTACATTATTGAAAATCAAATAAAATGTTTAAATTCGTGCCTCAGTCACAATAACCACATTTCAGTGTTTAATTAGCCATGTGGCTCGTGGCTGCTATAATGAACAGTGCAAATTGAGAACACATAGAGATCTATCATCAGAAAAAGTTATATCTTAACATTTTGACAGCATTCTGGATAACTTATTTTCAGAGACTTTTAGGGAGTTGATTTATAATGTTCTTATAAATTATTTCCTGGAGAAGAATGCAAAAATAGGCATTCAAAGACTAGGAAATGAGTAGGCTGTGAAAAAACATCTATATTTTGGTTGAAACTTTGTTGTCACATCAGTTCACAATAATTAGTTATGCTTTTGCTATATGTAATTAGGTCAAAAGACAAATGAGAGATAGATAATGCATGTTTATGACTTTAAAAACTGGTTAGACATGACTACTTTTGGCAAATAAAACTTGATGTACTAATATGAAAAATGAGGTTAGATTACTTATGTAACTAGTTAATGTAATATCCAACTTTGTTACAATTTTAAAAATTATTTTTAATGTTTATTTGTTTTTTGAGAGAGAGTGAGAGACACCAAGAATGATTAGGGGAGGGTCAGAGAAAGAGGAAGACACAGAATCCGAAACAGGCTTCAGGCTCTGAGCTGACTGTCAGCACAGAGCCCGACGTTGGGCTCGAACCCACGAACCGTGAGATCATGACCTGAACTGAAGTCAGACACTTAACCGACTGAGCCACCTAGGCACCCCTGTTTTGTTATAATTTTTAAGTTAATTTTTCTTTAATGTTTGTTTTGGAACTAAGAGTGCGAGTGGGGAAGGGACAGAGAGAAAAGATAGATCTGAAGCGGGCTCTGTCCTGACAGCAGAGAGTCCTATGCAGGGCTCAAACTCAGAAACTGCGAGATCATGACCTGAACCGAAGTCATGACCTGAACCGAAGTCAGATACTTAATTGACTGAACCACCCAGGCGCCCCCAAAGTTAAATTTTTATAAATTTATAATATAAATGTAATATATTGTGTATGTTGCATTTAAGAAAGTGGTACAATAGAAGGTAACCTTGTTGTCAAACAACAGTTTCTCCATTTACTAGCTGTGTGACCTTTGGTTTCCCCTGATGAATGTCTTTTTTTTTTTTTGTATATATAAAAAATATGGTTAATAAGGTTACTTACCTCATAGTATTGCTGAGGATTAAATGAAATAGTCAATGTAAAGCTCCATAAACACTGCCTTATACATACTAGGTTTCCAATAAGGGCCAGCTAACATTATTAATAGAATATCTATTTATACTCTGGAACTAAATAATTCTAGTGTTGATCTTCTGTCTTTATCCCTTGCTGTCTTCCTCCAGCAGGAGTCCATGGTCTTTTCTAGGGCTGTTGACTGCTTATGCCAAATCAATTTCTTCTCATTTTGAACTCTGTAAACCTTTCATTCCCTCCATTTTGGCTTTCCAGATGTCTGTCTACTAACACTGCTTCATCCTGCCTTTTCTCCTTTTCAAATTCCTTTTCTTTCACCCACCATTTAAATGTTAATATTCTCTTTTCTGCCTTGGGCTGTAATATCTCTGAAACTATAGCAAAGACCATTGTTTGAAGACAACTCCTTTCCTGTGCTCTACACTCCTTACTGATGCCCTCTCCTGTGTGTTCTTTAGATACTTCAGACCCCACAGGCTTAACCAGTGAATTCATTTCCCCCAAAATTCTCAAACCTGCTGTTCTTTCTGTCTCCCCTGGATTGAATTAGGTACCACCGTCCATCTAGTTAAGACAGAATTTTAGGAGTTTTCCTCAGTTCTCCCATTTCTCATGGTTTCATATATTTAGTTGGTAACCAGTTCTTAACTTCCTAACATTACTTGATCTTTCTTTGTTCAGTACTTCAGCATCTTTTGCGTGGACAATTGCAGTGGTCCGGTAAGTTTTCCTTGCCTGCAGTGTCCGTCACAACAATCTAGAGACACACTGCTCTCAAACGTACTTCATTTCAGTTATTCATGTGCATATAGCCACATTGCCTTTAGACCAGGTTCCTTGAGGACAAGGATCATGTCTCAGCACTGCATCTTCAACACTATGCACAGTAAATGAACATGAATAAACTGGTGGTACCCTCAAATGCGGAGACTTGTGTGAAAAACATCATTCTGTTTGTAAGGAATGAGAATAAAAAGAAGCAGGATTCTTTGAACTTGCTCTCTTAGTGGCCTGAATATTCTTTTGTTTTCTTACATGAAATTTGAATAGTCTTAAGTTTTAAATGTATGTGCAGACAGTTTAGTTTCTTTGTAGGAAAAGAATGGTGTAAACTTTCCTACCATTTGGGAAATGGTAGCCCCACATCTAGCTCTGCGCTGGCAGTGCGGAGCCAGCTTGGGATTCTCACTTTCTCTTCCTCTCTCTGCCCCTTCCCACTTGCACTCTCACTCCAAATAAATAAATAAATTTGAAAAAAATACATATTTAAATTCAATTTTTAAAAAAATTCAACATAGTACCACAAGTCCTAGCCAGAGCAGGTAGGCAAGAAAAAGAAATAAAAGACATCCAGGTCATAAAGGAAGAAGTAAAATGGTCTCTGTTTGCAAATGGCATGATACCAAATAACAGAAAACCCTAAAGACTCCATTAGAAAACTGTTAGAATAAATGAATTCAGTAAAGTTCCAGGATGTAATATCAGTATACAAAAAAAATCAGTTCTATTTCTGTACATTAACAGTGAACTGTCTGGAAGAGAAGTTTGAAAACAGTTCCATTTACAATAGCATCCAAAAGAATAAGATTCTTAAGAAAAAATTTAACCAAGGATGTGAAAGGTGTATACACTGAAACTATAAGACACTGATAAAAGAAACTGAAGACATGAGTAAATGGGAAGATAATCCATGCCCATGGATTGGAAGAATTAATATTGGTTAAATGTCCATACTAACCAAAGAGAACTATAGATTTAATACAATCCCTGTCAAAATGCTAATGGCATTTTTCATAGGAGTTGAACAAACAATCCTAAAAGTTGTAGGGAACCACAAAATACCCTGAATATCCAAAGCAGTCTTGAAAAAGAACAAAGTTGGATATATCACACTACCTGATTTCAAATTATATTACAAAGCTATAGTAATCAAAACAGTCTGCTCTTGGCCTAAAAGCAGACACATAAGTCAATGGAACAGAATAGAGAACCCAGAAATAAGCTCACACATATGGTTAATTTATTTTCAACAAAGGAGCTTAGAATACACTAGGGAAAGGATAGTCTCATCAATAAATGATTTTGGGAAAACAGTATTGGTATTGGCAGTGCTCTTTTGGATTTGACACCAAATGGAAAGACAACAAAACCAAAAATATACATGTGGGATTAGATCAAACTAAAATGCTGTGTGCTCAGCAAAGAAATCATCAACACAATGAAAAGGCAACCTACTGAATGGGAGGAAATATTTGCAAACATTGTATTTGATAAGGGATTAATATTAAAAATATCTAAGGAACTAGTAAACTCCATAGGAAAAAAAATCTAATGAAAAATGGGTGGCAGACCTGAATAGATATTTTTCCAAAGACGTAAAAATGGCCATTTTCATGGTACGTGAAAAGATATTCGGCATCACTCACCACCAGGGAAATACAAATCAAAAGCATATTGAGGTATCTCCTCACCCCTGTTAGGATGGCAGTTTTCAAAGAGACAAGGAATAACAAGTGCTGGGAGGGATGTATAAAAAAGGGAACCCTGATGCACTGTTGGTGGGAATGTAAACTGATAAAACCACTATGGAAAACAGTATAGAAGTTCCTTCAGAAATTAAAAACAGAGTTACCATGTGATCCAACAATCCTACTTCTGGATATATATCTAGAGGAAGCAAAAGCATTATCTGGAAGAGATACCTGCATGCCCATGTTTCTTGCATTATCACAATAGCCAAGATATGAAAACAATCCAAGTGTCTGGCAGTGGATGGATGGGTCAAGAAAATGGATCTCCTTCCCCCCCCTTCTTACCCCTCCCCTTCCATTCCTCTCTAATGCGCGCGCGTGCTCTCTCTCTCTCTCTCTCTCTCACACACACACACACACACACACACACACACACACACAGAGGAATATTATTCAGCCTTTAAAAAGAGGAAAATCCTGTCATGTGCAACAATATGGATGAACCTGGGGGGCATATGCTAAGTGAAATAAGCCAGACAGAGAAAGATAAATACTGCATAGTATCACTTACAGTGTGGAGTCTTAAACAAACAAACACAAACTCACAAACACAGTAGAAAAGCAGTTGCTGAGAGATGGGGAGAATAGGGGAGAGTTTGTTAAAAGGGTATCAACTTTTAATTGTAAGAAATTCTGAGGATATGATGTAAATAACACAGTGACTGTAGTTGATAACACTGTATTGTATAATTGAAATTTGCTAAGAGTAGAACTTAAATGTTCTCACATACCCCTAAATGCAGTGATGAGTGTATTAATTGAGTCAGTGGGGGGGGTATCCTTTTACGGTGTGTGTGAATCAAATCATCACATTGTACATTTTAAATATCTTAGTTTTGTCAGTTATATCTCAATAAAACTGAAAAAAAAATCACTTTTGAAAAAAAAAAATTTTAAGATTTATTTTTGAGAGAGCGTGTAAGTGGGAGAGGGGCAGAAAGAAAGGAAGGCACAGAATCCAAAGCAGGCTCCAGGCTCTGAGCTGTCAGCACAGAGCCCCATGTAGGACTTGAACTCATGAACCTTGAGATCATCATGACCTTAACTGACTGAACCCCACCCCACCCCGGCGTCCCTGAAAAAATAGGTTTTTTGTTTGTTTTTTTTTTAACAAATAGTTTATTGAAAAAATAGTTTTTAATGAAAAGTGATACATTAATAAATTTCTTAAAACATTGAAATGGTACAAAATCCTATGCAATGAAAAGAACTCCTCATTAACCACCGGTCATATGTATCTTTCCAAAATTACTTTGTGCCTATATAACCACCACCTGTGTGCATACATTTCCTTTTTCCTAGTTAATTATTTGGTGTCAGCTTGGTTTCCCCAACCTCTAATCCAGGTTTATTCATTATAATGAATTGCATCATTATTCACTGAATTTTTGCCCACACCAAAATACTGAGTCTCTTTAGCTTCCTTCTTTTCCTTTGCCTCACATGTTTCTATCAACCAGCAACTCTGTTGGTTTTGCTGTCAGCATAAATCACAAATTTGTCCACTTCTGTTCATCACTTATCCTGCTACGACTTTAGTCCAAACCACCATACCATAACTAGATTATCGTAGTTCTCTTCTAACTGATCTTGCTTTTCTCTGTCCCATTTAATCTTTCTTTTAATGTGTTATTTTATTATATTTATTTTTAATTCACATCCAAGTTAGTTAGCCTATAGTGCAATAATGTTTCAGGAGTAGATTCCAGTGATTCATCCACTATGTGTAACACATAGTGCTCCTCCCAACAAACGTCTTCCTTAATGGCCCTTACCCTTTAGTCCATACCCCCACCCATAACCCCTCCAGCAACCCTTAGTTTGTTCTCTGTATTTAAGAGTCTCTTATGTTTTGTCCTCTTCCCTGTTTTTATATGATTTATATAATTTATATTATTTTTATAAATTTTCTTAAATTTCACGTGAGTGAAGTCCTGTGATATTTGCCTTTCTATTACTGACTTATTTTACTTAGCACAATACCCTCAAGTTCCATTCACATTGTTGCAAATGGCAAGATTTCATTCTTTTTGATTGCTGAATAATACTCGATTGCATATACATACCACATGTTTATCCATTCATCCATCAATGGACTTTTGGGGCTCTTTCCATACTTTAGTTCTTGTCAGTGGTGCTGCTATAAACATTGGGGTGCATATGCCTCTTCAAAACAGCACACATGTATCCCTTGGATAAATACCTAGTAGTGCAATTTCTGGGTCATAGGATAGTTCTGTTTTTAACTTTTTGAGGAACCTCCATACTGTTTTCCAGAGTTGCTGCACCACTTTGCATTCCCACCAACAGTGCAAAAGAGATCCTCTTTCTCTGCATCCTCATCAACATCTGTTGTTGCCTGAGTTGTTAATTTTAGCCATTCTGACAGGTGCGAGCTGGTATGTCTTGTGGTTTTAATTTGTGTTCCTCTGATGATGAGTGATATTGAGCATCTTGCCGTGTGTGTGTAAGCCATCTGGATGTCTTCTTTGGAAAAGTGTCTACTCATGTCTTTTGCCCATTTCTTCACTGGGTTATTTGTTTTCTGGGTGTTGAGTTTGAAAAGTTCTTTATAGATTTTGGATACTAACCCTTTATCTGATATGTCACTTGCAGAAATTTTGTTGGTTGCCTTTTAGTTTTGCTGATTGTTTCCTTCACCATGCAGAAGCTTTTTATCTTGATGAGGTCCCAGTAGTTCATTTTTGCTTTTGTTTCCCTTGCCTCCAGAGACATGTCAAGTAAAAAGTTGTTGCAGCCAAGGTCAAAGAGGTTGTTGTCCATTTTCTCCTCTAGGATTTTTTTTAAATTTTTTTCTAATATTTTTATTTATTTCTAGGAGAGAGAGAGAGAGAGAGAGAGAGAG
>NW_027529427.1:9214283-9214698 GCF_008692635.1 Crocuta crocuta
ATCCCTTGGATAAATACCTAGTAGTGCAATTTCTGGGTCATAGGATAGTTCTGTTTTTAACTTTTTGAGGAACCTCCATACTGTTTTCCAGAGTTGCTGCACCACTTTGCATTCCCACCAACAGTGCAAAAGAGATCCTCTTTCTCTGCATCCTCATCAACATCTGTTGTTGCCTGAGTTGTTAATTTTAGCCATTCTGACAGGTGCGAGCTGGTATGTCTTGTGGTTTTAATTTGTGTTCCTCTGATGATGAGTGATATTGAGCATCTTGCCGTGTGTGTGTAAGCCATCTGGATGTCTTCTTTGGAAAAGTGTCTACTCATGTCTTTTGCCCATTTCTTCACTGGGTTATTTGTTTTCTGGGTGTTGAGTTTGAAAAGTTCTTTATAGATTTTGGATACTAACCCTTTATCTG
>NW_027529427.1:9214983-9222241 GCF_008692635.1 Crocuta crocuta
AGAGAGAGAGTCACAGACTCTGAAACAGGTTCCAGGCTCTGAGCTGGCAGTCAGCACAGAGCCCGATGCGGGGCTCGAACCCACGAACCGCGAGATCATGACCTAAGCGAAAGTCGGACACTTAACCGACTAAGCCACCCAGGCGCCCCATCTCCTCTAGGATTTTGATGGCTTTCTGTCTTATGTATAGGTCTTTCATCCATTTTGAGTTTATTTTTGTGTGTGGGGTAAGAAAGTTTTTGGTCCAGGTTTGTTCTGCATGTCGCTGTCCAGTTTTCCCAACACCATTTGGTGAAGTGGCTGTCTTTTTTCTGTTGGATATTCTTTCCTGCTTTGTCAAAGATTACTTTGTGGGTCCGTTTCTGGGTTCTCTATTCTGTTCCATTGATCTGAATGTCTGTTTTTGTGCCAGTACCATACTCCCTTGATGATTACATCTTTGTAATTCAGCTTGAAGTCCTGAGATTGTGATGCCTCCACCTTTGGTTTTCTTTTTCATGATTGCTTTGGCTATTTAGGGTCTTTTCTGGTTTCATACAAATTTTAGGAATGTTAGTTCTAGCTCTGTGAAGAATGCTGGTGTTATTTTGATAGGGATTACATCGAATGTGTAGATTGCTTTGGGTTGTATTGACATTTTTAATAGTCTTTGTTCTTCCAATCCAAGAGCATGGAATATTTTTCCATTTTGTGTGTGTGTCCTCTTCAATTTCTTTCATAAGATTTCTATAGTTTGCAGTGGATAGATTTTTCACCTCTTTGGTTAGGTTTATTCCTAGGTATTTTATGGGTGTTGGTGCCCCATCTAATCTGTGTACCACCAGCAGCCTGAGTAATGTTAAAACATTCAAATTGTGTCATTTTTCTGCTTAAAACCTTTCCCATTTCTTGTCAAAGAAGTTAGAGACTCCTTGTCTCAGTTTTATAAGGCCCTGCATGGTCTCTCTCTCCCCTTACTGTTTGATCAGACTGCCCCATTTCATTGGGCTTACTCCACTCCTGCCTTGACAAGACTCCTTTCAGTTCCTCAGACCATTAAACCTCAGAGCTTTTCAACTAAGGTGTCTTTGCTTGGAAAGCTCTTTCTAATACTTTATGTATGCTGGCTGCTTCACATTCTTTAGGCCTCCGATTAAATGTCATCTCAGTGAGGCTTTTTTAGTTATTCCCATGTTACCCCGTTTATTTCCATAAAATATATATTAGGGATACAGCAATGAAATAGAATTCCTACCTTTCGTATGTATAACACTGTGGTACTCCATTCCTGTCTTTTGAATAGTTCTGGAAGAAGGAGAGTTGGTAATGCAAATGTCTGGAGAAAATGGAGGATTTGGGATTGAGGAAACAAGGGTGAAGCCCCTGAGGCCAAGTTTCAGGCTTGGCATGTTAGTGGAGTTACAGTGAGTTCAGTGGACCTGATGTAAGTCAAGGGGAAATAGTTGGGAGTTGAGACCTGAAGGCTACAATCTTCTAAAATCATTCTGGGCTTTTGAAACCATGATGGAAGCTTGAATTTTATTCTGACTGTGATGACAGTCATTTAAAAGAATCCCATATACCAGAGGACCCTTTTAAATATCTCAGGCCTAAGAGGGAGAGGAGGAAGAAAACTAGGTGGTATAGGTAGAGGTAGTGGGAATTGATTAGGTGTTTAATCTGATAAAGAACAGACTGCAGGTTTTGCTGTTGGATTAGACGTGGGGGGTGGGGATGAGAGAGAAGAGTTGAGGATGATACTTAAAGATTTTGTCTCGAGTGGCTGAAAGATGGAGGTAAAAGTACACTTTACTGAGATGGTCGAGACAAGGTGGTATATAATTGTGGAATGGGTGCTACCTATATTGTTTTGAGACACATTAAGTTTGAAATGTTTATTAGATATCAGTTATGGTATAGGAAGTTGGATATAAAGTTTGCAAAGGTGTGATGAGTGATCTCTTTTGTATTTCACTCTCTCCTTATGTGATTTCATCATTTCTCATGGCTTTAAGAACAACATCCTGTTCTCTGAAGGTTCCTAAAATTATCTTTCTAGTCTAAAACTCCAGTTGTTTATTATCTATGTTACTTACTAGCAGTAAGCTTTATGAAAGCAGAGTAGTGTTTCCCATTCACCACCATGTCAATTTCCTATTTATAAAATGGGGTAGATACGCAAATATTTATTGAATGAATAAGTGTAGATATCTTCCTTCCACCTCCATACAGCATATTGTATGGATACAGCATAATTTTGCTCTTGGTGAATATTTAGCTCTTTATGGCTGGTCACAACAATATATATGAAAGTGGTATTCACTATGCAAATTTAATAAATGTTGCCAGTTTATCTTTAAAAGAGTTGGTACCATTTAGGAGAATGTTCTGTAAAATTTGGGCAATATTATCCACATTTTTATTTAGAAGAGCTTATTGCATAAAAAAGGATACATCAACTCTTACATTCCTGTTGCTAGAAAGGATTTGGAGTATCCTGGCATAAGGATTATATTTTGGTTTTAGGTCTCCCATCCAAGTACTAACCAGGCCCGACCCTGCTTAGCTTCCAAGATCAGACGAGATCGGGCGCGTTCAGGGTGGTATGGCCATAGACTATATTTTGGTTTTAGGAAACATTTGCTTGATAGGAGTCTAAATTTTGGTAACTTTTTTAGTCTACATGAAATTTTATATCCTCAGAATTGTGAAAGCTGAGCGTATCTAAGAATTCTATCTGGTGTTCTCTAATTTGGGCTAATAAAGGGTTGGCATTAAGTACACCTTTGCAGGTGCCAGGCATCAGGCTTCTTAGGTTGTTCTGGCTTTGCTTTGTAACAGCAGTGTGACCTCAGGAAATACCTCTTTTTTCTTTTACCTTATTTGTAGATGCACAAGTTGAGATAATGCATGCAGGGTTTAGCACAGTGTTTGTCACATAGTAAGAAGAGCGTGATATGAGTTTGCTGATAAGAGTTTGCTAATGCTGTCGTCAGTTGAAACACTGTACTTTTGATATTTTGTACCAATATGTGAAGTACTTTTTAAAAGGAAAAAAGTTTATACTTGAATTTATACTCTAAGAAAAGGCCAACTTCTGTTTTCTGATTGCTAGATGAATAAAAATTTCAATGAAATTCATGGCTTCTTTTTAGTTTGAAGAATAAAAATGCTGAAAATCTGGTCAACAGGTAATATAGTTGTGTAATTTTTAATTGAGGAGCTAGGGCTACTTTTATTCTCTATTGAGAGAGAAATATGAAAGTTTTTAAAAATTGGCTTTATTATTTATTAGGCAGGCTGAGCATAGCTAAGCTATGATTTCAGCAAGGAGGTAGAAAATTTGATGTTGCTGGATTTGAAAGACAAACTTATTACAAGTGGCTTTTAATAGCTTCTGCTTAGAAAAGTATATAATAGCTAGTCTCCAGGATGCTCCTGAATAGTCCTTGTCCCCTTCCACTCCAAATCAGGATGACCTGTCTGTCCAATAGGATACTGCAGAAGGATGGTGTGTGACTTCTGAGGCTAGGACATAGAATGATTATGACTTTTTCCTTAGTTTCTTGGATCATTTTTATGAGTGATGATCACACTGTGTGAGGACACCCATGCAACTTTGTAGAGAGACCCATGCAAAGTGGAACTGATTCTAGTCAACATCCGGCAGCATCCTGCCAGCCACCTCAGAAATGTGGATTCTCTAGCCACAGTCAGTCTTTCAAATGACTGGAACCTAGCCAGCATCTAACTACAAGCTCATGAGGGACCCTAAGCCAGAGTAGCCCATGTCAGACTGCCCCCCTCCCAAAACTGTATGAGACAATACATGTTTGTTATTTTAGGCCACTAAGTTTTATGGTAATGTGTTACATAGATAACTGGTCCAAAATGATACAGGATTACTTTGTATATTTTGGAAAATATCAAATTTTAAGAAAATTTTAACCTGTAGCCCTATGTTATCCATTTATCTTTAATAAAGTTAGGAGGATATTAGTTATCCTTTTCCTCTGTTATTTATAGTTCTATAATACCCATGCTAATGGTGATCTTTTCTATTGATTTTTTAAACTTTTGTGCTCATGTGTACATCCCTAAATGCAGAAGAAAGTGGAACCCCACACCTTGGGGTCTAGGGTAGTGGTTCTCAAAAGAATACAACACTACTATCCCTTGGGGAACATGGTTTGGTTTTAATAGTAACTGGAGAGTGCTTCTGAGGTTTACAGAGCCAGGGATGCTAAATAGTCCTCCCTTGTTTCTTGTCTCCATACTACATTGGGAGGAGGAAAGGAGAGAGTTCCAGAATTCTACCATGATCTTGGGCAAGATGTACCTCCATTGTTTTCTCAAAACTCACTTACTATCTATTCCTAAGTCATGAAACATCCACAATACCCTCTATAATTCCACAGCATCAGTCATAAGCAAAATTTCCTGTATCTTCAGTCTCTTTTGAATGTTTCCAATACTTTTGGGTTCTGAAACTAGGTCTCTCATGAGGACACTGCTTCCTTGTAACCCTGGCTGTTTTCTCTCTTACAGCCTATTTTCCTCTTGGGTCTAGAACTGGGTTGGTATCTTACTTATTCCTCATTGCAACTTGCAAATCTATCCACCTTCCTTCTCCTTAAGCCCCCAAAGTTTGAATTCATAATCACTGCTTTTTTTTTTCCTTGTTATAGTCCACTAT
Organism: Crocuta crocuta; assembly: GCF_008692635.1. Classification (NCBI taxonomy): domain Eukaryota; kingdom Metazoa; phylum Chordata; class Mammalia; order Carnivora; family Hyaenidae; genus Crocuta; species Crocuta crocuta. Next base: position 9,219,659 of record NW_027529427.1, read on the forward strand.
ATTTCTTCCTGTCACTCCCCCTTGTTACTTGAAGTTGTTTTCCATCATGCTCTAAAACTCCTAATATAAATCTTGGTTAGGTCAATATCTGTAATACTCTAGCCTTTCGGTACTTAGCCCTCTTCCCGTTGAACTTGTTTTTTTGGTTACATGTTAGCCACTCATTAACATGTTCATACTCCAGGCCAGAGTTTAACCATATGGGATGTCATGAATGAACAATTGGACTGAGAAGTTGACCCTCCAGTCCCCCACAAGGGTATGCCTGAGTCAACAGGAAAAATATTGGTCTATAGTCCCGGAGAAGGCTATACAACTATGTAGAAGTACTTCCAAATATGACAAAATGAGAAAAAGCCTAGATCTTGTCAACCAACAACTGTAAAACCTCAAAAATTTTAATTTCAAGCAAACTACTCTGACCATTACCACCTTACTCCTAGACCCTGAGCTCTATCAATCGTCATTTCCCCAGGATTTACATGCAGTGATTTTTCACCTTGTCTCTGTCCCTAAATTCATGTCTTCTTTACCTTCAGAACCCACTTTTAGTTTCATGGTTCATTGTATTTCTTCCCTTGTATATGACCTGTATTGTTATCTACTAATGTGTGACAGATGCAAACTTGGTGGATTAATACAACACACATTTGTTATCTAACAGTTTTTATGGGCCAGGAGTCTGTGCACAGCTTAACTATAACAGTAGTCACGGTATTGGCTGGTTGTCTCATCTCAGGGCTTAACTGGGGAAGGATGTGCTTTCACAGTCACCTGATTATGTTGAGATTTTAAGATTGAAAGCTTCGTGTGTGTGTGTGTGTGTGTGTGTGTGTGTGTGTGTGTGTGTGTGAAGTAAACTATGCCCAATGTAGGGATTGAACTTATGACCCTGAGATCAAGAGTTGCATATTCAGAGTGCCTGGGTGCGTCAGTTGGTTAAGCATCCAACTCTTGATTTTTGCTCAGGTTATGATTTCATGGTTTGGAGATCAAGCTCTGCATCAGGCTCTGTGCTGACAGCAGGGAGCCTGCTTGGGGTTCTCTCTCTCCCCCTCTCTCTGTCCCTCCCCTGCTCATGTGTGCACTCTGTCTCTCAAAATAAATAAATAAGTTATATGGTCTACCAACCGAACCAACCACATACCCAGTAGCCCTGGTTTTTTGCTGGCCAAAAGCTGCCCATCACAGGCCTTCCAGCATGGTTGATTGCTATATCAAAGTCATCTAGCAACAGTATCTCTCACAAGACAAACAGAAAAAGGTAGTCATGGAAATGTCATTTTGTGACCATTGCTGTATTTTATTGATTAGAAGCAAGTCACAGATCCTGCTTACATTCAAGTAGAATGTGATATGGGGTTTGAGTACAAGGAGGCAGGCAAATTTTGGGGAGGAATGAGTGTGTGTTAGAATCAGCATGCCACAGTTTATTTTGTTTCTTTCTTTGACACTTCTACCCAGTCTTGGTTAAAGCCAACTCTTCTTACTCCAAATATGTCTGGACCTGCTGCAAAAAGTGAATGTGACTGAACAAAAATATATAACCATACATGATCTTGCTTAAATTCATCACCACTAATTCATGAGAGCTGTTTGTATCACTCCGCAATCTTATTACATTTCCATACATTACCTTATGATATGTGATTCCCATATTTTTTCCTGGTTTTCATAGTTAGCATTTTAAGTATTTAACTCTTTAATCCTTGTGATATATGATAGAAATTAAAACCTCCCCCCTACATTTTGAACCAGTTATTGCAGTACATTGAATTGTTGACTGTTTACCACGGATAAAATTTTATTCTAAATTCCTTTTTTTAAAGTTTGTTTATTTTGAGAGAGACAAAGACAGTACAAGTTGGGCAGGGGCATAGAGAGAGAAGGAGACAGAATCCCAAGCAAGCTCCATGCTGCCAGCACAGAGCCTGATGTGCAGCTCGAACTCCCAAAACCACGAGATCATGACCTGAGCCAAAACCAAGAGTCAGATGCTTAACCGACTGAGCCACCCTGGCACCCCTATTCTAAATTCCTTTTTTTTTTTTTTTAAGTTTTCTTTATTTCTGAGAGAGAGAGAGAGAGAGAGAGAGACAGTGTGAGCAGGGGAGGGTCAGACAGAGAGAGAGGGAGACACAGATTCCGAAGCAGGCTCCAGGCTCTGAGTTAGCTGTCAGCACAGAGCCTGACACGCCCAGGCGCCCCTAAATTCTTATATATAGCTGAGTTTGCTTTTGGATTACTGTTCTCTTCCATTTTATGTAATGCCAATATGATACTTTTTTAAAATCATACATTTATTATGATTTTACAATATGCTTTATTACCTGACCATGCTAGTTTCCCATATTTCTTTCTCAAATTCATTTTTATTGATTAATTGAGAGAGAGGCTGTGTATGCATGTGAGTTGGGGAGGGACAGAGGGAGAGAGAGAATCCTAAGTGGACTCCACACCCAGCATGGAGCCTGATGTGGAGCTTGACCCCACAGCTTGAGCAGAAATTGAGATGGATGCTTAACCCACTAATCCACCCTAGTGCCCCTCTTTTCCAAATTCTACTCAGCCATTCTCCTATTG
>NW_027529427.1:9222310-9231489 GCF_008692635.1 Crocuta crocuta
CATCCATTCTTCTATTGCATTATATATATATATATATATATATATATATAATATATACATACACATACACATACACATACATATACATATACACACACACACACCACATCCTTTTTACCCATTTATACGCCAATGGACATTTGGGTTCTTTCCATACTTTAGCTATTGTCAGTGGTGCTGCTATAAACATTGGGATGCATGTGCCCCTTTGAATCAGCATTTTTGTATTCTTTAGATAAATTGCTAGTAGTGTAATTGCTGGGTCGTAGGGTAATTCTATTTTTAATTTTTCCTTTAAAAATATTTTAATGTTTTATTTATTTCTGAGAGAGAGAGAGAGAGAGAGAGTGAGAGAGCGCGTGCGCATGAGCAGGGGAGGGTTAGAGAGAGAGGGAGACACAGAATCTGAAGCAGGCTCCAGGCTCTGAGCAGTCAGCAAAGAGCCGGACGCCGGGCTTGAACCCACAAACCATGAGATCATGACCTGAGCCGAAGTCGGACGCTTAACCGACTGAGCCACCCAGGTGCCCCTATTTTTAGTTTTTTAGGAATCTTCATACTGTTTTCCAGAGTGGCTACACCAGTTTGCATTCCCACCAACAGTGCTAACAGGTTCCTTTCTCTACATCTTTACCAACATCTTTGTTCCCTGAGTTGTTAATTTTGGCCAGTCTGACAGATGTGAGGTGGAGAAATACATTTGTATTTCTCTGATGATGAGTGATGTTGAGCATCTTTTCATGTGTCTGTTAGTCATCTGGATGTCTTCTTTGGAAAAGTGTCTATTCATGATTTTTGCCTGTTTCTTCACTGGATTATTTGTTTTTGGGTGTTGAGTTTGAAAAGTTCTTTATAGATTTTGGATACTAACCCTTTTTCTGATATCTTCTCCCCTTCTGTTGGTTGCCTTTTAGTTTTGCTGATTGTTTCCTTCATTGTGCAGAAGTTTTTTATCTTGATGAGGTCCCAGTAGTTCATTTTTGCTTTTGTTTCCCTTGGTTCTGGAGATATGTCAAGTAAGAAGTTGCTGCGGGCAAGGTCAAAGAGGTTTTTGCCTGCTTTCTCCTCTAGGATTTTGATCCTTCCTGTCTTATGTAAAGGTCTTTCATCCATTTTGAGTTTATTTTTGTGTGTGGTGTAAGAAAGTCTTTGGTCCAGGTTTATTCTTCTGCATATCACTGTCCAGTTTTCTCAACACCGTTTGCTGAAGAGACTTTCTTTTCCAGTTGGATATTCTTTCCTGCTTTGCCAAAGATTAGTTGGCCATATGTTTGTGGAGCCGTTTCTGGATTCTCTAATTCTGTTTCACTGATCTATGTGTCTGTTTTTATGCCAGTACCATACTGTCTTCATGATTACAGCTTTGTAATACAGCTTGAAGTCCAGAATTATGATGTCTCCAGCTTTGGTTTTCTTTTTTATCATTACTTTGGCTATTTGGAGTTTTTTCTGGTTCTATACAGAATTTAGAATTGTTTGTTCTGGCACTGAAGAATTGTTTGTGTTATTTTGGTAGGGATTACTCATTTGTCTTTTTTAATTCAACCCTCTCAAATACTAAAGTGGGGATGGAGGAGGGAGAAAAGAAGGAAATTACTTTTCTCCTCCATGTTGTACTCCATTAAACCACAAATTATGCCTTAGAAAACACAAGTTTTTATTTGACTCATTTATTACTTTTAACATTTATTATCAGTTTGAATCTGTAAATATTTTGTTTTATACTTTTATATATTTTATGTATTTTTCTACTTTTGTCATCCAGTAATTTGCTATTCAGATTGTTCCGGCTGTAGCCACTGGGAGTTCTTTCCATTGGTTGGGTTGGTTTGGTTTGGTTTCGAATACTTCATTACTTTCAGATGCCAATAGATGCACCAGGCTCATTGTGTATATTTCCTACCCCTGTCTTAAAATCTGCCATTTCTCCAAGGAGCTCTGATTTCTTTTGTTGGATAATGAATATTAGAAGCCAAAATTTGGGAGTGCCTGGGTGGCCCAGTTGGTTAAGCATCCGCCTTCGGCTCAGGTCATGATCTCACAGTCCGTGAGTTCAGGCCCCGTGCCAGGCTCTGTGCTGACAGCTCAGAGGCCAGAGTCTGCTTCAGATTCTATGTCCCCCCCTCTCTCTGCCTCTTCCCTGCTCATGCTCTGTCTCTCTCTATCAAAAATGAGATAAACATCAAAATTAAAAAAAAAAAAGATTTGAATGCTAGCTCTGCTTTTTGCTACTGGTTTATTTTTACTCTGGGCCCTCTCAGCTGATAGAGGAAGGAGATACATGTGTATATACTGACCTGTGTAAATACATGTATGTATAAACATTTCTGTATGTGACCATCACTAAGTAAGATTAAACATTAATTCACACTAAGGTCTCTAACTCTAAGCTTTTACTCCAGGGATCATCCTTGCCTCTTCCCTTTGCTTATCTGTAGATTCCCACTCCAACAATGAGAATCTTGGCAACCATCATTTGCCATTCATTTGTTTAATTACTCAGTTCTAGTATATTCTTGTATAGCAGTGTAAAAAATTTTAACCCATATCCTTATGGGAAATACTTTTATCAATTAGAATACAATATAGTGTTTCTTTAGACTGTCTGTTGCCTTTTAAATCTTATAGATCCCACTCATTTCCAAAGCCACTTAGGTCAGCATGCATTTATTTTACAGATTCATTTATTTTTTAGACACTCCCTCTTACTCCAGCACAGAAGGCAATCTAGTGTCCTCGGTACCCCCTCATTTATGACACTGACCTGTTTCCACTTGTAACTTGGAATCTCCTCTGATGTTTGTTCCCTCATTTTGGACCGTTGAAATGGAGTAAAGGTTGTTCATTCATGATTCATGTATTCCCCAATCAGGTGTTTTGATTTGGGGGGTTCACCTTCTTGCCCAGTGAGTTCTTTTGCCCCCTTTCCTTTATCTTTCAAGCTTTAGGCTGACAAGCCTGGACAGAGACAGTCTTGGATTTTATGGAGTGTCTCTTGTCTCTACTCCTATGCCATCACTCTTAGTATCTTAATCTATGGCCTGATAGTTAAATCAACCATCTTAAACATTGTCTGCATTGCTACACCTATATTTCATATCCAGTGTTTTTCTCCACATACCCTAACTTCATTTTGGGTGAAAAAGCCTCTTATATTTACACCAGACTTTCCTGCCTTGGACTTCATTTCTAGGTCTCTTATGGTGTTAGTAGTCTTTCATCTCCACAAAAGCTAGTAGGATATGGTTGACAAGTTTGGTTTAGTCTTAGCTGGTCTTTTGCCACTTTCTGGAGACCTGTTTGTTGCTTCCCTAATTCTGAACATCAAAGAAACACTGATTACCAGGATGGGTTTTCCCCTGTGGTTCCAGTAACAGCTGCTGTGCTGATACCCCTTGTTACTCCTCTGCAGAAGCAGAAAATTGTTTTTATGCAGGTCTTAGTTAATCCTGCATGAGTGAGTTAAGTTTTTCTTTTCTATGTTGGCACAGAGTTTATTCTTTTCTTCGAAGCAACTTCTTTTTGCCAGATAACTTGCTGACATTAATTTTGATTCTCCCCAGTCTCCTAAAACAATGTTGAGTTTTTGAAAGAACATTATTTACTTGCTCATCTTTTAAATATTCTCTCTTGAGACAGTATTTTTCAGTCCCCTTTCCTTTTTCAAGCAGTCATAGCTGATGGGTGCCTGAGGCAGAAAAATAAATACAGCATACTTCCTATATGCCCTACCTCCTCCCATACTTTCATACTTTCTGTTTTGGATTAGGGCTCTCATTTTAACTTACCATCATTTGAGAGACTCCGTCTCTTTGTCTTGAAAGTGTTAGGTACAAGAGTATGGGACCTTTCATTATCAGTAGACCAGTTTGTCCAGGTGAAAGCAATTAACAGTCTCCAATTAGCAGAAGTCTGTTAGGGACTCAGACCAACTTGTAACTCAGTCCAGACTTTCTCATAGGCGAGCCTCTGTGCACCAGAGTGTGCTGAAGAGCAACCTTCCAGATGTTTGCCATGTTTGTCCCCTTTGATTGGACTGGGTGGTTGTGATGAAGGACATTTATTCTAACATGGAAGAGACGATAAGAGTAAAGATTGGGAAGTATCTATCATTTCTGAAAAATAACAAACATTTATTTAGGAGCAGTGAATGAATGGCTTTGTGCCTAACTGCCTGAAATATTTCTGTATGTAATAATACAGCTTTCAGTTAACTTCTAGATCTATCTGGTAAGTAAGAGTTCTGGAATACTTGCCAGTTCTCTGCAAGATCTCAAGCTTAATGGGAGAATATTGAAAAGGTACATTGAGGTCATATCTGAATGGCTTTGAATGATAAGTTTAGGAGTTTGAGTGCATATGGCCAATTTGATGAGTTGTGGGGAATCCTTGGAGGCTCTAAACAAGTGATGTGATAATACTTGGAGCAAATTTAATGTGGCAGCAGAGTAGGTCAGTCTATGTTGGAAGTGGGAGAATGGAAGTTCAGGTGAGAAGTGCACAACCTGTCTGTATTAGCACAGTGACAGTGGAGGTGGAGAGGAATACATGGAGTTAATACTTAAACATTCATCATCCAGTGCACTTCAACACTGCTAAGACCCCAGGAAGTGATTCTGTATAGCTTGTTTCTTAAACCCATAAGTGAGGTTAATTTTTTCCGAAGCCAACACGTGTTAGTGAATACTAACAGGCCTAGATAATGGTTTAATGACTTCAGATCAAACTTCAGAAAGTCATAAAACATTTCAGATGCTTTATTTTAATAACATGCTTCTTAATATTCATATCTTTAATTATTATTCCTTATAATAGCTGGGACTTAGGGCTTCTTTTACTGGGTTATAGTCTTAAGTTTAGAATCCAGGCCTATGGATACTGGCTAACTTCTTAAAAAAAATATATTTCTAAGTACGGTGGCCAGGTACAATTTTGGGGATATTGTCACAAAGTTCCTCAAGGGATTTACATAGTTGCAGTGGAAGAAAGAACATAAATGCATATAATAAATAGGTGAAAAATGAATTACAAAAATAAAGCATAATAAATGGACTAGAGAATGATGAGAATGTTCAGGAACTAAGAGGGCAAGCCACGCAGATACCAGGGATTGCGGTGTTACAGTACAGGAAGAGCAACCGCAAAGGCCTGCAGCAGGTGCATTCTGAGGATCTATGAGGAACAGGTGAGAGGCTGCTATGCTGCAGAGAGTGAACAAGAATAAGAGTAATACTGAAATGATAGAGGGTCAGCAGGAAGGTATTACTAGGTAAGATCATGAAGGCCATAATATAAATTTAGGATTTTATTCTGAAGAAGGCTTTCACACAGAAGTGACATGTTCTGACTTAAGTTTTGTGGGATCACTGACTATTAATATGAGCACATAAGGAAAGAAGAAGTCAGGAGTTGAGCTTGTAGGTTATTAAATCATTGATGCTTAGACAGTGGATAGTGGAGAAGCTAGTGAGATGAGAGGTCAGTTTCTAAACCTGATTTGTTTAGATGGATTGGATGTGAAACGAGAGAAAAAGATAAGAGTCAGGGATGACTCAAAGTTTACTGCTGTCCATTTACTGAGGTTGAGAATGTCAGTGTTAACAAGTTTAAGGAGGTCAAATCAAAAATTCCGTTTTGGTTATGTTATGTTTGTTATGCCTGTTTGACTCCCAGTGGTGCAGTTAGTTAGTTACAGGTACCCAGCTGGATAAGCCAATTTGGAATTCTGAGGAGGGAGTACGAAGGTGTAAATGAGAGAGAGTGATTGATTAACATAATGGATGATATTTAAATCATGGCTAGATGAGCTCATCAAAATGGGTGTAAGCCAAAAGAATAGTGAAGAGAGGAGGTTCAAAGACAGCCCCAGAAGTATTCACCTACATTTAAAGTTATGACAAGAAAGGGGCAGAAACCATCAGAGAAGATTGAAAAGGAATACTAGTGAGGTAAGTGTTGTGAAGCCAAGAGATGAAAATTTTAAGATGAAGGAAATAATTAAGGGCACCTGGTTGGCTGTGTTGGGTAAGTGTCTTGATCTAGGATCAAGTCATGATCTCACAGTTTGTGGGTTTGAGCCCCACATCCGGCTGTGGGCTGGTGGTGTGGTAGAGCCTGCGGGAGATTCTTTCTATCCTTGTCATTGTCCCTCCCCTGCTTGTGCACACACGTGCGCATTCTGTCTCTCTCTCTCTCTCTCAAAATAAACTTAAAAAAAAAAAAAAAGATGGGAGGAAATATTCAAGTAATTTACATACTTCTTTTTTAGATCCAGTATGATGAGGGTATTCATTACATTGGACTTAGTTACATTGGAATGTTGGGAATAAAGATTTATTTGTACCACTAATATTGGCGATAATATTTTGCAGAGATTCTTTCTTTTTACCATCCCCGGAGGTTCAATCATTTTAGTGAACAGTTTTATGATAAATGAACTATTTCATTGATTTGAGGCAAATAATCAGGACCTTCATTGCTTATGGCCAGCTGATGAAATTTCTTGGCTGGTAAGTTTAAAAAGGTATCTAGATTACTTTTAAAAATTTTCCAGTTCTTAAGGTGTAAACAAGTGAGTTTATTGCAATTGGTTAACTGCTGCATATACTTGAAAAGTAGAGGTTTGACAGAGAATATCTTTGCTCTGTGATTCCTTTTTACAGTGGCCCAATTTTCAGTTACTTTTGGTACCGACCACCTATATTTTAGGCTCATTACACTTTTGAGGAATAAAAGTCTTTCTAGTACTTTCCAACAGGTTTTTGTTTTATTTTCTTTTTTGATGTTCTGGCCTGTCATAGAGATGCCAGTCTCATCTCCATCAGAATTTGTAATATTCTGCAAAATATCTAATAGTTTTTTAGAACCACTGGTAACCCTATTTCTTGGTTTTGTCCTTTCCTTTTTATATCCATAATCTACTTATGTTATTCTTCTGTCCTTCAAATTGTATCAAATTCTTTAATCAAATCCAGAGTCTTCTACCCAATATTCAAGTACCTTTACTAGGTTTTTCTTGTTACCTTTCAACTCCTTGCTACCATAAAGTTGACATTTCCCACTACAGATGTTGATAAAACCTAACTGGAAAACATTGGATTGTTTGCTTTATTACTCAACTTGATCAAATACAAAACAATTCTTTTTTTATATAAAAATTTTTTATAGTTTATTTAGTTTTGAGACAGAGCATGAGGGGGGGAGGGGCAGAGAGAGAAGGAGACACAGAATCCAAAACCGGCTCCAGGCTCTCAGCTGTCCATACAGAACCTGATGCAGGGCTCGAACCCACAAACCGCAAGATCATGACCTGAGCCGAAGTCGGACGCTTAACCAACTGAGCCACCCAGGCACCCCGGAAACAACAATTCTTATGTGGAGAATGAGGGCAGATGGAAGGAAAAACATAAATAGGGAGGATAGATCTGGAAATTATCAAGATTCCTTCTAGATTGGGGCCCAGTGGACCAGAAGGATATGTATTAATAATTGGTTGTAATGGGGTACTGTTTGAAGGATGGGTAATATAATAGGGTGTACGTAGTAATTCTTATTTGTTTGGAAATTGAGTAAGTAATATAATGAATCAGTTAGGCTAGGTTTTATTAGAAATAGGGTCATTGTAAAATAACGTTTTCCATGCCTGTTCCCTTTCCAGACTTTTAATGGTCTCTTCCTTTATGCGAGGTGTGATTCTCTTTGGTACAGTGGAAGGAGCATGAGTTATGATTCTTGTTCAGTCATTTTCCTAGTAGTATTAACATGTAAGTTGCCATAGAAATTTCAATTTAGGCAATGCCCCATTTCCTAATGAGATGATTCAATAAAACTTTGGGAGTATTGACTTATCATAGTATATAAAACTTCTAATAACAGATATGAAATAGTCAAATTTCTATTTGGAAATTTTATTTTAGGGGTTTTTACATGAACATATGAATTTTTAACTTAGAAATAACTGCTTTTTCTATTTTTATTTCCAGAAATAATTTCATCATCATTAGAACCACTTTTGAAGAACTCAAAAGTACTTCAGCCTTGCTTCTATCTTAAATTTCTGAAGCAGTTCACAATATATTTTCTGAGAATTTTAACCCTAGCCACATGTATTTATTCATTCAATAGTAGGATAGTTTGGTTTTTCATTTCAATATATATATAGGTATATATTTGTGATCATTGTAACATAAACACATATATTTCTATTTAAAGTGATTTTTATGACATTTAACACTTGCAGTTGAGCTTCCACCCAAGCAGTCACTGAGTTGTTGTAAAGGTTTTTTACGTCCTTATAAAATAGATTCAATCAAATGACGTCTATAAATATCCAAAATTGGCATTGATTGAGGTTGTTTCAGGCTATTGTCTCTTCCCTAATTTCTGTTACCCAAAAGTAAAATGAGTGAGTGTCTTTTAATAGAAGAAATTTGGTAGACATTTACAATCAAGATAAATCTCTTTTGTAAGAGAGAATTTTGCTGAGAAACCTTTGCCTTAGCCCAGCAGAATTATGTTTGTTTGCCAACTTTACTTTTAAGGCATTCCCTTTCTAAACATAACCTGTGCACTGTCATTCCTATTTAATCTCTTGTGAGTGCTTTCAGATTGCCAATTCTGGTCCTCAGGTTTGTAGGTTCAAAAAACAACAATTTCAGTAGACTCAGAGTTGCAGAATCATATTTTGTGTATTTAAAATTGGATAGGTATCTTTCTATTGTCATATTCACATCTGCCATTCAACACACACCACCTTCCTAATACGAAGACCAACTTGCAGTTGCTAATTATGGATCTCAGAAGGGCACCTGGATGACTCAGTTGGTTGAGCATCCGACTTTTTCGGCTCCAGTCATGGTCTCAAGGTTTGTCAGTTTGAGCCCCACATCAGGCTCTGTGCTGACAGCTCAGAAGCTGGAGCCTGCTTCAGATTCTGTGTCTCCCTCTCTCTGCCCTCCCCTGTTCACACTGTGTGTGTATCTCTCTCTCTCAAAAATAAACATTAAAGAAAAAAGGATCTCAGAATCAAAAGAGAATGAATTAGTCTTGAGGGGATAATTTCTTACAGGCCTGATGAAATATTGGTGCCCCATAACTAAATATCATCAGTATCTCTCCTTCAGGATTGGGCTGGTTAAACACTGCCAAATTCTTTACCTTGGGACATCTTTCCATTTATA
>NW_027529427.1:9231495-9434877 GCF_008692635.1 Crocuta crocuta
CCCCCCCCCCCCCCCCCCCCCCCCCACCTTCCCACTGAGATTTCAGTACTATTTTCTTAGTTATAATCACATGCTCGTCATTCCTAGTTTGTCCTGCCTTTCCGTATTTCTTGATTATATTTCATGCACTCACACATTCATTTTTTTAAAAGTTTATTTATTTTGAGAGGAGAGAGAAAAAACAAATGCGAGTAGGGAAGGGGCAGAGAGGGAGGGAGAGTGAGAATCCCAAGCAGGCTCCATGCTGTCAGTACAGAGCCCAGTGTGGGGCTCAATCCCGCAAACCATGAGATCATGACCTGGACCGAAGTCAGGAGTTGGACACTCAACCAACTGAGCCATCCAGGCACCACACATATTTATCTTTTAGATTAGTTGTTCCCCGTGGCTAATTTCTTTCCGTTTTCAATGTGAACATTCTGTGACCACTTACTCTGTAGAGACACTAGGCAGTGCCTACTTACCTACCACAGTAGGGGTTTTGGCACAGGCCATTATTAAGTTTTCATTTCTAGCAGTAACCTGAGTTTTATTGATACCCTTACTGTTCCTACTACCCTTGTGTGAACTGGCTGCATCCTGCTCATCTTTCAGCCTATCCTAATTAATCTCCATAGCAGCATTTTGCTTGCTTACCTCCATAGCACTCTGCTGTACCAGTCATCACATTGAATTGAAATTACTTATTTTTTCCCCATCCCCCAGTTCCCCAATTCTAGATCTTATGCTACATGAAGGTAGGGCTCCTTTTTTTTTTTTTTTAATATTTATTTATTTTGAGAGAGAGAAAGGGCGCACCACCAGCAGGGAAGAGGCTGAGAGAGAGAGACAGAGAGAGACAGAGAGAATCCCAAGCAGGCTCCGTGGTGCCAGCACCAAGCCCAATATGGGGATCTATCTCATGACACTGAAATCATGACCTGAGCCCAAATCAAGAGTTGGATGCTTAACTGACTGAGCTACCCAGGTGCCCGGAAGGTAGGGTTATTATTTTCATCTTTGCATCCCCAGCACTTAACAAAGAACCAGGCACATAGTATGTCTTCAAATGCTAGGGATGCCTTTCCACTATATGGCATTCCACTGTCACATGCCCATCATATATTGATCTGATCAAATTGATTCAAAGGGAGTCCTACCTCCCTGCACACATTAAAGTTCTAAATTTTTCTGTGTATGTACATTTTTGCCATTCTCACACAGGAGACGAGGACACAGTCAAATATGAACAACAGGATTTAGGACATTACAAGATTATTTCCCACTTTAAAACTTCTAGGACCTTATTTTGAATATCAAGTCTTTGTTGTTTCTTCCTGCTGTCCTTTTCTTCCCATTCACCTTTCAACTTTTATCATCCTTAACTTCTGCTTACCAATTTAAAATACCATATTTTTTCAGGGGTGGGGAAGGATTAGAAATTGTTATCTAAACTTTCTTTGTCCTTTTTTAAATCCACATACAGTTAGTTGCAAAATCTGAAATCCTTTCCTTTTATCTCATCCTGTGCATTTCCACTGTTCTCTTTCTAGTATTGGCCTCCTCACTTCTTCCCTGGACTAGGGCAGATATCTTCTTACCCTCTAATCTCTCTCTCTAACAATGTGTCCTGCAAATCACATCTAGATTTTAACCTTCCTCATTTGATTATTCTTCCCCTCGCCCTGTTTTTTAGTGTTTCCCCTAAAATAACTAAAATAACTTTCCACTAATCCACTAGTGAGCTCCTAATGAAAGGGAAGGAGCTACATAACTGCATAACTTTATAAGCCTATAGCTATGGCCAGAAGTAGCTCCAAACATAAATTCTCTGATGAAGTCTCCTGTCTTCAATTCATGCAAATGTTTAAGTTAAAAATATGTCTCAACAGGGGCGCCTGGGTGGCTCAGTCGGTTAAGCGTCTGACTTTGGCTCAGGTCATGAACTCACGGTTCGTGGGTTCTAGCCCCATGTCGGGCTCTGTGCTGACAGCTCAGAGCCTGGAGCCTGTTTCAGATTCTGTATCTCCCCCTCTCTGTGACCCTCCCCTGCTCACGCTGTCTCTCTCTCTCTCTCTGTCAGAAATAAATAAAACATTAAAAGAAATTAAAAAAAAAAAAAGAAATGGAATATAACTGTATCTTAAAAAAATATATCTCTCAACAACAAATAAAACAGTGAAAACAAACAAAAAGTAAAAGTAAGACTGACTCTCTAGAAGCTGTGCCATTTTAAACAGATGGTTTCCTGTATTATGGCCACACACTCTGGAGCCCCAGGAACACACATACTGTAGTTGGAAAGCCTTGTTCTAAATGGTGAAGTCTAGACTACTTGACTACTAGACTTCTTGATCTGAGGTTGTATGTGGTCTGTCAAGAACATGCTTTTCCAGATCTTTTGTCTGCCTGACTATACCGTACACTATGTCCAGTATACTAGCCTCATAGAACTTACTGAGGAGCTTTCCCAGGTTTTCAGTGCTCAGGAATTGTTTATATAATAATCATGGGCATTTCCTTATGGGAGAATATCCATGAAACCTCTGAGCCTTTTTTTACTGCTGGAGCCAGTTTTGATAATTTATGCCATTTCAGAAAATCATGTTCTTCCAGATTTCCACATTTATTGGTATAGTTAGTATTTTCCAGTTAACCTAGTATTTTAGGGTAGCAGTCATTTGAGGGGAGAAGCTATTTTGGTTTCCTTTCTGTTACCCAGCAGCATAGCCAGTGACACAGCTGTTTCATGGATGGTTGAGAGGAATGGTATGGTTGCAGCAAAGCAGCAATACAGACCTGCTGGCCTTTGGGGACTCCTGGGATAAACCACTTGGCCAACTGAAAGTATTACAATAGCCAGTTTCAGGTCCCTCACCATTATACCCACTCGAGCTGATTTATACTTTACAGTCTAAATTGGCATGGGGCAGGCCTTTGGGATTAAATTAATTTATACCAAGTTAGAAAGCATCAGCTGCCAAAGTCAGGGGTGCCTTCTGGAGGCTAGTGTGCTTATTTCTTCATGTATTCCAAGCTCACACTCCAGGCATTCTCTCTTGGAAAGCAGCTGGGATAGTCCTTCAGGAAGGCCTGCTTTGCATCTCCTTTGTGTAAGCGCAGTTCTGGGTCCTATACAGAAGCCCCCATCTTCTTCCAAGACTCTGCATTGCACTTGGTCCTTGTGCCAATTCAGAAGATTTATAAACCTTCTAAAATCAAATACAGCATGTATGATTCTTCTATCTTGAGACCTTTTTTCCCTTCTTACGTAAACTCAAAGAAATTATTGTACCTGAATGGCAGTAGTACAGCTGTGATCTTGATCCTTACTTGGAAGCTGAAGAAAAACAAGTTTTTCTTTCTTTACCACCTTCTTTAGCAAAAGATTAAAGAAAATTTTGAGAGATTAAAAGTGTGTAAAACAATAAAAAAGCTACCTGTAATATTATTTAAGAAAAGGTGTTGACTGGATCGTCGTTGTCCATTAAAGGAATTAGTGATACTCTTCCTGTGTCGTTTGACTGTCTCTAGTCAGGCAGGCAGAACTTTTTAAAGTAATGAAGTGTAAACAAACATTTTTCCACGACATATGTTAAAGGCCCTGTTTCTCTCCCATTGCCAATCACCATTTGGAGCCGTTCCCCTTGCTCAGTCCTGAGTTCTTTTCCCAGCAGCCCCTGCTTGTTCTTGAGGGTGGAGGAGGTGGAAAGACGTTAAACAGACTTGTCCCTAATGAGCTGTGACGCCAGCTGCAAAGAGGGCAAATCCTGTTACTCCCTCCAGCTACTCTCTGAAGCTGCAGAGGAGCAGTAGGGATGGGTCTCCCTTCTCTAGGCTGATTGGCGTGTTTTCTGCTCCCCCACCCCCACCTACCCACCCCTGCCTCTTCTGTCCCAGAGCATCTTGGCAAAGTTCAGATTTCTGTGCTCACAGCTCAGTGCCCACAGTGAAAAGGAAATACAAAAGGGGAGGAGAGAAAGTGGGAGGGGGGGGGTGTCAGGAGGGATTTTAGAAGGGTATTCCTTATTGCCTTATTCTAAGACTTAAGCTCTGGGTTTGAAGGCCTAAGTAGTAAAGCTTTGAATAACCTGGGTTTCCAAATAGTTCCTTGGAGAACTGTTGGCTTTTATTGGCTTATGAACACGGTAGGCCATGTATTAAAAGGATTTTAATTTCTATTGTCCAGAAACCTCTGAATTTTGAAAAGGCCACTTTCTAGCTCTTCAGTCTTTGCCTTTTTTTCCACACACTTTCATTGTAAGGAAGATGACATAATTGTGATATTAACATGTAGAATATTTACTGTGCTTTTATAAGCATTGCCTCATTTAGTCATTACAAAACCCTTGGTGGTAGACACTTTTAATGGGTCAGTTTTTTTGTCTAAATTGTGGTAAGAAGCATAATACAAAATTTGGCTTCTTTACCATTTTTAAGTGCACAATTCAGTATTGTTAAGTATATTCACATTGTTTTGAAACAGAGTTCCAGAACCTTTTCTTCCTGCAGATGTGACATTATACCCATTAAAGTGAACATTTTTTAACTGAAGAGCCAGTTCTCCTGTTCAGGAGGATTAAAATTGCTTCCCAGTTACCTTTCTTCTTTGCTGATTCCTATAATATCCTATTTCACCACAGGGTGAAAACTGAGGCCTATATCAGTGTGCCTTGGTTTATCCATTTGGTTCCAACTACTGGGGTTAACAGTAACTAAGGGGAATGTGGGAGAGGTGAGAATAAGAGGGGGGAAAATAGCTTTGCTCTCCAGGGAGTTTATCACCTATTCTTCATTCTAATCTTTACTGATTCTGCATTTTAAGTTCTGCTGAGCTAGAGGGGGAAAGTTTACTGACAACTTTGTCACCTTACAAGTTACCATGGCCTTGCATACTTGTTTGGTGGGTTACCTAGATAGCTGCTGATTTATGAAGCAAATAGAAATACATTTGAAAAGCAGTTTATATTTTGAGACCCATTTTCTTATTGATTTATGAGTTTACTGTATTCCATGGGTAGAATGGTAGGCAATGGAGGGGGGTTGAATTTTATTTGTAAATAACAGAGTTCCTCTCAATACTTATGTCACTTGAGGGACAGTTCAGACCTCCTTACTTCTCCTTGGAAGAGCAAATACAAATCCCTGATACTCTGCCTTTCTGTGTAACCACTTTCCTCAGTTGCTCCCTCATTGGGTCACAGTTGTGCTAGAAAAAACAAACCTAGGTTCAATGGGGAGAAGTTTTTACCAATCCCCTTTAGCCAGTCCATCATAGTTGAATATAGAACAAGAACATTTAAAATTTTTTTTTAATTAAAATAAGGATGCCTCAGTTTCTGCTGATAATGTTACAAAAACTATGGTTGAATCACCAATGAAGCCTGGTTACTGAGGCAGGCAGAAAATAATACACTGAAACAATTTTGTCTTTCCTTCTTTTTCTCTTCTAAATTTCAGATTTACAGATTTTATTAATCATTGTTCTTGACTCATGACACACTCTCATCATTGATCTAGGAATGTTTCACTTTATTAATTTGTAAGTGATATCATCTGAAAATCACATCCGTCAGAATTAGAACATCATCAGTATCAAATGCTGCTTTCCCATCCAGTCTTCTGCCTCCTAGCACCTATGGGAATTTTTAATAATGCAGATAGGGACTAAAATGTTACCTTAGATTTATTGAAGAAAATATAAATTTGTTATACAAATTAATAATTCAGTTATTGGGCATGTATTTTAAGACAATTCTTACACTTATTGTAACTTGACTAATTTTGATTTCTGCTAACTACCACAGATTAACAAGATGTTAGTAATTTCAAACTTGAAAATTCATAATCTACATGTAAGTAGAATGTGGGTTTAAGGACATCTTATCTTTCGGCCATATCTCTCTTAACCTTTGTTGGTCTTAGCTTTTATTTTCTTATTGAACATCTTGTTTCACTCTAATTTGTCTGTAATTCTACTTGATGACTCTCTGGAAATACTAATAAAAGGATATTGGCAGTTGATAGTGTTTGGAGAACACTTTAACCAGAAATTTCATGTTCTTTCTTTACATTCTAAATAGATTTATTGGTAGAAAAGAGATTCTTCTATAAGGATCAAATGACCCACTCTTTCCACCAGTGATCACTAATCTTGCATTTAGAGGATATTATTCAGTGGTTTGCCTGGATATCTGAATTACATTTAATTCTTCAGTCCTTTCAACAGGCTTTAGAGCTAGAGGTAGAACTGTAAATTCCACAGATACTGATAACCCACTTTATCTGCATGGTTTGATTATAATCATGCATTCATGCTCGGGTTTTTAGATAAACAAGGGGCTTTAGCTCTTGAGATTAATCATTTGGGTATGTTTGGCCTTACAATATAAGGATTTAATTCAGTCCTTATGTCAGAAATTGAATTTTTATCTTTCTTACATGTTTTAGAGCATTTTTGGCCTATGGCATTATTTCATTTCTTTTGGTAATTATGTCTTTTGTTTTTTAAACCAGCATTTATTTATCTTCCATGTGTTCTCAAATCCTCCCCTTCTTTATTCCCACAGCTGCTGTTTTATTTATCGCAGACTCCGACCTTTTATCTTCCAGAATAGCACCTCCCAAACTGTATATGCATATGAATCATGGGGCTCTCATTAAAATGCAGATTCTGGTTTCTGTAAGTCCGTGGTGGCTCCAAGGTACCCTACTTCCTGCAGGCTTCCAGGTGATGCTGACACTCACCTCCATGGTCCTTCCCTCTGGTATCACTCAGTCATTCTGCACACTGCCCTCAGAACTGTTTTTTCTGAGATAGAGATCTGATCATTTCATTCTCCTTCAGACTTGATTGCATATAGAAGTAAAACCTACATTCTTTAGTGTGGTTTTCATGGTTTTCAGAGAAGGTCCTCAAGGAATAGGCCTGTCAGTGGTTCTCTAATTACTCTCTCCACGTTGAGGATGGTCCTTGGTACTTTCTACACATGCCATCAACTTTCGCATGCTCCTCCTTACTGTGCATTTGCCAGGTAAGAGTCTCCCCTTCAGGGCTCTGTGTGAATCTTCCTTGGCAAAGTCTTACTCCACACTCCTCAGTTTCTCTAGTTTTCTCCATTTCCCCTATTGTTTTGTGTATTTAATGTGGCATTTGTTACATTGTCTCCATAATTCTTTGCTGTCATTCAGTCAAGAAAACATTTGAATTTCTACTGTTCTGGTTGCTGGACACTATTCTGGTCACTGGGGGAGACAACACTGAACACAATAATAGATAGATAAAGTTTTCCATCTGGCTTACATTTTAGCCTTCCCTCATTCCCTACCTTCCATCCATAAATCCATAAACCTATCAGGACTTTATTCACTTTTGTATCTCTATTACCTGGCATATAGTAGGTGAATGAAAAAAATGATAACTTAAAAAATATTTTTTTAATTTAATGTTTGTTTATTTTTGAGATAGAGCATGAGCAGAGAAGGGGCAGAGAGAGAGAGAGAGAGAGAGAGAAAGAGAAAGAGAAAGAGAGAAACAAACTGAAGCAGGCTCCAGGCTCTGAGCTGTCAGCACAGAACCCGACTTAGGGCTTGAGCCCACGAACAGTGAGATCATGACCTGAGCCAAAGTCAGGTGCTTAACTGACTAAGCTACCCAGAAGCCCTTATATATATAAACTTTTTAAAGTTAATTTGATGACCACCTACTATTTGCTAAGTTCTGTGCTAATGTTACAGGTAGGGCCACAGAAGAAAACAAGAATGTTCCTTTTTGGTAAGTACCTTATGTAGATGAATAAAACTAACACTGATATGTTAATATTAAGGAATAGAAAGGGCATTTAGTGACTCCATTGCTATATTTTATTGTTGCCTTTTCATAGGGCAATGTCATAGGTATAAACTGGACAGCTAGAACTTGGATCTACTGAGAGTTACTCTGAAAGAAAGAGAAACGTTCTTGTCTAGCATTTCCACCTAAGCCAGAAGGGAATGTCTATTAGTGGGAAGCAGGAGGTGCAAAAGAAAGAGAATTCATATTAGAGCTTTAACTGTTCCTGTATGAGTGATTTTTTTTTTTTTTTGGTAGTTTTACCTTAAAAATTAATGCAGACTTTACATTTTGCTCTATAGTATGACTTTTATAAAATTAATATTTTGAATTCTTTACTATTGAATAAAATCCATCCACATGTATCCTCTGACTTCTAGGAATCCTGCCAAGACCTCCACTTAATTTGGTACTTTTATTTTTTTAATCTTTATTTATTTTTAAGAGAGAGAGACAGAGCACAAGCAGGGGAGGAACAGAACGAGAGGGAGACACAGAATCCGAAGCAGGTTCCAGGCTCTGAGCTGTCAGCACAGAGCCTGATGTAGGACTCAAATTCACGAACCACAAGATCATGACCTGAGCTGAAGTCAGATGCTTAACTGACTGAGCCACCCAGGTGCCCCAGTACTTCTGTTCTTTAAAAACACTAAAAAGCATCAGTTAGTACTGACTACAGCACCTTTAGTCAAGAATCACATTGTGATATTTAATTTTATTTAATTTAATACACTGAGGAAGAGGACAGAACCTCATCAACAGGAGTGTATAACGATATGTGAACACACATGGTGTTGAAGGAGTTACTGGAGGAACCAGCAAAGTGAAACTCGACTAGGAAGATTTTATAGATAAAAGATTTTCACATAAAGGACATACAGTCCTTGGCAGACAGGGGAGCAGGTAGGGAGTTCTTTCTGCTTAGGGAAATGGTACATGTGAGGACTTGGTTGGGAGTAATGGAAGTGGGTTATTGTAGCTATTGCAGCCATCAGCCTTTCTAGGATACAGAGGATGGGTCAGTAGGAAGCAGTTTACAAAGTATGACGAGCCTAGATGGGGTGGTCTGGGTTTCACTGAGTTCTGGCACTTTTTGCTGAGTACCGCAGGAGGAGTCAGTTAACCTTCCTGAGTCAAGTTTATTTATCCTGACATTGGGAGGGTTTAAAAAATCTGATCTATAATTGACTCTCCAGCTCTACCATTCGGTAATTCTGGCTTCTCTATCAAACAAGATGGCCTGGGACTTTTTGCTTCAAGGGTTCAGTTTCTCTTATAATTGCAGGTTGCTTTTTAGTCTGGCCCAGTGACCAAGCTTAAAATATGAACCATTCAAATCTTTCCTTGTTTTGCATCACATTCACTTCTGTCAGATCTTGAGTTCGTGTTTCCCCATCGCTGCCACGTCTCTTGTTTGGGAAGTCCTTCAGAGTCTTTCTCCCAGCCTGCTGTTTGTGTTTACCCTCACCTCCCACCCTCCACCGCTAGAATTCATCTTAAATACACAGCAGCTGTGCCCTCTCAATAAAAATAACTGTAGTGAGTCGTCTTTGTCTTCCAAAGAAAAGCCAAACTCATTAGCTCAGTATTCAGTATCCGCTATCAATCTTAGCTCACATCACCCCCTTATATGATCTACAGAATAGCTAAACTGAAGCTGATACCCTCTTTGTTTCCTTGTCCCGCTGCTCCCTACACCTGGTTATGCCCTGCTTCTCCCCCCACATTGTCACCAGCCAGTTTGTCCATCTCAGGTGCCACCGACTTGACGCAATCTCTTAGGCTTCCCACAGCCAGAAATAATCCTTTTCTTCTCAATCCCCATAGCACCTACAGCACGTTTTCTGTACCTAATAGTGCTAATTAGTTAGTTTGTGTACCTTTTTTGTATTCTTATCTCTCTAAACTAAACTAAGCTCCCCAGTGCTTAGGAAGTACTATATTATCTTATATGGGGTGGGTGCCCAGTAAATATTAGTTGAATGAATGAATTCCGGCTAATTATATTTCAGATCTTTGTTATCTCTGATTAGTAGCGTTTTTTGTTTTCCTGAATAATCACTAACTAGAATGCAGAAAAGAACTCTGCTAACAGGAATTAAGATAATAAGAACCATTGCTATAGATGTGTTATAATTCCCAAGTTTGCAATTAAAGCAAGCCAAATGTTTGTAAGCCTCAGCTTTATTTATCTTTGAATGTTGAGTCTCATTCACCTACACTTTCAGTGCAGTATGGGACAGGTGAACCTTTTCAAGTAAACCACCTCAGGGTAGTTTCTGTTTTGCTTATTTGTGTCAGTATGCTTAGCAGTTTTTTGTCTTATGGAAGTTTCAGAGCGAATGTTTACAGACTTGAGAGTTTCTAAAAATAAAATAATAAATGGAACCGTTAACTTACAAAATTATTTTTTAAGAATGTTTTATAAAAACTTTATTGTTTTTATAATAGAAGAAGACTACCGTGTTCAGTATGCATTGCCCTGCAATTGGTGTTAAGGTCAGAAATTGCTTCTTATGCACACCTCATGCTTTCAGAGCCATTAATACAAGCCTTCAAAGTTCAGTTTTTCTGTGGTTATAGATCTGGTCAGTATCATAAGCAATCAAACCATAAGCAGAGCAGACCCTTGGGAGATGGCCTGCATGCAGAAGATAGCCTGGTTGGAACAGTGCTGGCGAACTTGGTGTTCCAGGAGCTGATGACTTAGAACAGATTCCATCATCTTAGAAAATACTGGTTTATTATGGGAGATCAAAAAGAGAAATAGGATCTCCTAAAATTTCCCCACTGTCACATTTTGTCCCAGTAGCTCCTCTCAACTAATCTTTGTTCAGCATACTGTACTAAGACCAGCTAAATCTTTTGCATTGCCTGCTTGAATCCCAAGGAAAGCAAATAAATCTCACCTTGGATTAGACCATTAACATAGACATTACCTCACTTCTCTCCAGATGATGTAAGATTAATCTCAGTTCTAGCAATCTCCTATCATCAGTCCTCAAAATTAGAACTGCTACATTGCTCACTACCAGTGCTATTTGTTTTCAATAAATTAGTGGGTTTTTATTTTTTTTATTTATTTATTTATTTTTTTTTTTGTGGTATGGGCCGTTCAAATTGAGACCAAATCTTTATTAACCCAAAGCTAGAGAGATTTTATTTGTTGCACATGCCCAAATTAACTCACATTTTCTATAAGCCTTGAAGAATTTTTATTTAACATAATGAAAGGTTTAATGACTTATATTCAAGACTATATAGCACTCTTCTGCTGCTGTTCACCAGCTGTTTTTATGATGATAACTCCGAGATCTGGAATGTGATCGAAAATGAGAGTGTTTTGCTGTTTGTGCTTTAGCTTCAGAATTGGTATAACCCTTGGGAGATTTACAAGGGGATCTTGCTATGGAGTCAGAATGTCTTCCATGTGATCTTGATTTGGTTCCTGAGCTAGTCTGCTTTTGAGGTGAACTTGATTGTGATTTTCCTATTGACTTGGATCTTTTTGGTAANTTTGATTTCATTTGGCCTGGTGTTTTTCGATCACCTTGTGCAAACTGTATTTCAATTTGACGGCCACATACCCACTTTCTATTGAGGTTATAAAGAGCATCTTCAGCATCGCGAACATCTTCAAATTGAACATAAGCAAATCCTCTTGGGCGGCGGGTGTAGAAGTCAAGTGGAATGTAAACGTCTACTATAGGGCCATATCGACCAAACTCACGGCGCAAGTCCTCAGGCCTGGTGGCGTCTGCGACGTTCCTGACGAACAGGGAGGTGTTGGGGGGCCTCGTGTAGCGCGACATGACCGCTTCCTCTGGTGCCTACGGGCCTGCCTGCGGCCGCCAGGCTCGCTCCGTTTCTCGCAGTTGCCGCTGCCGCCACAGCAGCTCCGCCGGCCCCCGGCGCCTAAATTAGTGGGTTTTTAAAACAGTTGTGGGTGGTATACCTGTTAAAACTGTTAAGTGAATGATGAATAATTTTTTAAATGTTTTATTTATTTCTGAGAGAGAGAGAGAGAGAGAACGGGCGAGCTAGCATGAGCAAGGGAGGGTCAGAGAGAGGAAGACACAGAATCCGAAACAGGCTCCACGCTCTGAGCTGGCTGTCAGCACAGAGCCCGACTCGGGGCTCGAACCTATGAACTGTGAGATCATGACCTGAGGTGAAGTCGGTCATTCAACCGACTGAACCACCCAGGCGCCCCTGATGAATACTTTTTAATTATATATTTGCTCTTTTATTCTCTTATTAAAGTAGAAGGCATTATAGCATATTTGTAGAAGTTAAGTTCTTTGATAATTATGTTAGCTAGCACTGACTTACAGAAAGATATATGTGTGTTTCTTATGTGCAGAAAAAAGGAGGGGAGTTTGGTAATGGAGCAATGGGAGAAATAAATTCCATAGAAAAACAAAAAGTTGAACTCATTGCTCTTCTAGCAGGAACTGTTGGAAGAAAGGCAGAGTTCATCCATGGCAAGCAGTTTGGCTACTCTGACCATGTAGTGGCTTAGAGAGTGTTGTCAACAGTGTGGGTTGTAGGAGGGGAGAGACAGGTGAATTTTAAGGAACCTGTGTTTGATCTCTCAATTTCTCTGTCTCCTCATAGGAGTTAGAAGCAGCTCTTCACAGAGATGATGTAGAGTTTATCAGTGACCTGATCGCCTGCCTACTTCAGGGCTGCTATCAACGAAGAGATATCACGTGAGTAATCCTGATTTTACTACATATTTCATGCATAAAGAACTAATAATTTACCAGGTGTCGTGATGTTTCATGTCTCTTGTAACAAACCAGAACTGATCGTTCTCTGGTGGTAATTACAAATGCATTCCACAGTGCTGTGTTTGGCTCCTTTTGCAGTTCAGTTTTAATGTTATTATAATCCTTGAGCTTATTTCACTCTCACAAATCTATATCCTTTACTCTTGGATCCACCAGTTAACATAATCAAGTGTAGAATTTCTTCCTGTCAGTATATACCTTTCTTTCTGAGTTGTATAGAAATATGTAGTCTCTTGCTACGTATTGATAAAATGTAGCCTAACAAATTAAAAGTAGATTTTACTTGAGTATCTTCTATTCATATAACCAGCAGCATAATGTTTAATATGGAGCTTCTAGTCTCCCTCACACTTTAAGTGCTAAGTAAACCACTCTCCAGTACATTTGACATGTATAGAAATTTGGAACAAAGTTTTATTTGTATAGACAAATAAAGGATCTTCCTGATAAGACCTCATTCCTTGTTTTGACCCTAACTTGATACACATTTTCTTTGCTACGTTTCTGTAGGGAGCAGAATTTGTATAGAGCCAACTCTTAAAAAGCTGAGACAAAAGGCTTTTCCAGTTTTTAGCCCTCTGGTGCCACGCAGGGCAGGGGATTGAGTGTTAATGGTTTGTATTTTTCACACAGTTAAAGGTGGTATCTCAAATACTTCTGTTCTTTAAATCTACTTTTAGGTATCTGCTCTGGCTGGGAAAGTAGGCCCAGTACTAATGCACAATAAACTTGTCATTACAGGATGAGTGAGAGATTGATGAAATGCCATTTTGTTCAGGGTGAAGTTTGTATCCCTTAAGGGAGAGTTATTGCTCCTGGACTCAACTGTGTTAATATAATGACTTTTTTCCCTGAGAATACCCAGATGGTTGTGCTAGACAAAGAATAGATGAAAGGGGGAAATCATCTATTGTTTTACTACTTGAACATGATAATTAAGGTCTTCCATTCTTTTATTGGGATGTAGATTTGGGAATTTATGTGGTTTTTAAGCACAGTTGTAGTCATACTGTGATAGAATTTTACATTTTCATATCTTGCATTTTTTCATTGTAATAGTTAATTTTCTTAAACCACCTTTCCTTTAAATATGATTGTCAAATGATCCAATTTGATAGCTGGACATTTGTGTCTAGCTTTTAACTGTTGTAAGCAGGCTATAATGTATTGCCTTGGACACAAAAGTTTGCACACCTAGTGAATTATCTCCTTAGCTTAAATTTCTGGAATTGTGGTCACTCAGTCATAAGAAATGTCCCATTTAAAAATTTTAAAATAAATTTCCAGGCTGCCCCACCACAGAGGTTGCTCCATTTTACCCTTGAACCTTTACTGCATAAGGACATCTGATTGCTTAAACCTCCATCTGGATATTGCCCACTATTTGCTGGCCAGCAAGTCCTGGTACAACAAACATACACTCTCAGGGCCTTCATGGAATTTACAATACTATGGGGGGTGGGGGTAAGGGTTCACAGTATATATAACAGTAATGGTTATATAATTACTGTGATAAGTGTTCTAAAGTAAAAATAGAGTGTTAACAGAGCATATAACCTCATATGAGAAAATGATATGTGAACTGAGCCTTCATATTTGGGCCTCCTTAAGCCAGTGCCCATATTTCATAAAGCACAATAAATAAGTGAATGAATGAAAGAATAAACAAAAGAAATGATCACAGATTTGCAAGTAGAAGTGATAACCCTAGAGCAGAGCCTAGAGGTTATAAAGTTAGAAGGTCCCATATGGTTCAGAGGCATGATTTGTTTGAGCAGGACAGTCCTGGCCCCTGAGTGTTAAACTGTTATTTGTTGCCAACATCTAAAATGAGATGTCACATTTCAAATCCCACTTTATAGCTTTTAGAAAACATCTAATGGTCTGCAAACCATGAAGAGAGCCATCTACTAGCGAGCAAACAGGGACTAGTCTGCCTCAGTCCTCGGCATTCCTGACTGCGGAGGCTGATTGTCACTCATCATCTGTCACGTTCACACGGCCCACCTCATTCATTTATTTTTATTTATTTATTCTTTTAGCATTTTTTCATTTTGGAGAGAGTGTGAGTGAGGGAGGGACAGAGAGAGAGGGAGACCAAAATCTCAAGCAGGCTCCAGGCTCTGAGCTGTCAACACAGAGCCCAACACAGGACTCGAACTCATGGACTGGGAGATCGTGACCTGAGTTGAAGTCAGATGCTTGACTGACCGAGCCACCCAGGTGCCACTCACCTTTTTTTTTTTTTTTTAACCTACCTGTCCTATGCACACATTTTGGTTTAAGGAATCCAATATGGCTACAGCACAATAGGAATTGGAGCCTAATAGGCTTTGTAAGCTGGGTTAAGAATTGAGGGGGATAGAGGCGCCTGGGTGGCTCAGTCGGTTAAGCGTCCAACTTCGGCTCAGGTCATGATCTCATGGCTCATGAGTTTGAGCCCCACATCAGGCTCTGTGCTGATGGCTTGGAGCCTAGAGCCTGCTTCTGATTCTGTGTCTCCCCCTCTCTCTCTGCCCCTCCCCATCTCATGCTCTATGTCTCTCTGTCTCTTGAAAATAAATAAACATTTTAAAAAATTACAAAAGAAAAAGAAAATAATTTGAGGGTATAATCCTAAAAGCAAGGTGCGCAGGGGACTGGTCAGGTAAGCATCCTGGCCAAGCATGGGGTAAGCAGGAAGACCAGTTAGGGGCTAATCAGTTAATCAGTGGAGAAAGAAGAGGTGTTGACGGAAGGATTATTATGAAGGTAAAATCAACTGGACTTGGTGTCTCTAATCTTGATCAGTCTGTTAGGCATAAACTTGTTTTAACTTGCATTTCATGGATCAATCTTTACACTGGTGTGTTGGTTGAAGATCAGGCAAAAGAAATGCTTGTTTAAAACTTGTGAGGCTTTCTTCCTCTAAGCTCTTCAGTTTCACTCGTGCACAAGAGTGTTCCTTTACCCTTGCTAGTGCTGGACATTGCCCATAACATGCCAACCCCTAGGCACTAATAGAATAAAACAGTGTCCTATCTCTTGGAGACTATGGTCTTCAGTGTGTGACAGTGGGGACAGTCTGTGGTTGAACGTTTAAATAGCTAAAGTCATCTCATATCA
Source organism: Crocuta crocuta (assembly GCF_008692635.1). NCBI lineage: Eukaryota > Metazoa > Chordata > Mammalia > Carnivora > Hyaenidae > Crocuta > Crocuta crocuta. The sequence goes on from NW_027529427.1 coordinate 9,247,204, forward strand.
TTTATGGAATAAATCTTCCCATCCCTGTTGGCAGGTGATATATCTCTTTGATCTTTTACTAATTTTTTACTCATATTAGAATTTGCTTTCTACAAAACAACTGGTTTTTTCCAGTTGTACCTTTTTTGCTCATATTAGAATTTGCTTTCTACAAAACAACTGGTTCTTTCCAGTTGTACCTGTCAGTCTCTTTTGGCTCTGAAACCACATTGTGTGTCCCTAATATATTCACTAGTTTTGTGAGCTTTGCCTCAGTTTTTTCATGTGTAAAATGTGTTTAATGATAGTATTTACTTGTTGGATTATTGTTAAGGATGAAGTAACATTATGTATATGAAACAGTAGGGATATTGTCTAAACATAACTAATAACATTTGAGTGATTATTCCTTTATATTATATTTTAATGTTCAATAAGCATAATCCCTGTAATTAATCCTTTTATTTTAAATTTGTCTTGAGGCATGTGGGTGGCTTTGTTGGTTAAGCATCCAACTCTTGGTTTTGGCTCCGATCATGATCTTACAGTTTGTGAGTTCAAGCCTCACATCAGGCTCTGTGCTGAGTGTGGAACCTTCTTAGGATTCTCTTTCCCTCTCTTTTCTCCTCCTCTCTCTGCTCCTGTTCCTCCCCCACTCATTCTCTCTCTCAGAATAAATAAATATACTTTAAAACATGTGTTTCCAAACAATAAAATAAATTTCGTCTATTAATCTTCATTCTTCTGGAAAATGATTTTTCTATCTCATCGTGTTCTATTTTATCTCATCATGTTATATTGATTAGAGTCAAATAAACCTATGAGTAAATTTAAGCAGAATTGACCTCTTCACAATATTAAGATTGCTTTTTTTTATTCAAGCTCCGTTACCCAGTAAAAATGATTGATTCATTTAGGTCAGATACATTCCTGGCTATCTTAATCTTTGTTGCCATTAAGAGTAGAATCCCATTTATACTATAAGTACTTTGGAGAAATATATTCTTCTGAATAGATCTTAAATCTGCCTAGTTTATTGATCCTGATTATTTTTTAAGTTGCTTTTTTTTCTGATTTTCTAGGATTATCATCCCTCTTTCCTTTTGGTGTTTTTATTCTTGTCTGTTTCATGCTGTACTAGTTATCCACTGCAGTGTAACAAATTACCCTAAAACTTAGCAACATAAAAACCACAAAAAATGATCATACCACAGTTTCTATGGGTTAAGAATCTGGCTGCAGTTTAGCTGGGTGTGTCTGACATAGGATCACTTACAAGACTGTAGTCCAGGTACCCAGGACCTTGACTAGGACTATAGTCCTCTCAAGGCTTGACTGGAGCAAGGATCCATGTATCTGTTTTATGCTGCTGTGTAACAAATTTCTCCAAGTTTAGTAGCTTAAAAAATCTATTTATTATCTCACAGTTTTATAGGTCAGAAGTCTACACGTGGCTCACCTGGACCCTATGCTCAGTTTCTCACAGGGCTACAATCAGGGTGTCAGCCAGGCCATGTTCTAATCTGGAGGCTTACCTAGGGAGCAGTCCGAGTTCAGTCAGGTTGATGGCAGAGTTGTCTCCTTGGAGTTGTAGGACTGAGGTCCTCATTTTCTTTCTGGCTGTTGACTAGGAGCTGCTGTCAGCTCCCACAGGTCACCTGCAGTTTTCTTCTAAGTGGTCTCTTACTACATAGCTCTTATTGTTCAAGGCTAGCAGGAAAATAGCCCTTGTCTGTCTGGAGAGAGTCTTATATGATATAATCATGGGAGTGACCTCCATTTGCTATATTCTGTTTATTACAGGCAAGGTATAGACAGTCTTTCACACTTAAAGGGAGAGGATTGTACAAGGGGATGAATACAAGGAGGCAGAAATCATTCTGGGCCTCTTAAAGGCTGCCTGTTATACATGTTTTTTATATTGACCAGGTCGTCCAGAACAAAACTAAATAATAATGGTAAGATGTATGTATGCTTGCATCTAATTACATATGCTTAGTTATTAATAATTCATCAATTGTGTAGGTATTTTGATAGATTTTTTTGTGGACAAGAACCAATTAATTGATTTTTTGATAATTATATTTAGTATTAATGGATCCTATTTATATGTATATGTGCATTTGAATCATATATATTAATCATATCATATATAAACATAAAAATCATATGTATGTGAATTATCAATGAGATTTTGATTTGCCTCTTTGTAAAATAAATGGCTGTAACCAACTTGTTCCTCACTTAATTTTATTCCTCCCATATTTATCATAAAAGTCTCTACCAAAAATTATAGGAAAAGTATGTAATTAGTACTTTGATAGTATTTGATAATATTTTGATTATACTTCCTATAAAAGCAATTAGTTTGAAAATAATGGCTATTTAGGGGCGCCTGGGTGGCTTAGTCGGTTAAGCGTCCGACTTCCGTTTAGGTCATGATCTCGCGGTTCGTGGGTCCGGGCCCCGCGTCAGGCTCTGTGCTGACTGCCGGCTCAGAGCCTGGAGCCTGTTTCAGTCTGTGACTCCCTCTCTCTCTGACCCTCCCCTGCTCACGCTGTCTCTCTCTCTCTCTCCTAGAAATAAATAAAACATTAAAAAAAAATGAAAACAATGGCTATTTAAAATAATGGTATTTAATTTAGAATCCACCTTTTCTCATCATTCATTATATTTTCGCTTGGGTTCATTTCATTTTTTTCAGTCTTCTTGTGAGGTAGGAAGAGAGATGGTATGAAGTTATCTCCTAGATTAATAAGGTCTCATTTTATAGAGAAAGAAAAATAATCCAGACATTTGTCAGATTATGTAGCTATTTAGAAGGTGAATAATTCCCACAAAGAGTTGAACGAACAGGAGTTTGAATATTAGAACCTGAATTTTAGGCCTGTAACCCAGACCCTTTCATATTTTTTCTTAACATAAAATTAATGCATTTTTGCAGTATTAAAAATAAGTTTTTTTAAGAAACAAGTGTTCCTGAGGATGTGGAGAAAATGGAACTATTGGTAGGAATGCAAATTGGGGCAAGCATTGTGGAAAACAGTATGGACATTCCTCAGAATATTAAGTTAAAACTACCCTGTGAGCTAATAATCACACTACTCGGTATTTACCCAAAGAATACAAAAACCCTAATTTGAAAGGTTATATACACCCCTATGTTAATTGCAGCATTATTTCCAATAACCAAGCTGTGGAAGCAGCCAAAGAGTACATCAACTGACAAATGGGTAAAGAAGAGTTGATATATGTATATACACAATGGAATATTATTAAGCCATAAAAAGAATGAAAGCTTGCCATTTATACCAACATGGATCTAGAGAGTAAATTGCTAAGTGGAATAAGTCAGTCAGAGAAGGACAAATATCCTGTGATTTCACTCATAATGTGGAATTTAAGTAACAAAACAAACAAAGAAGAATAAAAGAGGAGAGACAAACCAAGAGACTCTTAAATATAGATAACAAACTGATGGTTACCAGATGGGAGGTGAGTGGGGGATGGGTGAAAATGGTGATGAGGATTAAGAGCACACTTAGCATGATGAGCACTGAGTAATGTTTAGAATTATTGAATCACTATATTGTATACCTAAAAATAATATGACACCCTGTGTTAACCATACTGGGTTAAAACAAAAGAACAATAAAATTTCAAAAAGTTTTTTAAAAAATCACCAAACATAGTATAGGGTAGGTATCCTCATCTCCTTCCTGAAGACGGGGCAGGTACGGGATGAGCTGTCCAGACTAGGTATTATTTGTCTCCTAAGTATACCTAGAGGTAAAAATAACATTTCTAGATTTCAGAATGTATCTTTCTCATCAAAACTGTGTTGGCTTACCAGTCACATGCAGAGACCCAGTTTCATTCTGTCATCTGTTTCTTCTACGTCCTCTCCACAGTTTCTGCCTTTATAAGACCACGCCTGCTCCCCTTCCACAGTGCTGAATGATAGCAGCTTTTATGATTGATTTTCCGTAGTCCTAAATGATTTCTTTTGAAGTGAGGGATTAATTTCTTTAAAAAAAAAAAAAACAAAAAAAACCCTCAGATGTCATAAAATTTCAGATATTTGTAATGGGTAAGAGAGAAAGGAGTCTTTCCCCTCCCCTTTTTCCAGCAGTTACTTCTTCAACTGTTCTGCTATTGATGGAAAATAAGGAAGAGTCTCAGATGGACAGAAGAAAAAAAAGCCTAGGGCTCTCAGTACTCTCAATATTCATTGTCTTTTGGTACCGGGTGTGGGAGCACAGGTCCTACCAGTAGTGATGAAGAGTTCTTCCTGACAAAGCAGAGCCTGCTGTTCTGTGCTGGGGCAGGGAGGCAAGCAGTTGTCCAGCATTTTTCAAACCACATTCTGCTAAACACAGAAGATGTAAGATGTCAGAGTATTGTGGAGAACATAATCAGTAATTTTTATCTGTTTAAGTACCAATGAAATAAAAATATTTCTGGATGGCCAGATAAGTTTGGGGACTGGGGTAGCCCTGAGATTCTGAATTAATTATTCTGGAATGAGGCTTTGACCTCAGCCTTTTAAAAATTTGTTGTTATTGATATATACACAGAGAAAAATGTATAGTCTGTAGTTCTGCAGTTCAGTGAACTGCATACTGTTCACTGAACACACCTGTATAATGAGTACCCAGACTAGAAAGTACACTTACAGGGGCGCCTGGGTGGCTCAGTTGGTTAAGCGTCCAACTTCACCTCAGGTCCTGATCTCCCAGTTCCTGAGTTCAAGCCCTGCATTGTGCTCTCTGCTGACAGTGCAGAGTCTGCTTCTGATCCTCTGTATCCTTATCTCTGTGTCCCTCCCTTGCTCACACTCTTCTGTCTCAAAAATAAACATTAAAAAAAAAAAAAAAAGAATACTACAATGGAGTTTTAGTTTTTCCATCGAGAGGAATTGCACAAAGTGATGGTCATTTTGTCCCACAAGTGGTATCCACTAGCAATTAGAGTGAATGCATGCTCTCTGAAGTTTTACTTTCATCTCATCCTGAAGAAAAGTTTGACAAATGATGGCTTCGTTTTTCTGGTTCTGAGGTTCACCTGATATGTGGAGCTAAGACAGCTACTTAATCTCTTTGTACATAACTTACCTCATCTCAGAATGAGAACAGTACCTACTAAAGTTATTATGAGATTTAAATGAAATAATTTATGAGGAGCCTTAAAACAGTCTTGAACTACTAATAAATAGCAATTTATATATCAGTGTATGTAGAAACATTTTCATTAGGTTCTACATGTGCTGAGTAGAAAGTAGATACTGATTCAAGCAGTTTTCCATCTCTTATCTATTATGGTTTGTATGTTTTGAAACTGGGGTCAGCAGGCTTTTTCTGTAAAGGCTCAGAGAATAGATATTTTGGGCTTTGTGTACAACACATGATCTGTTGAAACTACTCCACCCTGTCATGGTAGTGCAGAAGCCGTGCCTAAATGACTGACTAGGGCTGTGGCATTTTTAGAGCTTTATGTTCATTGGAATTTGAATTTAATAACATGTTCACATGCCATGAAATAGTATTGTTTTGATTCCCCCCTCCAAACTATTTACAACAGGATGGTTTTTACATTCTTAGCTTACAGGTTGTTAAAAAAATAACAGCCAAAAAGACAGGCAGGCCAGATTGGGCCCACAATCCATAGTTTGCCAGCTCCTGTTTTTAGAAAACTAAAAATGATTACTATTCTAGTTTCCACTAACTCTTTCTAACCTTTAAGGTAGCATATGGAACCTACATGTTTTTGTGTTCTCCAAACTGAGATTTGTGCCCTTATAGAATAGTGCTTGCTTGTTTATCCTTACTGTCCTAGCCACTGCTGTAAATGCTTTTCAGGAGCTTTTATTTAATCCTTAACAATGCCTGCTATAAATTTCTTTCTCATCTATTAAGGATGATGAGTTTAAGGCACAGAGAAGTTAAATAACTTGTCCAAGGTTACACAGCTAGTAATTGATATAAGGTAGATTTGGCCCTCAGCAGTGTAATCCTAGACTTCCAGCTCTAACCCACAGCCCCATACTATAAAGAAATTAAAAGAAAAACGTTAGAGGTTTTTGTCTAAAACAAGAATTTTTAACTATTTTGAACGGTGTACTTCTTTGGCATTCTAATAAAGTGTATGGACCTCATCTAAGAATATGATTTGAAATCACAAAATAAAATATATAGGATTGGGGTGCCTGATTGGCTCAATGAGTTAAGCCTCCAACTTCGGTTCAGGTCATGATCTTGTGGTTTGTGAGTTCGAGCCCCACGTTGGGCTCTGTGCTGACAGCTCTGAGCTTGGAGCCTGCTTTGGATTCTGTAATAATCTCCCTCTCTGTTCCTCCCCCTTGGTCTCTGTCTCTGTCTCTCAAAAATAAACATTAAAAAATTTTTAAACAGGATTACAATAGAATCCAACTATACTGAAATGTGTTTAGTAAAATTTAATGGAACAAATTTTTGATACAGTAATGTGGTTTTTTTGTTAACTCAATGTGTTCTAACAGCAGGCTTTATTTCTTAAGATTACTATTTTCCAAGTATTCATGATTATAAATGTTTATTTTGAGATATTTATAGTATCTGTAATATGATATGAAAATATATGATTTCTTTTGACAGAAAATATTTATGCTACTATTTTGTTGCCTGAATTTATAATTGAGCAGAACATCAAATTTCTGTAATAGGCTAGTAAAATAAAAATTAGTATTTTCTTAGGTTCATGGACCATATGAATTATCTCTGTGGACCTTTGCTTTAGGAGGTTTTTCAACCTCAAACTAATTTGCAGTTCAGAATCCGTGTGTTAGAAGTAAAAGGAACTTTAGATATCATCTAGTATAATTTGTTTTTTTAACCTCATTTGTTAATAGGAAACTAAAGTAAGCAGCAAAACTACCCAAGTCATGACTGTCACTTCCACACGTGTTCCATTGTACACTATTGTAATATTTGCTCTCACATATGTCTAAATATTCTCTGCATCACACAGCAGGATTCATTTGCAAACCTTTGGTTTGGTTTGTGTTAGTTATAGTTGTGTTTAGGAATTTGTTGTATCTGAGAGATATTTAGAATAAAGTCTCAGTTCAAAAGTTTTCAGGAATTTGTTCACTTTGTTGCCAAAGAAGAGTAGTACAATAAATAGTCCCTCATCTGCAAGGTGTGCATCCCAGGACCCCCAGTGGATGCCTGAAACTGTGGTTTGTATTGAATCCTATATATACTGTATTTTTCCCTATACATACTTATGATAAACTTTAATTTATAATTTAGGCACAGTAAAAATTGAAATTTAGATAAATACTTAAAAGTTAAAAATTAGGCACAGTAAGAGATTGACAACCATAACAAAATAGAACAGTTCCAACAATTTACTGTGATAAAAGTTTTACAAATATGTACACGTACACTCTCAAAATGTCTTACTGTACTAAACAGTGTGTTATACTTACGTACTTACTGTACTTACCATGATGATGCGAGATGATAAAATGCCTAAATTATGAGATGAAATCAGGTGAAGGATGTAGTTGTTTTTTTTTTTAATGTTTTATTTATTTCTGAGAGAGAGACACACAGCGTGAACAGGGGAGGGTCAGAGAGAAAGGGAGACACAGAATCCGAATCAGGCTCCAGGCTCTGAGCTAGCTGTCAGCACAGAGCCCGACGCAGGGCTCGAATCCACTAACCGTGAGATCATGACCTGAGCCGAAGTCGGACGCCTAACTGATTGAGCCACCCAGGCGCCCCAGGATGTAGTTATTTGATAACTCAGAAGGAGGATCATCAGCCTGGACCTCAGATACCTGAAACTGGAATGTGAAACCACAAATAAAGACAAGACTGTTGCATCTGAATGGGTAGTCAGTCCTTGTGGCAATCGGACTCTAAGTCCTCAGAACTTCTGTCTTTGTGTGATCCCTTCCCTTTGAGTGTGGGTAGCATCTGCTCCTAAGCCATAGAATGTGGCAACACTGATGGGATGTCACTTTCCTGATTATGTCCTACCGTATATGACTCCATCTTGCTATCAAGTGTGTTCTAGAGACTCTATTGCTTTGATGAAGTAAGCAACTGTGTTGGGAAAGCTCAGATGGCTAGGAATTGCAATGGCCCCTAGGAGCCAAGGGCAGCTAAAGTACAGCTCTGTACATAACCATCAATAAATCAGGCCAGAAAAATAATGTTGAGCAAATAAATCATAGAAGCATATGTACCAGTGATTACATTTTTATAAATGTAAAACAAGGAAAACTAAATGAGGATAAATATATATGGGAAACTTATAAAGAAAATCAAGGGAATGATTAACACAATTCAGGCAAGTGATTGTACCTGGTAGGAAGGGAGAATACTGTAGCTAGGGATAAGCATAAAAGATCGTAATAACGTCTAAGGTAGTGATTTTTAAACCTTACAGAACATCAGAATCAATTAGAGGGCTTGTTAAGACAGATTGCTGGCCCCACCACTATCTAATTCAGTCGGTTGGAATTGGGCTGAGAATTTGCATTCTTCACAATTTCCAGATGATGCTGATGTGCTTGTCCAAGACCATCCTCACAGTGCCACAGATCTAAGGAACTACTAATTTTATTTCCCAAGCTTGATGGTAGACACATGGGTTCTTGTTTATTTTGTTTTGTTTATGCACTTTCTTTACCAGTTTATCCCCCTTAGTATATAAACTCAAAAGCAGAGTAACATACTTTGAGTTGGTAACATATTTGTTACGGCTTTTGAGACACTGTGCTTTTCCTCCTGTTAGTCTCCTTGGAATTGCAATTCTAGCCAGTTGGTTTTATGAGCCTGTATCAATAAAAACTGTAGGCGTTTAAAGCGATTCATCAATTTACTTGCTCCAAGCAGCACTTCTTTATTGGGAAGTATCCTACCCTAATTGAGCAAGGGATTTGAAATCAGGAACTTCTGGTTTGCTCCTAGCCGTCAAAGTGAAGATAGGATTGCTTCAGTGTCTTGAGCAATGGTTTAAGCCTTATAAAAATATCCCCCATTAAATGCTCATTGTGATGATATTTGACACCAAAAGATTTTTTCCTTTTATCGTCTTTAGTAAGTGCTTTTTAGATAATCTAGACTAATTTGTGCTTCAATGTGGTCTTTGTTTCGCTTTCTTGTGGTTTCCACTCAAAGTTGAAACACCTAACGATTATACATTTTACTTCTCCGGGGTTAATTCTGTAATAGATTCTCTACAGACTCTTAAATATTTGATATTTGAAGGTTTCATCTGCCCTGTATAGAAATATTATTTATCTTTTTGGAAATTACAATACTTCCGTGAGTCAATTTAATCTCATCTTCATTAAGATAAAATTTAGATACAGTAAAATTCAGTTTAAGTGTACAGGTTTTTTGTGGACAAATGAATACACTATGTTTTCACCATCTTACTCAAGATAATAGGACATCTCCATCTCTGCAGAAGGTTCCCTTTGCCACTAAATCTGTGCCATCCCCCTCCCCCACATTGCACTCCAGGCAACCACTGATCTGATTTTTTTAATCACTATAAATTAAGTTTTACCTTCTAGAATTTTATATGAGTGGGGCTGCACAGTATATACTCGTGTCCAGTTTCTCAGTCATCATAATGTCTATGTGATAGTCATTGACACTGCTGTTTCTGTCAGTAATTTGCTCCTTAAAAAAAAATTTTTTTTAATGTTTTAGCTGTCAGCCTGAGCCCGAAGCGGGACTCGAACCCACAAACCACAAGATCATGACCTGAGGTGAAGTCGGACGCTTAACTGACTGAGCCACCCAGGCGCCACTAATTTGCTCCTTTTTAAAGAGAGGGAGTCTAAATTATATTCCATTGTGAAAGGAAATACCACAATTTGTTTATCTGTTCACTGGCTGATGGACTTGTATATTCCTTCTGGTCTATGATGAGTAAAGCAGCTATGAACATTTACATACAAATGTTTTAAGGTTATATGTTTTTATGGTCATATGTTTTCATCTTTCTTGGGAATTGCTGAGTCATTATAAGAGTATGGTTGAGAAACTGCCTGACAATTTTCTAAGTAGTTGAAACATTAATACTCCTATTAACAGCATGCCAACGGTCCAGTTGCTCTATATCTTTATCAACATTTGTCATTTTTAAATTTACCCAGTTTTAATTTAAGTTTACTGATTCTAGGGGGTATATATAACATGATAACTCATTGTGGTTTTAATTTGCATTTCCCTGATGACTAGATATATAATGGGTTATGAATATTTTCTCCTGGTGTCTAGCTTGCCTTTCCATTTGTTTTGCAGTGTACTTTGTTGAAGTCCAGTTCATCAGTTTTCTCTAAGTATGTTTCATACTTTTTGTTTCCTATCAAAGAAACCAGGACCTATCTTAACATCAAGATTTTCTTCTAGTTCTAGTTTTAGCCTTTTTAAAAATGTTTTTATTTCTGGGAGAGAAAGAGAGAGACATCATGAGCAGGGGAGGGTCAGAGAGAGAGGGAGACACAGAATCCGAAGCAGGCTCCAGGCTCTGAGCTGTCAGCACAGATCCCGATGCGGGGCTCGAAACCACGAACCATGAGATCATGACCTGAGCCGAAGTCGGACGCTTAACCGACTGAGCCACCCAGGCGCCCCTCTAGTTTTAGCTTTTTGCTGTTGGTGTTATGATGCATTTTGAGTTAGTATTTTGTATTGGATATGAAGTCAAAGGTTGATATGTTTTGTTTTTAAGTTCTATTTATTTTGAGAGTGGGAGAGAATGAACAGGGGAGGGGAAGAGAGAGGGAGAGAGAGAATCCCAAGCAGGTTCCGCCCTGAGAGCATGGTACCTGACAGGGCTTGAGCTCACAAACCATGAGATGATGACCTGAGCCAAAAACCAAGAGTCGTCAGATGCTTAACCAACTGAGCCACCCAGGTACCCTTTTAATGTTTATTTTTGAGAGAGAGAGAGAGAGAGAGAGAAGGAGAGAACGATCCAGGGAAAGGCAGAGAGAGAGGGAGACAAGGATCTGAAGCAGGTTCTATGCTGTCCATGCAGACCCTGATGCCAGGCTCAAATTGACAAACCGTGAGATCTCTGAGATTGTGACTTGGTCCAAAGTCAGATGCTTAATTGACTGAGCCACCTAGACGCCCTTTTATTTTTTTCCCGCTTATGAATATCATATATAGTCAGCCCATTTCTGGACTTTGCCTCATTCCATCAAATCAATATGTCTTACAGTTGCACATATACCAGATTGTCTTGAATACCGAGAGAGTAAGTTCTCCAGTTTTGTTGGGAGGGGATTTTTTTTCACTGTTTTGACTGTTCCAAGTTTGTTGCATTCCCATGTAAATTTTTAAATAGCTTGTTAATTTCTAAAAAAAAAATTGGGGGGAGGGGCAGCAATCTATTAGGGACAATAGATATTTTGAACAGCATTGAATTTCCCTATCCTTGGATGTTATACATGTTTTTCATTTGTTTATCTTCTTTAATTTCAGAAGTATTTTGTAGTGTTCAGTGTGAAAATATTGGACATCTTTTTGTTTGCTTTTAAGTATTTTACATATTTTGATGATGCTGTAAATTGAATTACTTAAATTTTTATTTTTTACTTATTTCTAGTATATACAAAATATAATAGATTTCTATATATTAACCATATTTATAGTCTTCTTGAATTGACTTTTTAGTTTGACTGGTTTTGTTGTAGATTCCTGATGACTTTTATGCAGTCTGCAATTAAAAACAGTTTTGCTTCCTCCATGCCATCCTTTGTTCCTTGTACTTCCTCTCTTGTCTTATTCTACTGGCTAAGAGGAATCAATATATGTTCTTTTAATCCTAGGGGGAAAGTATTCTGTCTTTCACCATTAAGTATAAAGTGTTGTCCCCTTTGTATATTGCTGAATTTGATTTGTTGAGGATTTTTACATGTATATTCATGGGGAATATTGTTCTAATTTTATTTTCTATCTTTGTTAGATTTTGCTACAAGAATTGAAAAGTATTCTCTCCTGTTTTCTGAAAGAGTTGGAATAATTTCTTTCAAACATTTCCTTGAATATTTGGAAGAATTTAACACCTTTGGGTGTGTAGTTTTCTTTGTGCAAGCTTTTGATTATCAATTTCTGAGAGAGAGAGAGAGAGCGTGAGCAGGGATCAGAGAGAGAGAGAGAGGGAGATAGAGAATCCGAAGCAGGCTCCAGGCTCTGAGGTAGCTGTCAGCACAGAGCCTGACGTTGGGACCCGAACCCACAAACTGTGAGATCATGAACTAAATTGAATTCGACACTTAACCGACTGAGCCACCCAGGCACCCCAAGATGTTCTATTTCTTAAGTCATTTTTGGTAGGTCATTTTGACATTTTTCAGGGAATTTGTCTATTTTATCTAAGTTTTATTATTTTTTTAAACGTTTATTTATTTTTGAAAGAGGCAGTGTGAGCAGGGGAGGGGTAGAGAGATGCGGAGGCAGAGGATCCAAAGTGGGCTCTGCTCTGACAGCAGTGAGCAGTGGGGCATGAACTCGCAAAACATGAGATCATGACCTGAGCTGAAGTCACTCAACCAACTGAGTGACCCAAGCACCCCTCTAAATTTGAAAAATTATTTCCATAATACTATTCATAATATTCATTTCTTCTTCTAATGTCTGCGTGATTACAGTGATAGCTTCACTTTTTGTTCCTGATATTATAATTTGTTGTTCCTCTCTCTCTCTTTAGTCTTTCTGCTGGTTTATCAACTTGTCAAAAATTTATTAAGGAATCAACTTTTTACTTTACCTACTGTTTGCTTGTTTTCTTTTTTTCTTTTTAATGTTTTACTTATTTTTGAGAGAGAGAGAGAGAGAGACAGCATGAGCAGCAGAGGGTCGGGCGGTGGGGGGCCAGTGGGAGACACAGAATCCGAAGCAGGCTCCAGGCTCTGAGCTGGCTGTCAATATAAAACCCGAAGCGGGACTTGAACCCACAAACTATGAGATCATGACCTGAGCCATAGTCGGACGCTTAACTGACTGAGCCACACAGGCGCCCCTTTTTGCTTGTTTTCTATTTTAATGATTTTGTCTGTTTTTATTATTGATTTCTTATTTTTTATTATTTTCTTGTTTGACTTTAATTTGCTCTTTTTCTTCTTCAGTCACAGTACTGTTTTTAAAATTTTTGCCCTTTCATTACAGGTTTTTAAAGTTATAAATTTCTGGGGTGCCTGGGTGGCTCAGTCGGTTAAGCGTCTGAGCCCCACGTCAGGCTCTGTGCTGACAGCTAGCTCAGAGCCTGAAGCCTGTTTCAGATTCTGTGTCTCCCTCTCTCCTCACCCTCCCCAGTTAATGCTCTCTCTCTCTCTCTCTCTCTCTCTCTCTCTCTCTCTCTTTTTCTCTCTCTCAGAAAAATAAAACATTAAAAAAATTTTTTTAATAACGCTATAAATTTCCTTCTAAGCAGTGGTTGGCTGCATTCCACAAATTTTGATGTACTGTAGTCATTATCATTCAAAATGTGTCCTATCACATTTTGTTATTTCTTCTATGATCCTTGAGTTATTAAAAGTGTGTTATTTAATTTCTGGATACCTTAGTTTAATGGTTTCTAATTTCCATGTGTTCAGATAATATACTCTATGCGATTTCAATCTTTTAAGATTTTTGAGGCTTCTTTCATGTCCCCACATATATCATAGTGAACATTTCATATGCACTTGAGAAAAATATACTGTGGTTTTTTTGTACAGTGCTCTGTAAATGTCAGATCGTGTTTTTGAGATCTTTGTCCTCAGTGATTTTTTTTTTTGTCTTAGCATATTAATGAGGAAAATGTTATAAATATCTGGCTATACGTGTGGATGTTTATTTCTCCCTTTAGTTCTGTCAGTTTTTGTTTCATGAATTTTGACATTTCTGTTGTTAGATACATACCTAATGCTTTGTTATGTGGGAATTAGCCATTTGTCTTCTCCAAACTATTGTGCCTGGTACATGATTTACTATCCTGCTGTTCATATTTTTGTACTTAAATTGTGTCTTATAGATGATATCCTACAGTTGGTCTTGTTTTTTGCACTCAGTCTGACAATTTTCTGCCTTTTAGTTGGGATGTTTACTCCATTTACATTTAATGCAATTGTTAATAAGGTTAGTTTTCCACTTATTCCTTTGGTTTTTTTTTTTGGTGTACAGTTCTGTGTACAGTTCACAGAATTGTGTAATGTCATTCCCAAATGACATTTCATACCTGTTGGCAGCCACTCCCCTTTTCCTCCAATCTCTAATCCCAGGCAACCACTACACTGCTTCTTATCTCTGTATTTTTTCCTGTTTTAGGTGTCTGTTACAAGGGTTATCATACAATATTTGGCTTTTTGGGTCTGGCTTCTTTCACTTAGTACAATGTTTTCGAAGTTTCCTCTGTGTTGCATGAATCAAGTACTTCATTCCTTTTTATGGCTGAAAAATATTCTGTTGTATTGAGAAACATTTTATTTACCCATCAGTTCATGGACATTTGCACTGCTTCAGCTTTTTGGCTATTGTAAATCATGCTGCTCTGTATGCACATTTGTGGATGTGTTTTTGTATGGATGTATGTTTTCATTTCTCTTGAGTGTGTATACCTAAGAGTGGGATGATCTGAGTCATATGGCAGTTCTGTGTTTAACTTAAAAAAATTTTTTTAAATGTGTATTCATTTTTGTGAGAGACAGAGCATGAGTGGGGGAGGGGCAGAGAGAAAGCGAGCAACACAGAACTCAAAGCAGGCTCCAGGCTCTGAGCTGTCAGCACAGAATGGGGCTCAAAGTCAAGAACTGTGAGATCATGACCTGAGTTGAAGTTGGTTGCTCACTCAACCAGCTGAGCCACCCAGGTCCCCTGTGTTTAACTTTTAGAGCACCTTACCAAACTTTTCCAAAGTGGCTGCACCATTTTACAATTCCACCAACAGTATGTGACGGTTCCAGTTTCTCCACATCCTGGTCAGTACTTGTACTTATCAGTCTTTTCAGTTTTCACTCTATTAGTGGATGTGAAGTGGTATCTCATTGTGGGTTTGATTTGCGTTTTTAAATGACTGATTATGTTGAGCATTTTTTCTTGTTCTTTCTGATGTTTTGCCCCTCTTTTGGCCCTTCAGTGCTTTCTTTTTGGGTTATTTTTGTTAGTATTTTACTTTATTTCCTGTTGGGTATGTGTGCGCCTGTGTGTCTGTGTCCCTGTCTTTGTGTTTTAGTGATTCTAGAGCTAGCAGTATGTATCCTTAAATTATAAGAAGATATTCAGGGATGCCTGGGTGGCTTAGTCAGTTGAGTGGGTTCATACCCCATATGGAGCTCCTTGCTGTTAGTATGGAGCTTGATAGTTAGGATTCTTTCTCTCTGACCCTTCCTTTCTCTCCCTCAAAATAAATAAATAAAATAAACTTAAGAAAAAAAAGAAGCTATTCAGAATTCTTATTGTACTTTTTCACCTCTTACACCTGACACTTCACTTTTCTCAATTAATGCCAGTAATATTGAAGGTCCCATCTGGCTTCCATTCAAAACAGGTATTTTATTTTTTTAAAGATTATTACATATTGATTTCCAGTTGACTTTTAGTAGTTTTCTGTGACCCAACATAATCATAAAGGCATGTAAAATCTATATTATATATATGCTTCTCAGCGAAAAGATCTATTTTGTTTCAGTCCTATTTTCTTTAATTTAAAATTACCATGATTTTTAACTTGTCCTGGCTGTCATGTTGATTTGAGGATGTGTTAGGTACAGCAGCCACTGTATGACCCTAGAAAAGAGATGTTACTTAAAAAATTTTGTCCTGTGTCTTTGTATGATCTTTAGGAATAAACAGTTTATCAGATGTTCTTAGGAGAGGTTGCTTCACTTGGAACCAAAATCTTTCTCCCAATCCAGTGCTCCGTGTTAAATGCGGCTTAACTATTCACAGATGGATTTCATTTGCTTGAGAAATACTCGTAGTCAATGAAAGGAATGTAATTTTTTTTTACTTAGGTCTCTATTATGCTGCCCCTGATGACAAGTCTTAATTGTTCCCCTACAAGTAGACTGAAATACCCTTTCGTGTCTCAGAGAACTAACACATGCCTCAGAAAACTCAAGGGTCTTCTTTTTATCTGTGATCATTTAATATAGACTGCAGATACTAAAATTTGTTGCCATGCATCATCAAGAGGCCAGCTCCAAGCAGCCGAGACTTGTGTTCACACACTTTACTCAGGCCGTGCCCTCCTTGTCAACATCGGTCTCACCAGCAGAAGCATGTACTCTCTGAAACTAATTGGTCGGGTTCTAAGACATGGCTAGCTTTGCGAGTTTGGAATAAGGAAAAGAGCAGTGTTTAAGAGCATTTGGAACCTTTTCAGACAAGAAACAAAGTGAAACTGGTTGTGTTCAAAACCTTTGGTTAGTTTGATCTTCTGTTAACCATATTCTTTTGAGACGTTTCCATTATAATTCATTATATTTCAGAAAAATGAGAGGTATTTAAGTAACTAAGAGAGAATTTCATTGAGCTGCATAGATGAATAAGTCAGGAATGTTCCAGCAGTTTTCAGCAGCACACCGCCCATACATTCTTCTCTTTTAAGAACCAACATCTGAACATCCACACAAAATTGTAGATGTGCTCTTTTTCAGGAAGAGAGAGTATATGTTCTTAATCAGATTCTTAAAGAGCTTTATGTCCTATAGATTAAGAACCACTAAGTAGAAAGTATTAGCCTGATTTTTGGCTTCCTGAAGGCTTTTTGTTTCAAATGACCTTGGAAGCTTTTTTCCCTTTTGAATTTCTGATGTTTTAAGAAAGGGATATAGATTTATATGAGGAGGTTTATCTAGCTTGAATTCTAAGCCCTCAAGTATCTCTTGGTAAGGTATGGAGATGTCTTAAGAAAACTTTTAGCAAAAGCAATGTAATTGAAACTGAGTAGGATAATAGGGCTATTGGAAAGGAATCTCAAACATGCACTTCTTTGAGACAAGTAGAGGCTTTCAGACAGATTGTAGGCACAAAGAACAACACTGTTTATACACATTCAGTGTTTGCAGGACTGGTATGTGGTGCTTCCTTTGCCTACATTGGAATTAGAAGTTTCCCTAGCCTGGTCCAGCCTGCCTCCTGCCACATCCTCCAGCTAATCTGCCATTCTGGTGAAATAATCTCAGCATTCTAGATTCCACATTTTAATTTACTGTAGGAAAACCATGCCTTGTTGTTTGGGGTACTATGTGTACATTAGAAATTCTAGAGGGGCGCCTGGATGGCTCAGTTGGTTAAGCATCCAACTTTGGCTAGGTCATTTTCTCATGGCTTCTGAGTTCAAGTCCCACATCAGGCTCTGTACTGACAGTGCAGAGTCTGGAGCCAGCTTCGGATTCTGTGTCTCCTCCTCCCTCTCTCTCTGCCCCTCCCTTGCTTGCACTCTGTCTCTCTGTCTCTGTCTCTGTCTCTGTCTCTCTCTTTTAAATGTTTATTTAGTTTTGAGAGAGAGAGACACAGAGTGTGAGCTGGGAAGGGTCAGAGAGAGAGGGATACACAGAATCTGAAGCAGGCTCCAGGCTCTGAACTGTCAGCACAGAGCCCGACGTGGGGCTCGAACCCATGAACTGTGAGATCATGACCTGAGCTGAAGTCGGCCTCTTAACCACCTGAGCCACCCAGGTGCTCCTGTCTCTCAAAACGAAATAAAAATTTAAAAATTTTTTAAAAATAATTTCTAGAAAGCATGTAGTAAAGGGATATTATTACCAAGGAGAGATTGTCTTCATATACTTTGCTACTTAAAAAAAAATTTTCAAAATACACCCCAGTTTCTGTTTTTTACTACCAGTTAGAGCTACTCTTTGCCCAGCTTCTCCCTCCTAAAGGGATAGAACCAGCTTCACAGGCAGTGGAGAGAGGAAGCAGTCCATACCCACTAAGGTTCAAGCCCAGGTTTCATATGCCAGTGCTTAATGCTTTGAATGTGAATCTTGCAATCAAATCAAATTTGTGAGAGCCTTGATATGCAGAGATATTATGCTGCATTTTGTTAAGCTAATAACTGTTCACATTTTCCCCAGTTGATGTATCAATAGTAAGGAAGTAGTGTCTTCTCTCTTTGAAAAAGTAAAATGCTTTTTAAAAAAAAGTTTTTTTTAATGTTTTATTTATTTCTAGGAGAGAGAGAGAGAGACAGCATGAGCAGGGGAGGGTCAGAGAGAGAGGGAGTCACAGACTGAAACAGGATCCAGGCTCTGAGCTGGCAGTCAGCACAGAGCCCGACGCGGGGCTCAACCACAAACCGCGAGATCATGACCTAAGCGAAAGTCAGATGCTTAACCGACTAAGCCACCCAGGCGCCCCTGAAAAAGTAAATTGTTTAATTTCTTATTTGCTTTAGGCCCTTTGGTTTTTTTCCCCATGAATATTTCTTCTGACTTTTTTTACAATATAACTACCACAGATTGTAAATCAACATGGTACATGCCTCTTCGTAAAATTACACTGACATATAACTTCTTTAGAGCTCCTTGCTCAGTGAGAAAAAAATTTAAACAAGCATTAGGTGAAATTGTGCCCAGATTTGTTAATAGTTGAAAGATAGAATAACCATCCAATAACTAAACAGCTCTTTATATTATATACAAGGCACATTTAGGTACTAATAAAAATGCAGTTATAGAATTGCCAGTCAGACTCTAATCAAGAAAATTTTAAGTTGCCATCAAACTGTCTTAAATAATAGAAAAATTAATCTTCAAATTTAGACTATAGTATTTTCTGATAAGCTTTAAAGTTTATGTAATAGAATATAAAATTGTAGTTGCATATTGGAGTAGCTACTTGTATTCTAGAGAAGTTTTTTCCATCTTTGTTTCTTAGCCTGAAATATAAATTAATTAGGCTAGGCAAACACTGAATTTCTTTTTTTGTTTGCCATCTCAGTTATGGATCTAATTTTGAACTGCGATCCATTCAAGCTGTGTAGTCTCTTTTTAATTGCATGAACGAAGGTAAGACTTGCCTCAGTTTCATAGTCTATACCATTGATTATTAGAACTTTTATCTGTTCACCAGAACATGCTGTTTGTGGTTTGAAGTACAACAACCTATTCTGTGAGAAACCCTCTTACCATATTTATCTTCTTTGGAATTTGAGTATACGGTCCAAGTAGATGTTATAATAATATGAAGCTTCAATAAGGGGCTTTGTGACCCTTTTTACTGTTGCTTTTTTATTTCTACTGTTTTCTGTTTAAGATTTGTCAACTGTCCAACCATCAGTTCTCTCCCCTTTTCCCACCCATCCTCTATATTTTATATTAATGTATTTTTGTGTTTGGGGCCTTTGGTTAGGCCTCAGACATTCCACAGCTACCTAGAAGACATCATCAACTACCGCTGGGAGCTTGAAGAAGGGAAGCCCAACCCTCTGAGAGAAGCCAGTTTCCAAGACCTACCCCTTCGTACTCGTGTGGAAATCCTACACCGCCTCTGTGATTATCGGCTAGATGCAGATGATGTCTTTGATCTTCTCAAGGTGCTTAAGTGGCAAACCTTTTCCTAGAGCAAAAAAAAGCCAGCAATCAGGATATAAAATCTGAAGATGTTAAGAAAAGCTAAAGTTTGGCTTGTGTTCCTAGTCTTGAGACTCTTTAATTAATAACAGCAACTATGCGAAGACCACTGTAGCCAAGGCAATCCAAGCCATACATTTAGATGACTGTGTGTTACTTTGGTTTAATTTCTAGTTTGTTTTTGTCTTTATGTGGCTGAGTTCCAGCTGACAAAGTAACAGTCAGGCACCTATTTATTCTCCCCATCATCAGCCAAAATTGCAGCTGAGTTAGCCACTGAATTTTATTTCCCAAGTTCTAAAATTTGATTGTATTTAATTGAAATATTTATTGAAAACTGTAAGGACTGTAACCCACACATGCAAGTGAGGTTCATCCCTACTATATAGATACATACATACATATATATTATAAAAAATACATTGGAGAAGGAAAATGTAATATCTTTTTCCTTTCCCTTATTCTTCTGTTATCTGTTTTGGAAGTCTATCTCAGGGAGAGTATGGGCTATTGCTTTTCACTCATCAGAGGTCAGTTTCTAATCCTGTTCAGTCAGAAATGATTAAATGTGTTGATGACTTCTCAGTTCAGCCCTGCTCGTGAACTCGGTATAAAATCATTGTGCAATTTAAGCACAGTCTTTGCTGAGGACTCAGGTTCTTCAATAGCAGTGGGGAGGCCAAAATAGGTCAGAGCCTGGGGTAAATTGGGAGCTATATTGCTGGATCTTAGCTAGAATAAGAGGTTACCGTAGGTTACGGTGGAGCTGCAGTAGAGCTCACATGGGACAAAGCTTTCACAACGTTGGATTCTACTCTGTTATAATTGTCTTTCCTTTTATGGAAACACACATAAATAACAGTAAGTCCAACCAAATATATGTTCATCAGAATTTCTTTTTTATTGTTTTGTTGGTAAAATGAGGGCAGTGATGGGGATAGGAAGCATTTGAATTATTTCCATATCCTGCTCTTCAAAGAAGGTACCATCTTGCCATTCTATCTGTGTTTCATATGTCATGATTGAACATTACATAAGATGCTTAGGCATTTTAAAATACCAGGTCTCTCTGCTATAAATTTGAATCTTCATTTTAGTTTTCCTCTATTTTGTTTTGTTTCCTACTTCCCCAAACCTCTTTTCCCTGTTCTTCAAACAAGGGCCTGGATGCAGATAGTCTCCGTGTGGAACCATTGGGTGAAGACAATTCCGGGGCACTCTATTGGTATTTCTATGGAACAAGAATGTATAAGGAGGACCCAGTACAAGGAAAATCCAATGGAGAACTCTCTTTGAACAGGTATAATATGTGAGGTCAAGGCTGGGATAGCTTACTATACAGAAATGTCATTAAAATTAAGTACATCAGAATTCTGCCACACAATGGTTTTTCTTCTGAAGGAATCAGATATAACAGCATGTGTGTAGTAAAGAGTTGGCAAGGAGTTATTTTATGCAGAAATAAAAATGAATTCATAATGTAGCCTCTGCTATCAGAATGGTGAAATATATTGTTGTTTCAACTTGAGGTTCCCAAGGAGTCCCACTGCCCTTATAGACTGCTGTATACAGCAGGTTGCCCATAGTACCATCACTTCACTGCAGTGGTTCCTGTCAAATCAATTCTTGATAGCTCCTTTTTTCTACTGGAC
This sequence comes from Crocuta crocuta, assembly GCF_008692635.1. NCBI lineage: Eukaryota > Metazoa > Chordata > Mammalia > Carnivora > Hyaenidae > Crocuta > Crocuta crocuta. The sequence continues at coordinate 9,268,408 of NW_027529427.1, forward strand.
TTATCGATCTGCTTCATCAGTATAGGGCCAAAAGGACCTTAAAGAATGCCTGAAATGTAAGCCATACTAAATGCTTCCTAAATGAGGAAGGGACCTTCTCCATCCCAGAATAATGCTATCATCTTACTTTTTAAAATATTTTTTAAATGTTTATTTATTTTTGAAAGAGAGCAAGAGGCGAGGAAGGGCAGAGAGAGAGAGAGGGAGACACAGAATCTGAAGCAGGTTCCAGGCTCTAAGCTGTCAGCACAGAGCCCAACGCGGGGCTTGAACTCATGAACCACCAGGTCATGACTGAGCTGAAGTCAGATGCTTAACCGACTGAGCCACCCAGGCGCTCCACTACCATCTTACTTTATTTAGGCATCCTTATTGCTGGCAGCAGTATTAACTGTATTTAATAAGTGTTAGTTCATACTCAGATTTTTATATTTGTAACGTGTCAGTTGTCCTTGGTTCCACGTTCTAATAAGGGAAGACAGGAGGTCATCCTCCTCTTTCCGTCTGACTGCTGCGTTTAATCCTATTTAGTAAACTCACCATTTTTCATGGCCAGAAAATCTGTAATTACTTAAAAAGTATCAATTCTGTTACAGAATATTTTGATTTAATGTGCTATTTCTTAGGGAAAGTGAAGGACAAAAAAATGTCTTAGCTGTTCCTGGGAAAACAGGAAAAAGAAGAGGAAGACCCCCAAAACGGAAGAAAGTACAGGAGGAGATTGTAGTGAGGTAAGACATTTGTGTTAGTATGTGACTGTCATAAACCCACACACTAGAAGGGACCTTAATTCACTTAATTCTTAATTCACTTGTTGATCCTTGATTTTCCTTTGTGCCATGAAAAGGGTATGGGACTTAGATTATTGAGACTTGGGTCAGAATGAATCTTCATGAAATTACCAGGTGTGCACTAGGGCTTCCCTAGCTGCATGAACTACCCTCTCTAAGCCTATTCTTTTATTGGACAGTAAAATAATAAGGATTAAATTGAACAGGATAATGAACGTAACAGTATAAATGACTGAAAACCATGCATGACCCACAGAAAGGGATCAATATGTATTAACTTTCAAAATTGGTTGTGCCACACATTTTTTTTATAAGAGTGTAGAGCTAGTTAATTCTGATTAACTGTTGACTGATAATCAGCATTTAATAGGCTTATATAGCATGTATAAGCTTAGGAGTTAATTATTTCCCTCTAAGAAGATTTTAGTAGCAAATATGCTTTATTGTGTTTAGAATACAATTTCCTACAATAAAGTACAGGTAGGATCTTAAATTTAGCAAGGAAACAGATTGTTACATTTGGGAAATTTTATTTTATACAGCATGATCTTTTAGGAAATTTTACCATGTGAATTTTAATGTAAGAATTTTTAAAATCTGGCCAGTACTGTGTAAATACGCTTTCTTTAAGGATCAGATCTATCATTATATACCAAAGGAAGTTAAGTTATATTCTTAAAAATTCTAATAACAGAGGACAAACCACTTATTTCCTCTAAGTTGTAGAACTACTAAATAATCTAAATGCTTGAAGTAGGCCAGATTTCTCTTTGTTGCTTATTAACTAATAAATACTAAGAAGTAGTTATTTCTAGAAATCATTATGAATAAATCAATCAGAATTCAATTTTTTTAACTTAAGAATGAGTGTTCCACTTAACTTTCGAGGAATTTGATTACAGAGCCTACCTAGCTTTCCTCCTATTGGTTTTGTGAGAAATGTTTTATAATTGTGTTCTATACACATGACGTACGATTTCAGGATTTTGTTAGCGTTCTAGACTTTCTTATGGATTCAGAAAGCTGTTTTTTACCTATCTCCATTACCCTGTTCAGAACAAACAATTAAGGTGTCTTACCATGAGGAATTTAGAATCATTTTAACATGCATATGTGGAATTGTGCTACCCTCTGCTGGTGATTTTATTCTTTAGAGCTCTGTATGCAGTACAGTATTTATATATTTTTAAATTAAGTAAAATTTAAAATTAAGTTCCTCAGTCATACCAGCTACATACATTTCAAGTACCCAGTAACCACATGTGGCTCATGGCTACCATACTGGACAGCGAAAATATAGAACATTTTCATTTTCACAGAAAGTTCTGTGGAACAGCACTGCTATAGATAATTGAAAACAAACAGAAGTCCACAGAGAATGACCTACATGATTCAGGGATACAAATGATGATGATACTTAACACTATTGCACTGAACACTTCTGAATTTAATAATTTAATCTCCAACATCCCTGTGATGTACGCATTATGTGTAGACCATTTTAAGGAAAGTTAATTAACTTCCCTGAGGTCACATGGTAAGCGGCAAGTCTTGAATGGGGGCAGTCTGACTTTAGAGCCTGTGTTTTTTTTTTTTTTTTTTTAATGTTTTATTTATTTCTAGGAGAGAGAGAGACAGCGTAAGCAGGGGAGGGTCAGAGAGAGAGGGAGTCACAGACTGAAACAGGCTCCAGGCTCTGAGCTGGCAGTCAGCACAGAGCCTGACGCGGGGCTCGAACCCACGAACCGCGAGATCATGACCTAAGCGAAAGTCGGACGATTAACCGACTAAGCCACCCAGGCGCCCCTAGAGCCTGTGTTCTTAATCTCTACCTTATATAAGGTTAAATTAAACATGCTTTCCTTCAGTGTAGCCTTGATCAGGGAGGAAGACATTAGAATCTCTATAGTTTAGAGCAGGACAGATAGGGAGACATTTAACTGTTAACACTTAACTCTTCTGTTTGACTTCCATAACAATGTTTTAAAACCTAATATTTTCCTATGCATAGGGTATTACTATTAAACTGGGTTTCTCTACATCATTCTTTCCCTTCAGTACCCACACACCAACATCCTGGTATTCATTTATTCAGTAGGGTCATTCCTCCTTCTGACTTTGTCCCCTTTGTCCCACACACACCCTTGTATTACATTAATTGAATCTAACTTAACTGGGGCAGCACAGAACAATTTTGAACATGTCTTTATTTTAATTGGTGCCTCCTTTTCCTGTGTTTCAGTGAAAAGCAGGAAGAAAACTCCTTGGCATCCGAGCTACAGACAAGAAATGGTAATAACTTTTGTTAGAGTTTAGAAAAGATTGAGGCACCTGAGTGGTGGCTCGTTTGGTTAAGCATCTGACTCTTGATTTCAGCTCAGGTCACCATCATAGGGTTGTGGAATCCAACCCTGTGTCAGGCTATATACTGAACATAGAGCCTGCTTAAGGAGTGTCTGTCTGTCTATCTGTCTGTCTGTCTCTCCCTCCGCCCCCCACTCCACCCCGTCACCCTTCCCACCCACGCATGCATCTCTCCTGCACTCATGCTCTCTTTCTCTCTAAGATAAAAAAAGTAAATAAATAGAAAAGGTTAAGAAAATATGATTGATTTATATTATGATGGCAGCTCATTTTCCAGAGTCATGCAGAGCAGTTAAGATTATTGCAGTAGCCTTCTAACTGGCCTCCTTGCCCTTCTTCAGTTCTGTCTTCCTCACATTTACCTTTGCCAATCTCTCCATTTAATGGATAACTTCAGATTTTCACTTGTGCCTTCTAACCTGGGCACAGTAATTAATGGGCACCATTAACATTTGGATAAATGAGCAACTTCTCAAAAAGCTATCTTTTTAATATAAAATGCTGTGTAAGAGATTGTATTGGATTCCTAACCAGATTTCAGTTTTGTAATCCAAATTGCCTAAAACGGAATGGGAGAGGAGTATCAGTTTATATACAGTATATCAACATAAATGAAATAGGAAGACTGCAAAAGATCAAACCAAAACCTTTTGAATAGAAAAGTAAGTATAGTTAAGCATTTCTAAGATATTAAAATCTGTAGTTACAAAGGTCACAATACTTTGAGGTATAAATGGTGTTAGTAATAGGAAAATCAAAATTGTACATTATCAACTTTTTAAATTAAAATCCTTTTTGGAAAAAAATTTTTTTTAATTTCCTGGTTTTGTTCATGACCCAGGGTAGAAATGAATTTGAGAAGAAATTAGGAAATAGGTCCTAGTGGGATCTATCTAATGAATCTATCCTTTCTTTTTTAGGGTCCCAAGGGCCAGGGCAAGGCACCTGGTGGCTCCTGTGCCAAACAGAAGAAGAATGGAGACAGGTCACTGAGAGTTTTCGGGAGAGAACCTCCCTTCGAGAACGGCAGCTCTATAAGCTCCTCAGCGAGGACTTCTTGCCCGAGATCTGCAACATGATTGCCCAAAAGGTATGCAAACAGGTGGTTCCTCCCCCTGTTTAGTAGCTATACAGCTGCATTATTTAATGGATGATTCACGGGCACCACCTGGGTGGCTTAGTCGGTTAAGCATCCTCCGACTTCAGCTCAGGTCATAATCTCGTGGTTTGTGAGTTTAAGCCCCATGTCGGGCTCTGTACTAACAGCTCAGAGCCTGGAGCCTGCTTCAGATTCTGTCTCCCTTTCTCTCTGCTCCTCCCCCATTCATATTCTGTTCTCTCTCTCTCTCTCTCTCTCTCAAATAAATAAACATTTAAAAAGTTTTTTTAAAAAAAGGATGATTCATTAAGTTTTAAATGCATTTCTACTGTCTCCTGGAAGTGGTACAAGCCTTCACTTTGATGTGGAATGTTAAAAAGGGACCTCATGCCACCCACTGTCCTTCACGGTGGATCATCCAATATTCTCCTTACCCCACAAAATCCTCAGAGACTCCCATTCCCTAGTACTTAGGATGGCTTTTCATAGTCTGGTACCAACTTTCCTTCTCCTATAATATTCCTCAGAAAATGTTCCCTGAGCCCCCAAGGGAATCTCCTGTCAGCCTGTGCATACTTCTGTATATATGCTACTTTTGGCGGGGAGGGAAATCCTCTCTCTCCCACTGAGCAGCAAGCTCTGAAGAGTATTTGTCTTTGTAACTCCAGGGCTGCTCTGCTGGCTCCACGTGAGCTCCGTGTGACGCTTTCTCCCATTTCACATTATAGTTCCATAAACCACACTTTCTGTATTTTCATGTGTATACACCCTCATGTGTGCCTTTTTTCAAGTATCTTTCTCCTTCTGCTTTCCTGCCTGTTTGAATACTACCCCCTCAAAAGCTCTCCCTTTTCTCCCAATTTTAGGATTTTCTCCCCCAGTATGTTTTTTTTTTTTTTAACGTTTATGTGTTTTTGAGAGAGAGCAAGGACGAGTCGGGGAGGGACAGAGAGAGAGAGAAAGAGAGAGAGAGAGGATCCAAAGCAAGCTCCATGCTGTCAGTGCATAGCCTGACACGGGGCTCGAATCCACAAATCGTGAGATCATGACTTGAGTTGAAGTCACATGCTCAACCCACTGAGCCACCTAGGTGCCCTTACCTAACATGTTTTCTCGTGACTTAATTCTATTTTGAATTGTTTAAGCTTTTTTTGATTAGGCATCATATCTTATTGTTTTAAACCCCACAACACCTAATGTAAAGCCTTTTCCATGGTGAATGCTCAAGAATCATTCACTTTGCCTATTTCATTTCAGTAATTATAATACTTCTGACTGTTGCACATGTTCATAGAAGTCAGAAAATTTTGACCCCCTTGCCACTGAAATCTGAAGAGAAAGAATAAATTAATTGCTGTAGTACTTCCAGGAAAAACAGAGGAGAAGTATATTAATTTGCTGTGAATCCAGTGATATCTCTAACTTTTAAGTAGGTTGGTGCTTTAAAAGGAAAATTGTAGAAAGTCACCTTTCTCTAATGGTAGGATCTTATAGAGTGCTTCATTAATTACATTTTCATTGATGAGCAAAAAAAAAAAGTCTCCATTTCCCCATCACCATACTTAATTCCATATACTATAATTATACTTAAGTTTGTGATCTGCTTAATTGACCCACCATGACAATTTTTCCAGGAATTGAAACACATAATCTAATTTTCCTTTTTTTATTAAGTTTATTTATTTTTTGAGAGAGAGCAAGAGCAATTGTGAAAGCAAGTGAAAGAGGAGGAGTGAGAGAGAGAAAATCCCAAGCAGGCTTTGAGCTCAGAAATGCCAACACAAAGCTTAGTCTCATGACCTTGAGACCATGACCTGCGCCAAAATCAAGAGTGAGATGCTTAACCAACTGAGCCTCCCAGGCATCCTTAATGTAATTTTCTTAAAGTAACTGTTATATGGAGATGGTTTTATAACTTTACATGACTATATATATATATATATCTTTCTTGATATGACTAATGATGGCACATTAAATCATCACTAAGGCATATACCTACTCTGCTTAATCCTTTTTATGTAATTTTTGCCTTTTTTTTAAATGTAATCTCTATATCTAATATGTTCAATATGTCCAAGATAAGGAGTCATACATTCTACTAGCTGAGCCAGCTAAGGGCTCCTCTAATTTCTGCTTTTTTTAATGGAGTATTCAACCTATGATTTTTTTTGGATAGGTGAACTAAGGAAAAAACTTACAAGCATAAAATTAATGGTTTTGATGGAAAAAATTTCAAATGTTATTCTTTGCATGAGAAGAAAAACTTAAAAATAAGATAAACCTTAATTATAATTCTCAAGAAACATGAAATTATAAGCCAAATAATAACAATTGGTATTTTGAAAGGTGTATAATGCTCTAAATTTGCAAACCTCAGTAAAATAGGATATTGATTAAAAAATAAGAGAACCTAAATTGTGCAGTAGAAAAATCTTAGGAGCACCTGGGTGGGTGGCTCACTCAGTTAAGCATCCAACTTCAGCTTGGGTCATGATGTTGTGGTTCACAACTTCAAGCCCTGTGTCAGGCTTTGTGCTGATAGCTCAGCCTGGAGCCTGCTTCAGATTCTCTGTCTCCCCGTCTCTCTGTCCTTTTCCTGCGCTTGTCCACTTTCTCTTTCTCTCTCAAAACTAAACATTTAAAAAAATTTTTTAATGAAAAGTCTTAACATACAGTTATTAGGGGAAAAGAATTGTCACAAAGGGTTTCCCATCAAAAGCTCCAGAATCATTTGAATTTATTCACAGGTAAATTTTTCTAAACTCTTAAAAAATAGTAACTTCTAAACATTTCAGAATGATGAAAGAAATAGTTAGCTACCCTTTTCATTGAGATATAGATATCTTAGATTCTTATTCCTCATATAATTAAACACACCCTCTTCATTCAGTAATATAAATGTCAAGTCCTTAAGACTAACAAGTAAAAACCATCTCTTCACCAAAAGAATAGGAATTATTTTGTTCCTAATAATTCCTAAGTTCTAATATTGGTAAGATTGTCTTGGAAGTTTTATCCAGTATAATGATACAGACAAAAGAGTCAGAGGCAAAATATTTTGCCTGGAAGAATATGGTGAATCTGCTTAGAAGTCTATTAATTAGAAGTTAGTTATCTGTTAATATGCACTTGTAGATGCTCTCAGGTGATTATTATGCATACTGAAATTTAAAGATCACTGAAAAAAATCCCACTTAGAGTCGCAACCAAACAAATTTTGCTGTGAAATTAACTTGAGTCGTACATAGCTGATAAGAAAAAGCTACTACAAAACTGTTAGTAGATACATATTTTTTAAATCTCATGTATGTCAAGATCTCTGTTCCTAGAAGGAAAGATTTTTTTTATTAAGTTTATTTATTTATTTATTTTGAGAGAGAGCAAGTTGGGGGAGAGTCAGAGAGAGGGAGAGAGAGAGAATACCAAGCAGGCTCTGCACTGTCAGTGTGGAGCCCGATGCAGAGCTTGAACCGACGAAACCGTGAGATCTTGACCTGAGCCGATACTGAGAGTTGGAGGCTTAACCAACTGAGTCACCCAGGCACCCCAGAGAGATAAGTTTAGATATCAATATTCACCAAGATAAATTGAGATTTATTTTTACCCTTAGCCAAATCCCAAGATAAAAATTTACCTCCAAAATAACAGGTGGATAAAAAGTATTGTAAAGTAGGAGTGGTATCAGAGATGGATGACTAGCATATGTATGTATTATCGCATAAATCAGCATATTGGAAGCATTCTGAAGGAGCCTTCATTTAATAGACCTGCTTATCATAAATGATTTACTCAAGGCAGTACAAATGTTCCAATCTTCACAGTCTTTGCTGAACTTGGTGTTTAGCATTGTTTATTTACTTTTGAAAGAGAGAGCAAGAGAGACAGACAGCAGATGGGAGATGGGCAGAGAAAGGTGGACAGGATCAGAGGCAGGCTCTAAGCTGACAGTCAAGTCCTGATGTGAGCCTTGAACTCAGCAACTGTGAAATCATGACCTGAGCCAAAGTCAGATGCTCAACCAACTGAGCCACCCAGGTGCCTTGGCATTTAGCATTTAAGACCTATATTCATCAACATTTGTAATATTTTTACAAACTTGTTTGTGTCTATTGTACTTGTTACAGTAGTTACACAAGTAAATATTATGAAGCCAGTAAAATAGGAGCACAAAAATTTCTTGGAAAATTTTCCATTAAAAATTACTGAATATGAGTTGCTTTCAAAAGTTGACTCTGTAGGGGCACCTGGGTGGCTTAGTTAAGGGTCTGACTTTGGCTCAGCTCATGATCTCATAGTTTGTGGGTTTGAGCCCCACGTTGGGCTTTGTGCTGACAGCTCAAAGCCTAGAGCCTGCTTTGAGTTCTGTATCTCCCTCCCTCAGCTCCTGCCCTGCTCACTCTCTCTTTTTCTCCCTCTCAAAAAATAAATAATAAACATTAAAAAAAATTGACTCACCGGGTGATGCACCTAGATGGCTCAGTGAGGAGAGCATGTGACTCTTAATCTCAGGGTTGTGAGTTCAAGCCCCATGTTGGGTGTAGAGTTTTCTTTGAAAATAAAAAATAAAAAATGAATTCTCAAATTAGAGCAAAGCAGTAAAAGACTGAATGGGACAAAAATCATTAAAATCCTAAGGTTTCTGCATTTGGATTACAAATCCAGTCTCGTTAACATCTTATTTTCACTTCAGCAAAGCTGGTAAGGCAGATAATGGTTTAAGCAGTTAATTTATATGACTGACTCATAGGAAATCCCTCTCGATGGAATATTGCATCGTATGATTGGTGAATGGCAATACATTTATACATTAAGTTAAAATACATGCTTGAAGTATATGCATTTTTTAAATTCCTTGCTTTAACTATATTACCCTACCACTACCCATCCTAATTGGCCAAGAGAGATTTTCTTTTTCTAATAATGAAAAATGTCAGTCATTCAAATGGGACAATTGAAACATATTATCAGTAGAACATAATGTGATCATAGACACACCATTATATATGAAATACAGTATAGGGGCACCTGGATGACACAGCTCAGTTAGTTAAGCATCTGACTCTTGATATTGGCTCAGGTCATGATCTCACAGTATGTAAAAGCTAAGAACAGCTAGGACAGTGGACAAAAGTTAATATGGTGTAGCAGGAGTCCAGAGCTTTTCTTTCAAACTTCATTGAATAATGGTGCTTCCCTTTTCTAGTTATCCCTTTGGATGAGTTACTTGATATCTCTAAATTTTTATTTTTGGTTAGTAAAATGAAAGCTCCAACTTCACAGAAGGTTCTAAGGGAATTAAACAAAAGAAACCACTTCAGTATACCTGGCATAGTACTCAGCTTCTAGTAGGCACTTGGTCCTACCCATTGTTTATGGTTGTAGATAACTGATGAGAAACCTTGGTAGAAAACTAAATCTTATCAAAATAAATGCAAGTCTGAAGAAAGTTAAAGCACATCAAATAAATAGTCCTCTAAATATTGAAATAATAAAAGAAACAAAGCTTGCTTTGTCCATATAAAAATTAAGCTCTTATGGTAAGATTTAAATAAAAGATGTAAGCTAGTAAAAGTATTTGTTAACTAATATTACAGGCAGTAATATTTAAACAGCTTATAAACATTAGGTCTTTAACAAATGAATTGACTTAGAATATGGATAATTCACACAAAAGAGTATAGTAAAGTTGTAGGAATATAAGTTCATCTTCTGTATCAAGACTACCACTCTCTACATTAGTAACTTTTGTTTGATTTGGCAAAGTTTGGAGTCAAGTTGGTATTGGCCTCTTGCTGCTAGCACGGTAAATTCACACAAACCCTTTGAAAGAGTTCCATGGTAAATTATTTTTTTTAAATAATCATTTACTTAAAATTGAAAAGCTCTTCCTCTTGGGGTCTTCAAGCTTATAAAGAAGTTGCTCATAGGCATATTTGAAGAAACTGCTGTGGTAGCTTTTGTGAAAAAGAGGGTTGAGACACTTTGACAGTTAGATTACATTTGTACTAAGGCCTGGTTATTCTCCTAACAGGAAAGCTTTCTAAAGCTTCTCTTTAAATCTACCACAATTGCTTTGTAGTATATTTACATTATATAAACCACACCTTTTTGTCGCCGACTTTTTTTTCTATCCTTTGCACCTTTACCTCATTGATTCTTCAACTCTCAAGACTGTGGATTAAGCAATACCAGATCCAAACCTGGGTAATGCTGATACTGGTACTGAAGCCACGAAATTACTCATCTTAACTGCAGAGCCTTTCCTTACCACCTCAATGTAGGTTACATTGGCAAAGCTATGGGGCTCATTTCACAGAAATTCCAAAACTTATGCTGACCTTAGATAAATACCTATCATTAGATAAGTTTCAAGACTCCTATCTTGAAATGTCCTATAGTGATTGCTTCAAGCTCTAAAAATTTGTCAAGTCTCTAATCATCTCAGGCAAGCTCTCTGATTTCTGGTCTCTGAGTCTTTTTCCCCACTTCTGTCTTGCTACTTTGGTTCTCCACCTAGGCAGCCACTCTCACTTCTCACTGCTGCCACTGAGCTGCCTCTTAAGGGGAGTTCTGCCTCCAGCTGCTCATAATGCCCCCTTTCAGAGCCATTCCCTTCAGTGAAAGGTGGTAAAACATGGCTTTCTCTTAATAATTTGAAACAAAACATTTTTTTAATGTTTAAATAGTTAAAAGAGTTTCTTGCCAGTGATAAAGATTGATAGAGGAGACACTTGGTGTCTATAGTTTTCTGGTTTTATTTGTTTGTTTGTTTTAAGAAAATAAACTGGCTTGGTACCTTGTGGAATTGAATAGTCATTTTTACTGACTCTCCAAAGGATACCTTTGACTCTTATCTTAGATGAGATACCATGTGCCTTAAAGGCCACTCTAATCCTGGCAGCAGCAGTAGCAGTAGCTGAGAACACTCTAATCTGTCTTTTCCTTTCTTTTCCTCACTTCTAACTATAGGGAAAGCGTCCACAGCGCACAAAGGCAGAGTTGCAACCTAGGTGGATGTCTGACCACCTGTCCATCAAATCCATCAAGCAAGAGGTGAGTCTGTGAGAGTAGAGAGAAGTTTTAAGTGTTCAAAAGCATTATTCCATTTTTATTTGAGGTACTTCTGTTATTCCTCCTTTTTAATTTACCTTTACCTCAATTTTTAAATCTCAGACCTTTATGAAGTGTTCTTATACATAAGATGCATTTTTAGAAAGAGAAAGAATTTAAAAAGTAAGATATGACATTGCACTCTTTTGGATCTTAACAACCTCCAGCGATGATAAATATATCCATATCTAATATAGGTCAAAATGATAAGTCCTATAATAAATACCTATGTAGTAGAAGCTCATGAATGCAAAAATGGAAGAAATTAGTGGTGGACAAAGAAAGGGGAGTTGGAGCAAACAAAACTATATTTTCCCTGAATCTTGGAGAATGACTAAGGTTTTGATGGTGGACAGTGGGGGCAGAAGAGTAATATACAACAGTAATATAAACAAGTACAGAGTCTTGATAATATATAAATGTGGTCAAAGAACAATATATAATTGGTTGTGTCTGGCATATAAGTGCTTTTTGTCATATACAGTGGAAGAAAATGCCAAAAGGATGAAACTTTGGAGTCCCTTGACTATCAAGCTTCTATTTTCAATAGACAGGCAGTAGTTAGTAAGGTTATGACATTAGATCTTTGTTTTAGGAATGTACCTCTCTGGTCACACCGTGATAAATGATATTTGAAGGAAAAACTGGAAAGTAAGAACTCCATTATCAGTATACTTCCAGTAGGAAAGACCAGTGGAATCCCTGCTATTGGAAATGTAGGTCTAAAATGGAGGAAATGAGGGGTGCCTGGGTGGCTCAGTCAGTTAAGTGTCCGACTTTGGCTCAGGTCATGATNTTAAATGGAGGAAATGATGGAGGTGGGGGAGTGGCAGGCGAGGGTCGTTAGTTGATATAGGGGTCAAGTTGCAAGAGATTAAGTACTGTGAATAAGAGATGAGTTCTCATTATCATGGTATTTGTTGTTTTAAGAACTATGACAGGGAAAGAAAACAAATCATGAAAAAGTAAAGAGGAAGCAAAATTGAGAAGAGCTTTTGGCATCTTCCTTTTTTTTAAATTGAGATGTAGCATGGGCATGAAAGATGTCCATGAATGAGAAAGAGAGTGCATGTCACTGACTTCGGTAAGATGAAGTGCCTAAGAGGCAGGGCCTTGCCATGGAGTTGCTCCCATTTCTCCAAAGTTAAAGACACAAACTTTTGTGGTTCAGAAAAATGTTAGGTGTTCACATTGGATGTTCTTCTATCCTCTGAAGATAGATAGGGCATCAGGTGGGAGTGGAGATCTAATGAAGACACACTGTTCGGGGCAGCAACTAATGTATTTTTAAAAAAAGGGTTTCCCCACATCCAGAAGCTAGCTATGTTTGGGCATTTTCATTTTGTAACATAGTTTAGAGTAGTTAAGTGACTTTAGCATCATGCTTTTAGGAAGGGACAGAGTTGATACTTACATTTACTGAAATTTAAAAACTGTCAAGGTGGTAAAGGAGTGGAGCCAAAGCAACTAGAGTGCAAGTGGTGATACATTTGATGCTGGAAGTCCAATATGAGAGTGGAATTTACGGAGAGACAGACACAGTGAAAGAACCCTCAGTCCTCTGAAACCTCCATTTCCTCATTCTTTTACCAGAGGTTTTTCTCTGTTGCTAATTTCACTCTCAAATCCAGACCCTGTGCCAGTCAGTTCTTACATTCTCTATACTTTTAAATTTTTAAACGCCTTTTAGCATATGTCTTGTTGAATATTGCATAGTTTAGTGGTCTTAGAAAGTATAGAGCCTTCTTACTGCCTCAGACTAATGTTTTCATGACTTTTAAATTGAGGTAACAGCACAATCGTGTTTTACAGAGGTCTTGTCATCATCTAATATATTCTACCTTGAGCCTAAAAGGAGGAAATTTATACTTAAATTTATAAACTTCTATTTAGTTAAATACATTTGCATTTATCCTTTCTCTTTTTCAGCTCATAGATGTGTTCTTGCCAGTAGATAAATGCCCAACTTTTAATGATTGGCAATTCTGTCATGACTGACTTCAATCTCCCCAGTCTCTTCTTTCTTATGGCATCATTAGTTTCAAAATGGCTTTTGGTAATTGGTAGCCACCCATAGTTCTCAAATGGTTTTCTAGCTCCTTTTGTTTTTTGTGTCCTCTCCACTTTCTTCAATACCGTAACAGTTAACACCTCTTTGAACGTTCTCTTTTGTATTTTATTTTCTGTTCATTGCCCCTGGACTGAGTCCTAACTGCCCTAATGTACATTTCACATAACATAGTAATCTGAATACAGACCATAAGGTTTTTCATAGCTTAAGCAAAGTTTAGCTTTAAACACTAAAATTTCTTTTTAGTTATTCTTCATAGGGTTTGTTTTTTTTCTGTTATCTTTAGTTTTAGATGCAACTAACCATGGAATTGTAGAGCTCCTGAATATCTGCTGCAGTACCCAGTGTCCTAGGGAAAACCTTACATGTGGTATGAGTTTTGTGCTTTTATTTAAGCAACAGAGAATCATCAGACCATTAAAGCCTTATAGGCAGGGTGTCTGACCTATATTGGTTACCCAGGAGGCCAATCTTTTTGTCTCAAAAAGTCTTTTAATTGTGACTCCTGGGGAAAATATTAGTGAAGGGAGATAGTCTTTCTGAACTCTGGGATTACAGCTGCATTGGTTATTTTTGTCAGAAGACTCTGGACATTGCTGTTACTAGGGAGCTCTTTGTGGTGGTGTGGTCTCAAGTGTGCTACTAAATAAAGTTGGCAAGGGCGCTCTGGGTAAGGGGGGAGCACAGAAGGGGAGTCTAGGCACTGCTTCAACCAGATTCTATTTATAATACTTCAGAGGATTTCAGAGTGGTGTTTCTAATTAGCTTCTCATTAAAATCTCCCCTTGATTCTAGCAGGTCTCTTTCTTATGTATAAAGCATTTAAAAATAAAAATAAATAATAAATAAACAACATAGACCCCACCCCATCTACACAACTGACCACGTATAAAAGGGGGAAAAAATGCAGAGCCAAATAGTGTAAGAATTTTTTTTAACTGTTGAGGTTTTGTTTTGTTTTGTTTTTGTTCTTTGGGTTGTACTTGTTCTTTAAACTCAGTGTTTAAACTATTAGAGTTTAAAACATTACCAAAAGTGTCTCCAGGCAGTGAGTCATGTCTTAGTGGTATTTTCATCAATACTTGCTTTATCTTGGGGTGGTGTACTGCTGGAAACAACAAAAATTTTAAAAAACTATTTTTAGGGGCTCCTGGGTGGTCCAGTCGGTTGTACGTCCAACTTCGGCTCAGGTCATGATCTCACCACTTGTAGGTTCGAGCCCCACATCAGGCTCTGTGTTGACGGCTCAGAGCCTAGAGCCTGCTTTGGATTCTGTGTCTTCCTCTCTCTCTCTCTGCCTCTCCCCCACTTGCAGTCTATCTCTCTCAAAAATGAATAAATGTTAAAAAAAATTTTTTTAAGTTTTTTAATATTCAGTTTTGAGAGCGTGAGCCGGGGAGGGGCAGAGGGAGAGGGAGACACAGAATCCAAAACAGGCTCCAGGCTCTGAGCTGCCAGCACAGAGCCTGATGCTGGCTCAAAACTCAGGAATGGTAAGATCGTAACCTGAGCCAAAGTTAGACACTTAATCGAGCCACCCAGACACCTGGAGAACAAAAATTTTTAAAAAGACTCTTCGTTCACAACGTGGATTTTTTTTTTCAGGTGTGTATGATGCAATTTGTATAAAACAATACTTGTTAATAATTCACATCAGATAAGAATTGCTGAAATTATAGCACATGATGAAACACAGCCACACACCGATTTACATTACAACCAACTGTGCATGAGGTTTCCTTTCCTCCACATCCTTGCCAACACTTGTTATTTCTTGGCTTTTTTTTTTTTAATTTTTTTTTAATGTTTTATTTATTTCTAGGAGAGAGAGAGAGAGACAGCGCGAGCAGGGGAGGGTCAGAGAGAGAGGGAGTGACAGACTCTGAAACAGGCTCCAGGCTCTGAGCTGGCAGTCAGCACAGAGCCCGACGCGGGGCTCGAACCCACAAACCGCAAGATCATGACCTAAGTGAAAGTCGGACGCCTAACCGACTAAGCCACCCAAGCGCCCCATTTCTTGGCTTTTTAATGATAGCCATTCTAACAGGTGTGAAGTAATATCATCTCATTGTGGTTTTGATTTGCATTTCACTGATGATTAGAAATGTTTCATGGAACTGTTGACTATCTGTGCCTCTTTGGAAAAATGTCTGTTGGGGCACCTGGGTAGCTCAGTTGGGTTAGCGTCCAGCTTTGCCTCAGGTCATGATCTCACAGTTCATGGGTTGGAGCCTCGCGTCAGGCTCTGTGCTGACAGCTAGCTCAAAGCCTGGAGCCTGCTTCAGATTCTGTGTCTCCCTTCTCTCTGACCCTCCCCTGCTCACACTGACTCTCTCAGAAATAAATTAAAAAAAAAAAAACATTAAAAAGAAAAATGTCTATTCAGGCTCTGCTTATTTTTTTTTTTAAGAAAAAAATAGGGGTTTTTTGCTATTGATTTGTCTAAGCTTTTTTAAGATGCTATAAATTTAAGTTAATTGTATCTTACGTGCTTAGCATAAACATTAAATCATTGAAAACAACAACTAAATAGATACATACTGTATAATTCCAGTCATGTGACATATTCAGAGTAAGGAAATTCACAGAGAGAGAGAGCGCGGATCAGTGGTTGCCAGGTGCTAGAGGATTAGGGAGTAAGAACTGGCTGGCTAATGGGTTCCGAATTTTCTTTTGGGGTACTAAAAATGTTTTGCAACCTAATGTAGGTGGTGGTTACATAACATAGTGAATGCACTAAATACCACTGAGTTATACACTTCACAGTTGTTAATTTCATGTGAATTTCTCTTTGATTTTTAATAAAAAACTTATTGAGAGTAAGTTTTACATCGTTTTTAAATGATGTAGTACCTCTGATTTTTAGCAGAACATGTTTTACATCTGTAATTATCCCAAACTTTTGGATTCCTGCTTCATTGTTACCAAAATAACTTAAGCTATGTATAATCAGTTTCTAGTGCCTCATCTTAAAAGCTACAAGTTCTGGGGCACCTGTGTGGCTCTATCAGTTAAGTGTCCAACTTTAGCTCAGGTCATGATCTGGCAGTTTGTGAGGTCAAACCCCACATCTGGCTTGCTGCTGTCAGTGCAGAGCCTGTTCAGGTCCCTCTCTCTGTCTCTGCCACTCCCCTGCTCATGTGCACAATCTCTCTCTCACAAAATAAATAAACTTAAAAAAATTTTTAAATAAAAAAATCAAGTTCTAACCTTTGGGCACTTTAACATAATTTTTTTTAATGTTTTATTTATTTCTGAGAGAGAGAGAGGCAGCGTGAGCAGGGGAGGGTCAGAGAGAAGGGAGACACAGAATCTGAAACAGGCTCTAGGCTCTGAGCTAGCTGTCAGCACAGAACCCGATGCGGGGCTCCAACCCACAAACCGTGAGACCATGACCTGAGCCGAAGTCAGACTGAGCCACCCAGGCACCCCGTACTTTAACATATTTTAATTTTAGACTTTTAACAGAGATCACATAGAGGGAGTAAAAAGTCAATAAAAATAGATCATTTCAGAATATGTAATACTAGTTTATTTCCTCAGTTTACTTGGGAAGTCCAGAAGAATTTACCTACTTTTATAGAAAACGTGGGGGACTACATTAGAAGACTATAGTACTCTAACAATTCACAGATCATCAGTACTATGCCTTTACCTTTTTGCTTCAGGCCCTTTCTCTAGGCATTTATTACAAAACTGGCAACTTTTTTTTTAATGCTTATGTTTGAGAGAGAAAGAAAGAGAGAGACAGATGTGAGTGGGAAAGGGGCAGAGAAAGGAGACAAATCTGAAGCAGGCTCCAGGCTCTGAATTGTCGGCCCAGATCCCAACAAAGGGCTTGAACTCAAAAACCGCGAGATCATGACCTGAGCTGAAGTCACTTAACTGACTGAGCCCTTCAGGCACCCCAAAACTCGAATCTTATTGAATATTATTTTGTGGCTTGGTTTTTCATTTAACACTGTGAGCATTTTCATATATCATTAAAAATTCCTTAGAAATATATGGTGATGACTATATAATTTCACCTATTATTAGACATTTAGTATATTTTTAACTTTTCACCATTTTAAATGTTGAGTTGAGCCTATTTATAGAAATATCTTTGCCTGCCTGTCTCATTTTTACAGTAGTCACAGAAGTGTGTAATACCTCTGCTTAGGGTTCTTTTTTTTTTTTTTTTAATGTTCATTTTATCTTAGGGAGTAAAAGAGTGCGTGCAAGCAGGGGAGGGGCAGACAGAGGATCCGGAGTAGGCTCTATGCTGACAGCAGCGAGCCCTGTGTGGGACTCGAACTCATGAACTGTAAGATCATGACATGAGTCAAAGCTAGACACTTAACCAACTGAGCCACCCAGGGGCCCCTAGGTTTCTTGATATTTATATCCAAACTGTCCTCCAAACCACCTGTGTTCCAGCAAGTTGATACCATTCATTTTACCACATTTTTACAAATGTATCACCTTTTATCCTCCTTCACTATTTTATAAGTGAAAAGGCTATTTTAGGGAGAAGATATTTGCAAATGACATATCAGATAAAAGATTAGTATCCAAAATCTATAAAGAACTTATCAAACTCAACACCCCAAAACAAATAATCCAATGAAGAAATGGGCAAAAGACATGAATAGACACTTCTCCAAAGAAGACATCCAGAGGGCCAAACCACACATGGAAAGATGCTCAACATCACTCATCATCAGGGAAACACAAATCAAAACCACAATTGAGATATCACCTCATACCTGTCAGAATGGCTAACATTAACAACTAGGCAACAGACAGATGTTGGCGAGTTTGTGGAGAAAGAGATCTCTTTTGCACTGCTGGTAGGAATGCAAACTGGTGTAGCCACTCTGGAAAACAGTATGGAGGCTCCTCATAAAATTAAAAACAGAACTATCCTACAACCCAGCAATTGCACTACTAGGTATTTACCCAACGGATACAGGTATGCTGTTTTGAAGGTGCACATGCACCCCGATGTTTATAGCATCACTATTCAACGGTTGAATGGATAAAGAAGATGTGGGTGGGTGGGTGTGATATGGAATATTACTCAGCATTCAAAAAGAATGAAATTTTGCCATTTGCAACAACGTGGATGGAACTAGAGGGTATTAATGCTAAGTGAAATTAGTCAAAAAAAGACAAATATCGTGTGACTTCACTCATGAGGAAGATATAAAACAGATGAACATAAGGGAAGGAAACCAAAAATAATATAAAAACAGGGAGGAGGACAAAACATAAGAGACTCTTAAATATGGAGAACAAACAGGGTTGTGGGTGGGGCAATGGGCTAAATGATAAGGGACATTAAGGAATCTACTCCTGAAATTATTGTTGCACTATATGCTAACTACCTTGTGTGTAAATTTAAAATAGAATTTAAATATGAAAATAAAAAGAAAAGGCTGTTTTCTTTTTAGTCATGGATGTGGTTTATCTTCTCTGAACTTGATATTCATGTTCCATTTGTTTTGAGGGGGGGGGCTGTTAATTTATTTGTAAGGTATCTTTACATAGTAAGAATAATAAATTGTTGGGGTGCTTGGGTAGCTTGGTTGGTTAAGCATCTGTCCACGTGTTAGTCTAACTTCACTTCAGGTGATGATCTTCCTGTTCACGTGTTCAATCCCCACATCAGGCTCTCTGCTGTTGGCACAGAGCCCGCTTTAGATCTTCTGCCTCACTCTCTGCCCCTTCCCCCCTTAAAAATAGACAAACATTACAGGTGCCTGGGTGGCTCAATTGGTTAGGCATCCAACTTCGGCTCGGGTCATGATCTCAAAGTCCGTGGCTTCGAGCCCCACATCAGACTCTATGCTTATAGCTCAGAGCCTAGAGCCTGCTTTGGGTTTTGTGTCTCCCTCTCTCTCTGCCTCTCCCCTGCTGTGCTCGCGCGCACTCGTGCTCTCTCTCTCTCTCTCTCTCTCAAAAATAAATAAACATTTAAAAAAATGTTTAAAGAATAATCATATTTGTTGCAAAACTAATTATGTAATTCTGTAGATATTCTTAAGGTTTATTTAATTAACTATTTTTTACGCTTTTCACCCCTTCCATTGACTTCAAACATGAAACACCTCCCCTGTTTATTAACAGGTGATTCTTATCTTGATGCTTCCATTCATAAGTGAGTAGCTTGAATTTCTTTAGTCCTTAATAAAATGCTGACCCTAATTAATATCCCCTTGCACTGGTTGAAGGAAGAATATTTCACGTGTTCTCACCTGCTCACCCCTGGCAGGAAGAAGCAGGATACACATACATTATACAGAAAACACTACAGTTTTATTCAAATGAAATTAATTCCTTTGTCCAGGCTCAGTTCTCCTCTCTCCTCCACTTGTCTCACCCTATCAGTTGTTAGGAGTATCTGCTTGGAGTCTATACAACTAAAAGGAGCAAAAGCAATTTGTTTTGGTATGTTATGACTTGTTACATAGTTCTATCATAATTTCTCAACTGGGTTGGAATAATTAAGGACTTGTTTGGGTCAGGATATTTGTTTAATTGAGAGAAGGTGCTTAACTAGCATTTAGGAGGCAATAGCTAGATATGCATTCTTCAGTAGCATCTCCATTTCAGAAAAAATATTTACTGTATCTAAACTATCTGCCTTCTATAGAGGATAAAGATATTAGGGAACTTTCTTTCATTTTACAATGTTAGATGTGTGATAATGTGAAAAATTTTTTATTTTTTGGTTTGTTTGGGTGTTTTGGGGTTATTTTTTTTCCATATTCATCTCTCCTTTTTCATTCATTTTGGATTTTTACCTTGTAGGTAACAAACTCATGCTCATAGAATTTGAAAGGTCAAGTGACTTTGGGAAGGTCTACTATCTAGGCAAGAGCACTTCTGAATTCTGAGTCAAATATGAATCTGAACTTGGTTTCAAGGATCATAAAGAAAATAATACAAAATTTTAATCAGAGCACTTTCAGTGTTCAATGAACACTTATAAATGACTTGTAAATGTCAATATGCATTTATCTCTTTTCTCCCTTCTTTAAAAAGAACACTTGTGTAATGTCCATAGCATACAACTTTTTGAAAATTTATCCAATACAGCAGATTTCTTAGGTCTTCTTACTACCTAAAAGATGTGTAATGAAAAGCCTCATATTCCTGATTAAGGTTTACCCAAAATGGGATAATTATGTTATCTTTTATGTGAGGGTATTGTAATTCTCCCTTTGTTGATAACGGATTTATTTTTTTGTCTCTGCAATTCTATATGCAGGGAACAATTACTACCTCTTCAGTAACAATTTTGCTTAAAAGTTATAGCTTTCACATCATCACAGAAGGCAAAGGAAGAATTGAAAATAAACAATTTCAGCCCTAGCTTCACTATTGTAGTTTACAGAATGGCTTGGAACTAGTTATATTGGAAAATATACAGAGTAAAACTTACATAAATTATGATGGTAATGGTCCTATTTTCCCTTTTGTTAGATTTCTTAGCCAATCACTTTCTCAGTGACCATCTGAAATATTTGTATTAATGTTGTTTGTGTGAAAAACAAAGAAGATGCTAGCCAATCTGAGTAATTTTAAGAATTTCTGGACAGTTGCTTCCTTTCTGTATCTTAAGGCAAAATGGTAGACCCTCCCACTAAACTCGATTTTATTCATTATTTTATTTTATTTTTTTAAAGAGTCCTTTCTTTTCTTTTTAATTTTTGTTTATTTCTAAGAGAGAGAGCAGGGGAGGGGCAAAGAGAGAGGGAGACACAGAATCTGAAGCAGGCTCCAAGCTGTCAGCACCAACAGCTGTCGAACCCACAAACCGTGAGATCGTGACCTGAGCCAAAGTCGGACACTTAACCGACTGAGCCACCCAGGCACCCCAGTTTTATTCATTATTTTATTTGTAATGTATTAAAGTTAAGTGTTTTAAAGTCATACATGTTGAAATTGTGACCCTATGTTCTTTCATCCTTTCAAAAGTTTATTGAGATGAGAGTACTTTTAAGATGTCACTTTTCTCGAATAGTAAATCTGTAAAAGTGGTGTCTCCAAACTGTTTCACTTTCTCTTTTCTGGTCCAACATATTCATAGAATTATCTCCTAAAGACTACGAATTATGTAGATTGTTGAGACCAACATGTTTACCTTGTTTTAAATCGCCATTGTGTTGTAATGTTCATGTTTTTGTATATCTCCATACATTTATTCTATAGATAAGATCAACTTGTGGATGTAAGTTCCCTACCTATCTAATATTGGTTATTAAATAAGTTGAATTCAGTAAAAGTTGAATCTTAGGGGCACCTGGGTGGCTCAGTCGGTTAAGCGTATGACTTTGGCTCAGATCATGATCTCACAGTTCATGGGTTTGAGCCCCGCATCGGGCTCTGTCTGACAGCTAGTTCAGAGCCTGAAGCCTGTTTCAGATTCTATGTCTCCCGCTCTCTCTGACCCTCCCCTACTCATGTTGTCTGTCTCTCAGAAATAAATAGAACATTAAAAAAAAAAAAAAAAGAAGAAAAATTGAATCTTAGAGCAGAGAACTGATCTTACACAATTGTGTATTGACTCTGTATACTTGATTGACTCTTTACAGGAGACCCCTGTACTTACCAGAATAGAAAAACAGAAGCGCAAAGAGGAGGAAGAAGAACGTCAGATTCTCCTAGCAGTGCAGAAGAAGGAGCAGGAGCAGATGTTAAAGGAAGAGAGGAAACGAGAGTTGGAGGAAAAGGTCAAGGCAGTGGAAGGTACGTGGGCTCTCTGCGCAGTACATTTGGTATGGGAATAACCCTCCACTGGCAGTTTCTATTAAATGTCTTGTTAACTGTGCTCTGTCTTGGATCCAGTCTCCTTGCATTTGCTTTCCTTCTATTGCACTTGTATTTGTTAATCTTGGTGTTCCTTTTAGTCTCGTGCTCATTTCTCTCATCTATGCACATTCCTCATGTAAAATATCAATTCTAAAATATTGATGCCAAGTTTCAAGTATGGCACTATACAAATTTAGAATATTACCATTGATTTGATTAGGACAAAATAGTTTTCTCAGACTTGGGTCCAGGTGTTGGTCTGGTCTGATGAGATTTTTCTTTAATTTGCAGTTAATACCAGGGATAATGACTATCCCTAGATGTATCAGATAGCAGTTGTATTTATAAGCTGAACCTAATAAATCATGTGGTAACAGATCATTTGGCTTAGCTGAATACAGATCAGTATTTCTTTTCTTTTAAGTAAATGTATTGAATATTTTAAATTTTTGAATAAAGTCACATGGCCTGTATTTGACTCTTTAATGCGGTGTTTCATTTCAGAATTTAAATAAATTTTGGCTGTAAAATTTAATGGATTCTGGCTTTATTAAGTGCTTTTTTCCTACCATAAAGAGGAAGTGGTGCCTTCTGTTTCTTCACAGGTTAACCCCATTCCTACTTTGATCATTTCTTCATTATAAAACCCTTAGGACATTTAATCTACGAATTTAGCCTGTGTCACAATATGTAGTATAACCTACTTATAAAATGTTTCATAGGTTTTGTTTCCAGTGCTAGATTTAAATTCCTTGAGACAGCAACTGTGGCTTTTATTTCTTTATATTTTTTAAGGGGATTCTGTAGTTTTCAGTGAGGTTCTTATTGGCTACACTATTGTCATTTGACTTTTATTTTATACAGATAGGTTCAAAATCTATTTTTATGGCTTAGTTTCTCTGCCTGTATGATTAATAATACCTGTTATAGATTGTTCTTTAAATCAACAAATATTTTTGGAGGACCCGTTCTGTGTCATGTGGTGTTCTAGGAATATAGATATTAAACAAAATAGTCCTTTCAGAGAGCTTATATTTCAGTGGTAGGAAGACACAATAAACAAGTATTGTAGAATCGTAGATAGTAGTGAAAGATCTAAAGAAAAAACAGGTTTTGAGATAAAGAGTGACATGATGCAGGTGGCATTTAAATTAGATTGTCAAGAAAGCCCTCTCTGGGGGCATCTGGGTAGATCGGTCAGGTAAGCATCCTACTCTTGATTTCAACTTAGGTCGTAATCTCAGGGTCGTGAGATCAAGCCCTGGGTCAGGCTCTGCACTGACAGTGCCAAACCTGCCTGGGATTCTCTCTCTTCTCTCACTCTGCCCCTCCTCTGCTCACTCACTCTCTCTCTTCCGCTCATCCTCCCCCCTCCCTCACTCCTTCCCTCTTGCCCCACCACTGCTTGCGCATATGCTCCCACTCTCGCTCTCCCTCTCTCTCTCTCTCAAAATAAATATACTTTTTTAAAAAGGCCTTTCTGAATATATAGCATGTAGTAATGAAGTGAATGAAGGTTCCATATGAACACCTAATGGGAGAAGAGCATAGCACACAGAGGAAATAGCAAGTGCAAAGGCACTGTGGAAGGAATAAGCAGGAAGAAGGTCATTGTGCTGGATCAAAACGAGCAAAGCAGGGGAAGTTTGGCAGGAAAAGAGTTCATAGAGATAACCAAGGGTCAGGTTATGTAGGGCTTTGCAGACCTTGTCAGAAGGATTAAATAAAAACTGGGTAGTCTCCAGCATACAGCAAGCTCGCAACTAATAATTAATCATGGGGGAAATATGGAGAGAGTTTTTACAGGCTGTAAAATAGTTAAACTTTTCCTGAATTCTTAGAAGCTAAGTAAAAAAGAGAGAATAATGGATTTTTTAATTGAGAATTTATTTACTGAAAATTTTATAGTTTATAATAGTGAATTCAGAGAAGCAACCTTTTTGTAACATTAAATTCAAAGAGGATTTCATTATGTGGTTCCTTTTACCATAACGAATAATATTTATCTGAGGTCTTAGCAAAACAGAAAAACTTTTATACTAATGTTCTGTAAAGGGAGCACAGAACCTGTCAGTTAGTTTTAGTCTGTTGTATGCTTCTTTCTACCTGTCGTCCCAGCAGTGTTGACAGGCAGTCACTAGAATGGGATCCCCTGAAGTTGCTGGCAACGTTAATGTGATATGACATGAACACATATTTCCAAAGAGAGGGCTCATAGCTTTCATTTGTTTCAAGAAATTTGAAAAATGAGACGTGGATTAAGAAAAGGTAGAAGCCAAAAGATGGAAAGAACCGAAATGTCCAGAAATGCATGAATTGATAAACAAAGTAAGGTTTATACCAATGATGATTTATTATTCATCCTTAAAAAGGAATGAAATTCTGACACAGTCTACAACATGGATGAATCTTGAATATATTATTGTAAGTAAAATAAGCCAAGAGGAAGGAAATGGGGAGTTCTCATAATAGGTACAGAGTTTCTATTTAGGATGATGCAAAAGTTCTGGAAATGGTAACAGTTGCAGAATATTGTGAGTGTACTTAATACTACTGAATTGTACACTTAAAATGGTTTAAAAGGTAAATTTTTTTATTTCTTAAAATGTTTTTAAACTGGACGCCTGGGCAACTTGGTCAGTTAAGCTTCTGACCAGCTCAGGTCATGACCTCACAGTTCGTGAGTTTGAGCCCCGCATCAGGCTCTGTGCCGACAGCTCAGAGCCTGTAGCCTCCTTCAGATTCTGCGTCTCCCTCTCTCTATGCCTCACCCTTGCTTACACTCTGTCTCTCCCTCTCTTTCAAAAATGAATAAATGTTAAAAAAAAAAAATTAAACCAAAAGGAAGAAAAGGCCACAATAAATGTACTGCTTTTTATTAGTATGATAGTTGTATAAAAAATAAAACTGGATTGTGACATAAATATTCATACCAAGTTGAATAATTCAGTATGGAAATCTGAATCTCAATCATCATTGAGACTTTCTCATCTCCGCTATGGTTGATATGTAACCTAAAAATTCTTTTTGCCTCAAATACATAGAAATTCATTATTTTCCTTAATGTTTATCTATTTTTCAAAGAGAAAGCATGAGGGGTGCCTGGGTGGCTCAGTCGGTTAAGCATCCAGCTTTGTCTCAGGTCATGATCTCCCGGTTTGTAACTTCAGGCCCCATGTTGGACTCTGTGTTGACAACTCAGAGTCTGGAACCTGCTTCAGATTCTGTGTCTCCGACTCTTTCTGCCCCTCCCCTGCTCATGCTCTGTCTCTCAATTATAAATAAAAACATTTAAAAAATTATTTTTAAAAAAGAAAGCATGAGCAGGGGAGGGACAGAGGATCTGAAGCAGTATCTGCATTGACAGCAACAAGCTCAGTGTAGGGCTCAAACTCAAAAACCGTGAAATCATGGCCTGAGCTGAAGCTAGATGCTCAATTAGCTGAGCCATCCAATACTAGAAATTCTATTTGTAACATATATTTGTTATAATATTTTGTCTAACATTGTATAAGTACTCTTTTTAAGAGCATATCTGAGGCCACTTGGGTGGCTCAGTTGTTTGTGTCTGACTCATGGTTTCAGCTCAGGTCATGATCTCATGGTTTCATGAGGTCAAGCCCTATGTCAGTCAGGCTTGCGCTGCCAACACAGAGCCTGCTTGGGATTCTCTCTCCCTCTTTCCCTGTCCCTCCCACACACACTCTCTATCTCTCTCAACATAAATAAATAAGCCTAATTTTAAAAAAAGAGTATATCTGAAATCTTAGCCAAATAAAGGAAGTTATCAGGCATTGTCTTTACGGTAACTAAAAACAGAGATAAGTTGTCAGCAGATGATTAGTTTGAATTGTGGGTATGGAGTGGCCTGTTTACCGAAGCTCTACCCCTCCCCCAGAAATGACAACCATCAGTAAATTCCTGACAAGGATGTATCCACGATAAGAATTTCAAAGCAAACAAGGAAGCAACACTGTGAAGAGTAATTGTTGGTAGTTATAGCAGACAAGAAAGAAATCCATTCAATATTATCAGGAAAAAAAAAGAAGATACTGGAAACATAAGGAAAAAGTAACCTTGTTGAAAATAACAAGCAGATTCAAGGAAGCAAACAGAACTCCTAGAAATGTAAGGTGTGGTTATTAGAATATTAAACAGCTTGGGTACATGTGAAAAGAGAATCAGTCAACTAGAAGGTATGTCTGGGAAATTACATGGAACACACACTAAGATAAAAGTCACTGGTGGTTAATCTTTCAGTGTCCAGTCATGAAAACAAAACCTATGCTAGATGTTTTGACACACAGAATTTTACTTTTTTAAAATATTTTATTGATTGATTGATTTAGAGATTGCTCGTGCACACACATAGGACGGGCAGAGAGAGAGAGAATCCTAAGCAGGCTCTGCGATGTAAGCACAGAGCCCAACATGGGGCTCAGACTCACAGACCATGAGATTATGACCTGAGCCAAAATTAAGAGTCAGATGCTTCATTGACTGAGCCACCCAGTTGCCCCTCAACACAAAGAATTTCAAATGGGTCTTTGGTTAAATGGAAGTTAGAAAAATAAAAAAAGTTAAAAGAGCAGTGTAAGATAGCACCCCTAAAGGGGAAGCAAAGAGAAGAGTTTAGGTTATCAGAACTTAGAAGTTGAGGGGCTCTGCCGAGTTGGACCTCAGACATCAAAACATGGGGTGCTGTTGGTACCTCTCTACAGGCAAGCAGCAAGCCTGGTTCTGGGACTACCAAAGAGAAGCTGGTTATCAGAACTAACTGGGTTGGTTCATCTGGTCCCAGATTAAGGACCATTGCTATCATGGTATTGAACAGTGACAACAAATAGGGAGAAGGAAATCCCTTCTCCCCTCATCCTGCTGCCATTCTTCCTCTGGTACTCTCTTTTGGCAAAATATAAAACTAGGAAATGGAAAAATGATGGATTTGGAGCTTATAAGCTTGATATTGATAGTTTAATAACTTAGGTGGTATCTAGCATGAAGGATCCAGTGTGTGCCTACTGTTAGTTCTAAAATGAAACAATCAAGAGAATGGGGGAGAGAAAATATAGATAGATACAGTGGTTGAGAATTTTCTTGATTTATTGAAAAACAAACCATCAAAGTTAGAAAGCAGGAAGAAATGTAAACTGGATATAAGTTCCATGTAGACACATTGTAATGAATTCTAGAACCTATGACCCACAGATATTAAAGTAATCAGTTTGGAGGGGTATTTGGGTGGCTCAGTCAGTTGAGCATCAGACTTCGGCTTAGGTCATGATCTCGTGGTTTGTGAGTTCAAGCCCCATGTTGGGCTCTGTGCTGACAGTTCAAAGCCTGGAGCCTGCTTCGGAATCTGTGATTCCCTCTCTCTCTGCCCCTCCCACACTCACGCTCAGTCTCAAAAAATAAACGTTAAAAAATTTTTTTTTTAAATAATCAGTTTGGAAAAGGCAAATTACCTTAGAGGATGTTCTATAACAGTGATAGACTTCCCAAGAGTTATAATAGGATTCAGGAGAAAATGGATTGAATTTTATATTAATTTCCAAGGAAATTTATATTAATTTCCATAACTAGATAGTTTAAGACAAATTTAATTTTCTCAGAGTTCTGGAAACTAAAAATCTGAATCTAGATTATGACAATCTCTATAGACTAGAGGGACTCTTTAGACTCTTTAGAATAGAGGGAACTTCCTCAACCAATATCCACTTTTTTTTAATTTTTTACTGTTTTATTTATTTCTGAGAGAGAGACAGACAGCGTGAGCAGGGGAGGGTCAGAGAGAGAGAGAGGGAAACACAGAATCTGAAACAGGCTCCAGGCTCTGAGCTGTCAGCACAGAGCCTGACGCGGGGCTTGAACCCACAAACCGTGAGATCATGACCTGAGCTGAAGTCGGACGCTTAACCGACTGAGCCACCTAGGCGCCCCCCAATATCCACTTTAATGGGAAACATTACAGGGATTCCTTCTTAAAATCCAGAAGAAAAGATTTTTTTCTATCATTGCTTTTATTCTGTATTATATTGTTTTGCAGAGTGTTTTCTGCAAATAAAGGAAAAATATTTCTGTTTATATATACATTTATGTTATAGAACTATATACATTAAATATATAGATTAGGGAATGTGTGATTTGAACCTCTAAGAAAATTACAAGAAACTATCATAACTGATAAGAATTCAGCCAAGTAGTTGGATTCATTTTAAGTGTTAATATGAATAACTTGTAAACATGACTTAATAGCAGTGGGAATTTTTACCACGCAGATAGTGGCCTCTAAATATCATTTCTCACCAGAAGGAACCACGTTTCTCTGGAGAAATGACTGATTTCCGTACTAGGGCAGTAAAAATACAAGGTGTGAGCCTAGATTATTTTATAACAGAAAGCAAGGAAAGTTGAAAATTCTCTCAACAGATATATTCTCACTGGCCAACATTGGATATTTTTGAGCACTGAAAAAAGAAAATGAACAAAAAATATGAAATAAGTTTAAAATTTATTTTTGAGAGAGAGCATGTGTTCATATGACGTAGGGAAGGGCAAGATAGAGAGGGAGAGAATGAATCCCAAGCAGCCTTCATGCTGTCAGCTTGGAGCCAAATGCGGGGCTTGATGTTTAGAACTGTGAGATCATGGGACACCTAGGCAGTTCAGTTAGTTAAGGATCCAACTTTGGCTCAGGTCATGATCTCCCAGTTCATGGGTTCAAGCCCTACATCATCAGGCTCTGTGCTGCCATCTCAGAGCCTGGAGCCTGCTTCAGATTCTATGTCTCCCTCTCTCTCCCCCTTCCCTGCCCGTGGTGTCTCTCTCTCACAAAATAAATAAACATTAAAAAAAAAAAAAAGAATGATAACACTGGTGGCAAGAACAGAAAGAAAAGAGAGAAAGAAAGGAAGGAGGGAGGGAGGAAGAAGGGAAGAGAAGAACTGAGAGATCATTGACCTGAGCTGACATCAGGGGGATGCTTAACCTACTGACTCACCTAGGTGCCCCATAGTGGTATTTTATAAAACTCATTGATTACCTTAGGAGTTTAACAGGACAACTTGTTATTTTCAGACCTAGTAAAATAGAAAGTCCTACAGACTGTATTTGAGAATATGCAAATAATTGATGAGGAAAATAATTTTTTCTATAAATACAGCAATTATAAAGAATAACAAGTAATTAAAAAAGGAACCTGGGCAGAGCTTTTCTCAACCAAGCCTTCCAAGAGACTATTAAGCCCTAAAGTAGAGATCAGCTAACTTGTTTTTTTTAAGTTTTAGGATATAAAGCTTTTTATTTTTATTTATTTATTATTTTAAGTAGGCTTCATGCCCAATGTGAAACTTGAACTCACAACCCAGAGATCAAGAGTCCTATGCTCCACTGACTGAACCATCCAGGCCCCCTGAAATCAGCTAACTTTTTATAAACTGTCAGATAGTAAATACTTTAAGCTTAGACATAATATGGGGCTGTGTTCCTATTAATCTTTCATTCTTTCCCTCTTTTCCTTTCTTTTCTTTCTTCCTTTCTTAATTATATAAACAGTCACCCTAAGTGTCCTACATACTGTAGTTTTCAGTTTGCATACCCCTGCCCTTGTAGTTTGAAAGACTGATGAACTGAGTAGTGGAAAGATGAAGTTAACATTAATATAGTAGAAAATCACAAAAGACAGATAAGTAGATATTATATCTGCTGATGTAATGAAAAAGGATATATACATATACATCATCCATGAAATAATATTGCCCAAAAAATCAATCATGTTTGTCTGATCAAAGCCTCTAGACATAACTCAATTTACAGAAATTCTAGAGGTATGGGAACACATTAACACCACAGTGAGGATGCCATCAGCTAAATCCAGAATGCACGAAATTACACAAAGACAAAATGACCCAACTTCTCCAACAAATAAGTTAGAGGGAACATTATTAGAAATTCAGCTAAATTTAGTCTACGGCCATACCACCCTGAACACGCCCGATCTCGTCTGATCTCGGAAGCTAAGCAGGGTCGGGCCTGGTTAGTACTTGGATGGGAGAAATTCAGCTAAATTTAGACACAGACAAATGCAGTATATGGGCCTTTTTAGGTTTGATTTGAACAACCCCAACTTAAAAATATTATTGCACTAGAGGGAAAGTTTGACCATGATTCAATATTTGATATTAAATAAATCCTTTTATGTTCCTAAAGTTCATACAGAAGAGCAAAGGACTAAGGATCGCCAAGATAATTTCCAAAAACAATATGGTGGGGACATTCATTTTATGGATAACAAAATAAAAGTAACAGTGAATAAGAGAATGGTACTGGGGTACCTAGGTGGCTCAGTCAATTAAGCTCAGGTCATGATCTCACAGTTTTGTGAGTTCTAGCCCCGTATTGGGCTCTCTGCCATCAGCACAGAGCCTGCTTTAGATCCTCTGTCCTCCATTCTCTCTTCCCCTCCCTTGCTGTCTCTCTCAAAAATAAAAACATAAAGTGAATGATATTGGCATAGAGATAAAGATGAAGCCAGTAAACTACACAGCAGCAGGCCTTGAGAAGGAATGTGGATTCTTAAGTAAATGATACCAGTACAATTGTGTACTCATCAGAGGAAGAAAAGAACATTTCTGCTTCCCATTTATGGTCTAGATGAACTAAAGCCCCAAACCATTTTGAAGACAGTGTAATAGATGAGTATCTTCAAGATGTCAGAATGAAAAAGAATGTTATTAAGCACAAAAATGCACAAGCCTAAAAGGGGAAGATTGATGTTTGACTGCACGGATTGTTAAAAATTTACGTATGATACAAACATCACAAAATGAAGAATCAAAGTGGAGGAAGATTGGGGGTGGGGTGGGGCACGCAACCAAGTAAGGGGCAGAGAGAGACAGACAGAAGCTGGGCTCACCCGATGCAGGTCTGGAGCTTATGGACCGTGAGATCATGTCCTGAGCCGAAGTCAGATGCTTGACTGACTGAGCCAGCCAGGCACCCTGGTAGAAGATAATATTAACACATAATCAACAAAGTCTTATTATCCAGATTATTAAAAGCATTTCTCTAAATCAGAAATGCAACAACCCAAAGGAAAAGGGGCAAAGTATATAAGCAAGAAATTCACACAAGGACTCTAAATTGTCAGTAAACATGAAAATACATTCAGTATCACTCCAGTCAGGAAAACAGAAATGAAAACATCAAAATTCCTTATCAGTAGTCAGCAGTTTGGCAGAAATGCTCGTTTTATCAGACCAGGTGAGTGTGAGTTCACTCAAATCGCTGTTGAAAGAATAACTATACCCCTTTGGAAAGCACTCTGACAACTCCTGATAAAGTTCACTATCTGGCAATTCACCGGTAGGTGTGCACCCTAAAGAACTCACATGAATGAGAAGACATGTCAAAAGAATTGTCATTTATATCATTTACAAGATACAAACAAATTGCAACCAACTGGAAAGTGGATTATTTTTTCTTTTATGTTTTTTTTTTAATAGTTTATTGTCAAATTAGTTTCCACATAACACTCAGTGCTCATCCCCACAAGTGTCCTCCTCCATGCCCATCCCCCCTCCCCCCCACATCCATCAGTCCTCAGTTTTTGTCAGCATTCAAGAGTCTCTCATGGTTTGCCTCTCTCCCTTTCCCCCACCATTTCTGCCCTTCTTCTCCCCCTTGTTCCTCCGTCAAGTTCCTCCTAATCCTCCTATACGTGCAAACATATGATATTTGTCCTTCTCTGCCTGACTTATTTCGCTCAGCATAACACCCTCAAGGTCCATCCATGTTGCTACACATGGCCAGATTTCATTGTTTCTCATTGCCATGTAGTATTCCAGGAGCACATGTACCCCAATGTTCATAGTAGCACTCTCCACAATAGCTAAAACATGGAAAGAGCCTAAGTGTCCATCAACAGATGAATGGATCAAGAAGATGTGGTTTATCTATACCATGGAAAGTGGATTATTAAGCTGTGAAGTACTATATTAAAGTTAATAAAGCAAAAATGTTAAAATCTGCCAGTTTGTTAGGTTCGTGGATATTCGTTAACTTCATTACATTTTTCTTTAATCTTTAAATCATTTTTTTAAAAGTAATATTACAAGTCATTGATAGCCAACTACCTTTCACTAATTAAAGCAGATACACATTTAAGTTTTTAAGTGAATAATTGTAAGAACAAAAACACAATTAGCAGGGTCCTGTCATACTCATCATGGTGGACAGATGGAAAGACTGTCTCTTGAGTAAGAAAATGGAAGATCTGTCTTGGCTTCTCCCTTCCATTTTTGTGTCTTTCTGTCTGACAGTGTTCTTTATCTTCCTGGCTGTTCTCTTTTCTCTTCTCTTCTCTTCTCTTCTCTTCTCTTCTCTTCTCTTCTCTTCTCTTTCTTTCTTTCTTTTTAAATTTTTAAAAATGTTTTTTATTTATTTCTGAGAGAGAGAGAAACAGCGTGAGCAGGGGAGGGTCAGAGAAAGAGGGAGACACAGAATCTGAAACAGCCTCCAGGCTCTGAGCTGGCTGTCAGCACAGAGCCCGACACGGGGGCCCGAACCCATGAGCTGTGAGATCATGACCTGAGCTGAAGTCGGACCCTTAACCAACTGAACCACCCAGGCAGCCCCTTAGCTCTTTTCTTTACTCCTGACCTTCTGGTTCCTTGCTGGCAGTGAGTGTCCCATCAGACTAATAGTGGAATGCCAAGTGTGTTTCTCATGGCTGTGACTATGAGCCAGAAAAAAAAAAATCAGCCATGCCTTCCAGATCTTTGCGCATTCCAGCTGGCATCTTTCTCTTTTTCCCAGCCAAATTTATTACTACCACTGGCCTGATAAGGGCCAGCTGCCAGTGGTGAGGGTGGATTGAAGAGCAAAAACCATTGGTACGCAAAGATACCTTTGCAAATGTAAAAGCTGAGTGCTTAGATGTGCATATAAAATCTTAATATGTTTTGGATTGAGAATCTGCTCCTTAAAAAGGGATGTTGCTTTTCTGAGAAAACTAGGAAAGGCTTCAGGTATTAAAAAAAAAGATAATCTTCATTCAGTCTTGTATTTTTTTCCTTTTTCTTCTAATTCTGTTTTTCTTCAGCCTTGCTCTTTTCTCCCTCTCCATCCCAGTGCCTACCATACTATCCTCATCCCACTCCCCAGCCCTTGATCTCAATATGCATAAAGGAAATGAGATCCACAAGATTATATTTTTCATAAAGCATTCCTTCTGTAGAATCATCCTAATTGTCAAGAGAGGATGGCAAAAGAAGCAAAAATAATTTTATGATACTGTTTTGGTGATCTTTCTTCTCTCAAAATGCTTAATATCTAATCTAAAGAGTACTTACCTCACTTGTACAGTAATGCACTGTGTTCATTATAGATCGAGCAAAGAGGAGAAAGCTCAGGGAAGAAAGGGCATGGCTGCTGGCCCAAGGGAAGGAGCTCCCCCCAGAACTTTCCCATCTGGACCCTAACTCCCCCATGAGAGAAGAAAAAAAGACTAAAGACCTGTGAGTATTTAATGATCCTGACAGTAGCAACCAAGAACATTTAGGAAGCACTCAGGGATTGTGCTAAGCACTTTGCTCATTTAATTCTTAAAACAACCCTGTGTGGTAGGTAATATTCAGTGTTCATAAGCTTCTCATTCTTCTTTAAGCCCTTCTGTATTATTAGTATTAGTATTAGTATTAGTATTGAGATTACAAAAATATTCATGAGGGTAAAATATAGCCCAAGAAATAATGTGCTATTAAATAACTAACATTATAGAATCATTTAAGTTGTGGATCATCTCCATCAACCTCAGCATTTTATAGATGAGGAAAATAGGCTTGGGCTCACTGTCACCTTCACGATTCTTTTCTGGAGATTATCAGTGTTACAAACTTACCTTAAAAACAGTTTATTGGGACTATTCCAAACCTTGGTACAATCAGCTGTGTATCTGTGATTAAAGTAAGAGAGCTAAGGAGAAAAGGTTGTCAAAGTTACTGTTTCTTATTTTATGATTCACAGCTTTGAGTTGGATGATGATTTCACTGCCATGTACAAAGGTCAGTTCCCATTCTCAACTATTACTGTTTGTGATAGAAATACTCTTGTGTGAGTGCGTTAATTAAGCTCTCTCTTTGGCTTTCAGTTCTTGATGTGGTAAAGGCTCACAAGGATTCCTGGCCCTTTTTAGAACCTGTGGATGAATCATATGCCCCAAACTATTACCAGATTATTAAGGTAGATGCTGTCTTTACTGTTATACCTTCTGTGGTATGTGTTTCTTTCTTGATTTTTGTTGCTTTTTTGTTTTGTGTAAGTTCACCTGTTCTTGAGAATCAGGATTGCTGGATGCCATGCTCCTGAGCATCTCATAATGGCATGATTCCTTTTCCTCACAGGGAATATGAGATGCTTTTTCTCCAGCATGTTGTAATTTAATGTATCCTATTTTAGGTGCCCATGGATATCTCAAGCATGGAGAAAAAACTGAATGGAGGTTTATACTGTACCAAGGAAGAATTTGTAAATGACATGAAGACTATGTTCAGGAATTGCCGAAAATACAATGGGGAAAGTAGTGGTAAGTGGGGAAGGAGTTTGCTATGGATACACATATTATACCATTTCAACCAAGAATAAAATGCCTTCTTTTTTAGAAATATACAAAAATAGAAGTTCATCCCTGACAGAAATGATACAGACATTTCTTTGGGGCTATGAACACCATGTACATTAAAAGCCATGGGATTGGCCATTCTAACCACTTACACAGGAGTGCTAGAACCACTCCTGTTCTGTGTGACAAGAGAATATATCTGGCGGCTAACTGGGCTCAGGTTAGTTTCCATTATCTTAAGACCAGGCTGGGCTTAGTTTGTACTGTGCTTCCTTAATTCAGCAAGTTAAGCACTGACAAGACTGACCCTAGATTTTTTAAGTCATCTTGAGAAGTCGGTAGAGTAGATCTCCAATAATAAATAAAGCTCCAGTAGCTCAAATGCTTTAGCAGCTTCTAACTAAATACAGTCACTGTACTTAATAATTCTGCATTTAGGTTTATTTGTACTCATTTAAGGTAATAGTCCTAAAGTCCTATTCCAGCCATACAGCCTAGAGCCTCTTAGGCCAAAAACAGTGCCTTCTTGTGTTCATAGCTGTACAACATAAGTGCACTCAAGCCAAATTAAGCTTAGGAGTTTACCTAAACAGCATCTCTTCTTGTTTGTTGGTAGGAGAATTGTTTTTTATGTCCTGTAGAAGCTATATCTGGAAGTCAATCCTTGTATCTTCCCACAGAATATACCAAGATGTCTGATAATTTAGAGAGGTGTTTTCATCGGGCAATGATGAAGCATTTTCCCGGGGAAGATGGAGACACAGATGAAGAATTTTGGATCAGAGAAGATGAAAAGCGAGAGAAGAGACGGAGCCGGGCTGGGAGAAGTGGCGGAAGCCACGTTTGGACCCGCTCCAGGGATTCTGAAGGACCCAGCAAGAAACAGCAGCCAGTAGAGAATGGAGGAAAGTCATTGCCACCTGCACGCCGAGCTCCCTCTTCTGGGGATAATCCTAGCAGCAGTTCTACACAGCTCCCTCGGGAGGGGAGCACCTCAAATGGCCGAGGCTTTTCTCGTCCCCTACATTATGGGGGGATGCCCAACCAGGCACCCCTTTTAAACCAGATGGTAAGGAGTAGCTTAAAATTCTCATGTGGTTTCTCCTAGTTGGTGAATTCAAAGAGAGGTGGAGCCTTTTAATTGGCTCCTCTTCCAAAATAATTTTTCTGTATATGGGTGATTTCTTCTCTCCTCTGTCCATTCTTTCTTCATTCTTCCTCTTATTTTAAATCTCCTTTCTCGTAATCAATCTGACATACTCTCAGTATGGGCAAAAAATTGTGATTTAAAAAATCTTTGTGTAAAAAGCACAGAAATACATGCAATACTTAAAATACACAGCATATCTGTGGCATTAAAATTACACATTAAGGGGCAGTTGGGAGAAAATTGACTTAAGAGGCTCTTGGGGAAGGAAGTAGCAATGAAAGAGAGATTAAGAAACACCAGTCTGTCTTTCCTACAGCAAGAGATCACTTTGGGCTCAGGAACTAGTCCTGCTCTGGGTGAGCCCATGTGCTAATGTTCTTCCCTGTCTTGACCCTATGCTGAGTTGTTTTAAGGTCTGTGTTATTTTAGCAGTACATCCATCTGTAGGAACATCCTTGTTTTCTACCTAATGTCTTCTATGCTTTTTTTTTTTTTTCCCTTGCCTCTCCCCTTGCCTTTATTCAACACCCTCCAGAGGCCAGCAGTACCAGGAACATTTGGCCCTCTTCGAGGATCAGATCCTGCCAATTTATATGTCTCCTCTAGAGTCCCAGAACCCCACCCTGGAGAGCCTATACAGCAGCATCAGCCTTTTACCATGCAGGTAAGCACTGTGATGCTCAGAATATGCAGATGCAAAGGGTTTCACAGATAAATTTCAGAAATCTAGTCTCTTCCCAGGTTAAATAGGGTCTGTTACTATAGATTAAGAACATTACTTATTCAGTGCATCTCTTGAACATTGCTTTCTTCTCTTTTCTTGTTGCCAGCCCCCAGTTGGAATTAACCACCGAGGACCCAGGCTAGGCACACCAGAAGAGAAGCAAGTGTGTGGGGGGCTGACACACCTCAGTAACATGGGATCACATCCTGGATCCTTGCAGCTTAGGCAGATGGGTGGCCCCAGTCAGGATGGAAATATTTATCCCACAACTCAATTCCAGTCAGGATTTATTCCTCCCAGGCATGGTGGGGCTCCAGGCCGACCCCCAGACTTTCCTGAAAGCTCAGAAATTCCTCCCAGCCACATGTACCGATCATACAAGTACCTGAATCGAGTACACTCTGCTGTCTGGAATGGGAACCATGGTGCTACAAACCCAGGACCCTTGGGCACAGATGAGAAGTCCCCCATGGGGCCAGGACCCTCTCACCAGCCTCGTACTCTTGGTCATATGATGGATTCCCGAGTGATGAGACCTCCTCTCCCTTCAAACCAGTGGACTGAACAATCAAGCTTTCTACCTCATGGAGTTGCTTCTTCAGGGTATATGCGACCACCCTGTAAATCTGGTGGACTTCGGTTACAGCCACCTCCAGCCCCAACGCCAAGTTCTCTATTTGGAGCACCCTCCCAGGCTCTGCGGGGGGTGCAGGGAGGGGACTCCATGATGGACAGCCCAGAGATGATTGCCATGCAGCAGCTTTCTTCCCGAGTTTGCCCACCAGGTGTGCCTTACCACCCCCGACAGCCTACACCGCCCCATTTACCTGGCCCTTTTCCGCAGGTAGCTCATTCAGCATCAGTAAGTGTGTCAGCCCCCAAGCCTACCTTGGGGGATCCCGGGAGGACACAGGATAACAGTGAAACACAAGAGCCTGAAAATGACCGAGGTAATTTGCACCGTCACTTTCGTCTGACTTCTGACATTTAAGCTATTAATTCATAAAGAATCTTTTTTATGAAGACTGTCACAGTCATTTGTAGCCTCTTTTTCTTGAACCACTCACTCAGGGTTGGGCCAAAGATCTGAAAGGATTTCTGGTGGTAATGATCATTACACAAACACAGTCCTTACCATAATGTGTAGTCTTTTTGAGACATGTACATACAGTAATTCAGTTCTCAGAACAAGCTTTGAGCTAGCTACTGTTTAATGATCCTTGTTTGTACAGGTGGAAAATCTGAGGCACAAAGCTATTAGATTGGTTGCCCTCATGAGATGAGGAGTGGTAGAGCTGATATTTGAACCTAGACCCACTCAGTCCAGCACTCATGCTCTCAACCATGGTGACATCACACTGCCTTTAAAAATGGCTATCTTGGTGTGCCTGGGTGGCTCAGTCATTTAAACCTCTGACTCTTGACTTCAGCTCAGGTCATGATCTCAACGGTTTGTGAGATCGAGCCCCATATTAAGCTCCATAGTTTCCAATGCTTAGCCTGCTTGGGATTCTCTCTCTCTCTCTCTCTCTCTCTCTCTCTCTCTCTCTCTTTCTCTCTCTCAGAATAAATAAACTTTTTAAAAAAATAATAAAACTGACTGTCTTAAAATTTATCATTATGAGATAACTTTTCAGTACTTAAAGTCTAATTATTTCCATCCTTCTATTCCTTGGACACATAGCTATAGCTACTAAGAATGAAAAATGGTGAGATCTAGCAAATCATGAAGAAATTTCTTAAAAATGTCATTTAAGAGAATAAACCTGAAAATTGAGAAGAAAAATGAAAAGAATAATTTGTGGGGCACCTGGGTGGCTTAGTCAGTTAAGCGTCCAACTTTCGCTTGGGTCATGATCTCGCGGTTCGTGGGTTCAAGCCCCGCGTCGGACTCTGTGCTAACTGCCAGCTCAGAGCCTGGAGCCTATTTCTGTACCTCCCTCTCTCTCTGACCCTCCCCTGCTCACGCTGTCTCTCTCTCTCTCTCTCTTTCCTANGGATAGAGGTCAACCACATATTGTATGTAATTTTTTTAATACATGACTGGAGAATAGAGACATCTAGACTTTAAGCAAATATGAATATTCCACATAAAATTAATGGTAGGCCTAGAACTCATTTACTTTTTGTTTTAATTAATTAATGTATTTTTTAATTTAAATACCTACTGAAACTTTTTTTTTTTTTTTTACTTACACCATAGTTAACATACAGTGTTATTAGTTTCAGGTATATAATACAGTGATTCAACAGCTCTTCTATACATTACACAGTGCTGTGATAAGTGTACTCTTTGTCTCCTTCACCTATTTCACCCATCCCCACACTCCTCCTCTCTCTGGTAACCGTCAAATTATTCTATATAGTTTTTCAGTTTGTCTCTCTTCTTTTTCAGTTTGGTTCTCTTTTCTTTGTTTTGTTTTTTAAATTCCACATGAGTGAAATAATATGGTTTTTGTCTTTCTCTGATTATTTCACTTAGCAAAATACCCTCTAGATTCCTCCATGTTATTGCATATGGCAATGTTTCATTGTTTTTGACGACTGAGTAATACTCCATTGTATATACGGACCACTTCTTTATCCATTCATCTCTTGATAGACACTGGGGTTGCTTCCATATCTTGACTATTATAAATAATGCTGCAATAAACACAGGTGTGCATATACCTTTTCAAATTACTGTTTCATATTCTTTGGGTAAATATGCGGTAGTGGAATTAATGGATCACATGGTAATTTTTTTTTTTAATTTTTTAATGTTTTATTTATTTCTGAGAGAGAGAGAGAGAGAGAGAAAGCATGAGCAAGGCAGGGTCAGAGAGGGAGGGAGATACAGAGTCTGAAACAGGCTCCAGGCTCTGAGCTCGCAGTCAGCACAGAGCCCGACGCGGGGCTCCAACCCATGACCCGTGAGATCATGACCTGAGCCAAAGTCAGATGCTTAACTGACTGAGCCACACAGGCGCCCCTATTTTTAATTTTTTGAGGAACCTCATACTGTATTCCACGGTGGCTGCACCAGTTTTCATTCCCAACAGCAGTGCAAGAGGGTTTCT
Source organism: Crocuta crocuta (assembly GCF_008692635.1). Lineage (NCBI taxonomy): Eukaryota > Metazoa > Chordata > Mammalia > Carnivora > Hyaenidae > Crocuta > Crocuta crocuta. The sequence continues at coordinate 9,308,194 of NW_027529427.1, forward strand.
GTTTCTCCACATCCTCACCAACATTTGTTGTTTCTTGTTTATTTTACCCATTCTGACAGGTGTGAAGTGATATCTCATTTGCTTTTTGATTTACATTTTCTTGATAATAAGTGATACTGAGCATCTTTTCATGTGTCTGCTAGTGATCTGAATGTCTTCTTTGGAGAAATGCCTGTTCATGTCATCTGCCCATTTTTTAATCGGATTATTTATTTTTTGGGTGCTAAGTTATAGAAGTTCTTGATATATTTGGATACTCTTTATCGGACATGTCATTTGCAAATATCTTCTCCCATTCAGTAGGTTGTCTTAGTTTTATTGACTGTTTCTTTTGCTATGCAGAAGCTTTTTATTTTGATGTAGTCCCAGTACTTCATTTTTGCTTTTGTTTCCCTTGCCTCAAGAGACTTATTTTCAAATGTTGCTGTGGCCGATGTCAGAAATTAACTGCTTCCAGGTTTTTGATTTCAGGTCTCTCATTTAGGTCTTTACTCCATTTTGAGTTGATTTTTGTGTAAGGTGTGAGAAAGTTGGTCCAGTTTCATTCTTTTGCATGTGTTTGTCCAGTTTTCTCAACACCAGTTGTTGAAGAGACAGTCTTTCCCATTGTGTATTCTTGCCTCTTTTGTCAAAAGTTAATTGGCCATGTACCAGTACCATTCTGTTTTGATTATTACAACTTTGTAATAAAGTATGATACCTGGGATTGGGATACCTCCAGCTTTGTTTTTCTTTTTAAAGATTGCTTGGGCTCTTTGGGGTCTTTTGTGGTTCCATACAAATGTTAGGATTATTTGTTCTAGTTCTGTGAAAATTGCTGTTGGTGTTTTGATAGGCATTGCATTAAATTTATAGATTGCTTTGGGTGGCATGGACATTTTAACAATATCTATTCTAATCCATTGGCATGGAATGTCTTTCCATTTGTTTGTGTCATCTTCACTGTTTTATAGTTTTCAGAGTATAGGCCTTTCACCTCCTTGGTTAAAGTTTCTTAGATATTTTATTACTTTTGGTAAAATTGTAAGTGGGAGTTTTTTCTTATTTTCTCTTTCTACTATAAGTATATAGAAATTGGATAGATTTCTGTATCGTGATTTTTATATCTTGTGACTTTATTGAAGTTATTTATGGTTGCAGTATTTTTTTTGGTGGAGTCTTTAGTGTTTTCTATATGTCATATCATGTCATCTGGAAGTAGTAAAAGTTTTACTTTTTCTATACCAGTGTGGATGCCTTTTCTTTCTTTTTGTTGTCTGATTGCTATGAGTGGACATTCTTTTCTTCTTCCTTATCTTAGGGAAAAGCTCACAATTTTTCAGCATTGAGTATGATGTTAGCTATTGGATTTTTAATATATGGCCTTTATTATATTGAGATATGTTCCCTCTAAACCTACTTTGTTGAAGGTTTTTATCATGACTGGATTTTGTGCTTCGTCAAATGTTTTTTCTGCATCTATTGATATGATCATATATTTTTAATCCTTTCTCTTGTTGAGGTGATGTATCATGTTGATTAATTTGCCTTTGCATCCTAGGAATAAAACTTGATCATGGTGAGTGACTTTTTTTTTTTTTTAATATATTGTGTTTGGTTTGTTGAGCATTTTTTTGTCTTTATTCATGACAGATACTGGCCTGTAGGTGTTTTTTTGTAGTATCTTTATCTGGTTTTGGTATCAGGGTAATGTTGGTCTTATAGAATGAATTTGGCAGCTGTCCTTTCTCTTCTATTTTCCGGAATAATTTGAGAAGAATAAGTATTAACTCTTCTTTAAGTGTTGGTAGAATTCACCTGTAAAGCTGTCTGGTCCTGTACCTTTGTTCGTTGGAAGTTTTTTGATTATTGACTCTATTTTTTTGCTGGAAATGGCCTGTTCAATTTTTCCTAGGATTCAGTTTTGGTACGTTGTATGTTTCTAGTAATTTATCCATTTCTTCTTGGTTGTTCAATTTTTTGGCATATAATTTTTTACAATCTCTTGTAATCTGTATTTCTGTGGTGTTGATTGTTATTTCTCTCTCTCTCTGAGTCTGGCTAAAGATTTGTCAGTTTCATTGATTGTTTCAAAGAACCAGTTCCTGGTTTCATCTATTGTGTTATTTGTAGTTTCTATTTTGTTTATTTCTGCTCTAGTCTTTATTATTTAGTTACTTCTACTGGTTTGGATTTTATTCTTCTTTTCCTAGCTCCTTTAGGTATTAAAAGCCTGGGTTGTTTATTTGAGATTTTTTTTTTTTTGAGGTAGACCTACATAAACATCCCTCTTTATTTTTTTTTTAATGTTTGTTTATTTTTGAGAAAGTGTATGCGTGAGCAGCAGAGAGGGAGACCAAGGATCCACTTGCGCTCTGTCTCTCTCAAAAATAAACATTTTTTTTTAATTAATAAAAATTTTTAAAAATAAAAATGTTTCTTTTGAAATAAAGCTTGCTTTGTAAAAACCACCTCTAACAGAATTGTCTAATACTGGTTTCATATGGACTCTCGAAGAAGCTTTAGAAGAGTCCCTCTGGTAAAACTGGATAAGCCTATTTGTTAGTTGCCATGTTTTATATTGATAAAATAATAAGTGTAGATTTAATTTTCATTGTGTAGCTTGTGCCTTTGATTTTTGAAGACCACATTATTAGTTCATTAGTTGACCGAGATTTTAGTAGGTCTTTAAAAGTTGTTATGAATCCTTTATCTTGTCTTTAAAATTTGTTACCAGAATTGTATTTTGATCCACCTGAGCAACAACTCTGTCCTATTCAAAGGCTTATAATAATAAGACCATATTTCTGGTTTGATAAAATAGCAAGGTAAAGGATTCTGAATTTATAGTTAAGCGTTTGAGTCCAGTAAATTAATTTATTTGGGTTTATTAAATTTCTGTAATATGTTAAAGATGCCTTTCGAGTCCTGTAGGTATCTTGTTTTCAAGCACCCGAACAAGATATTTTCATTCATTCAACAAATATCGATTGAGTCCCCGTTTTGTGAAAGTACTAAGAGCAGTAAGAAACAAAAGTCCCTGCTGCTATGGAATTTGTGTTCTGAAGGGACAGAAGTCAGGGATCTGGCCTTCTTGTTACATACCCATCATGTCCTGGTCCTTATCTCCATATGTGACATGCATCTATGTGGAGTCCACAAGCCATGAATTATCTCACCCTCACTTACTAATCTGACTGTGACCACACAGGAAGAGGGAGGCAAGGACATCTCCATTCTTTGGCAGACTTTATGAGTAGCTGTAGAGGTGCTAGGTCTTACCTCTTGGTCTATAAGAGGGAGTTTGCAAAGGCCTCAACATCATGATCCTTTCCAGGGACTCTCAAAATTTCTAGCTGAAACTTCAATGGCCACATATCCACCTCAGTCCTACCTCTCCTTATCTGACAGCTTTCATGTTCTTTTCCCTACCAACTCTATCAATATTGTCATTATAGCTATTGAATTATTATTTTCTTCTATGTTTTCCTTACAGCAGATCCCTTGCCTGGGCTTGAAGAGAAACCACCAAACATTGGTGGTTCAGAGGGGGTGTACCTCAAACAACTACCTCACCCTACACCTCCCTTGCAGACCGACTGTACGAGGCAGAGCTCACCACAAGAAAGGGAAACAGAGGGCCCAGAGCTCAAAAGTGACTCCTCAGAATCTGGAGACAGCTGTAAAGCAACAAAGAGCAAGAATACCTGGCCCCCAGAGAGCAGCTATACCAGCCCAGCCACTCAAGGATGTATGCGAGACCTCTCCACTCTGGCAGATAGAGGGTCTCTATCCGAAAATGGAGTAATTGTTGAAGCATCCCCTTGTGGATCAGAGGGGAAGGGCCTTGGTGGTAGTGGTTCAGAAAAGCCACTCTGCCCCAGAGGCAAAGCACTACAGGAAACCATGCCATGTGCAGGACATAACCCAGCTACACCTCCCAACACAGACCCCAGTTTGATGGGAGGCACTGTAAGCCAGTTTTCTCCCTTGTACATGCCTGGCTTAGAATACCCAAATTCAGGAACCCATTACCACATCAGTCCAGGCCTGCAAGGTTTGGGCCCTGTGATGGGAAGTAAACCCTCAGTATCCCATCCTCAGCATTTTCCCCCTAGGGGCTTTCAATCTAACAACCCTCATTCTGGAGTCTTTCCCCGGTATCGTCCCCACCAAGGAATGAGGTATTCCTACCAGTCACCACCTCAGCCTTCCTACCATCACTATCAGCGAACTCCTTATTATCCGTGTCCACAGGGCTTTTCTGACTGGCAGAGACATCTTCATCCCCCAGGAAGCCCAAGTGGGCTCCCACCTAATCCACCTCCCCCACCAAGGCCCCTCTTCTCAGATAAGAGCACCTTGGCTAATCTGCAAGGCTGTGAGACACTGAATGCTGCCTTAACTTCCCCAACCCAAATGGATGCAGTGGCTGCTAAAGTAGTCTCAGCTGATGGGCAAAATCCTGGTCCAGAGGAAGAAAAGCTGGATGAATCTATGGAGAGGCCAGAGAGTCCCAAAGAATTTTTAGACCTGGACAACCATAATGCAGCTACCAAGCGACAGAGCTCATTGTCAACCAATGAATATCTTTATGGAACTCCTCCTCCACCTCTGAGTTCAGGGATGGGATTTGGTTCATCTACTTTCCAACCCCATGGGGTGATGCTACAGACAGGGCCTCCTTATACACCTCAGCGGCCAGCCAGTCATTTCCAGCCCAGAGCTTACTCTTCCCCTGTGACTGCTCACCCACCTCATCATCCAGTGGCTGCCCAGCCCAACGGCCTCTCTCAGGAGGGCCCCATCTATCGCTGTCAAGAAGATGGCCTGGGTCACTTTCAAGCTGTAATGATGGAACAGATTGGCACTGGAAGTGGAATAAGGGGACCTTTCCAAGAAATGTACAGATCATCAGGGTAAGATTACATTTTACCCTGGTTTTTGGAGTTTTGTCTCTTTTCTAAAAAAAGAAATAGATGTTAGTTTTGTAAAGCAAAATGACCTTAGGAATGACGATACATGTTAGCAATCTAGGTCCAAGAAAAGCATGTGAATCATTGATAATTGAAGACTTAATGGAAATGAATCAGCCTTAGAGTCTGATTTTATCTTTGGCACTTTTTTCCCCTCGTGAAAGTGAACTGGCATTTAAATGACCCAGTAGTTAGATTTTGAGACTGGAAACCTGATAGCCAGGTTTCTGAGGGCTATAGGCAGAGGCATCAACATGCTGCTAAGTTCAGATACTTTGACCAAGGTAAAATGGGTCTCTCAAATCCTGAGGCTGTGGGATCACATGTAATGTTCAGGTTTTATCCTTTATCTCTCATATCTTCCCCTAACACTGAATGAAGAAACTAGGTTTATCCAGAATTAAAACAAGTCAAATACTGTCCCCATGAGAGTTCTTGCAAATAGTGATGAGGTGACTTGTGATCCAGGAGATTTTCAAATTAATAATATATAAAAGATGGTTCAATGAGTTGTTCGTATTAAAGTTACAAAGCCTAGGGGTGCCTCTGTGGCTCATTTGGTTAAGTATCCAACTCCATTTCAACTCAGGTCATGATTTCACAGTTTGTGAGATTGAGCCCCAGGTTGGGCTCCGCACTGAGGGTAGAAAGGTAGAGCCTGCGTGGGATTCTCTCTTTCTCCTACTACCCCACTTGTTCTCTCTCTCTCTCTCTCTCTCTCTCTCTCTCTCAAAATAAATAACAATAAAAAAAAAATGAAGTTATGAAGCCTAATTGTAAAACCATTACCATCCAACTTAAAAACTAGCATGCCCCTCTTCGATGCCAACCTAAGACCTGACCGTCAAATCCTCTTCCCCATTTAACATTGTGCTATGTTTGTTTTATGCCTCACTAAATGTATTGTTTCTTTTCTTTGTCTTTTCTTTTAAACCATTGGGAAGTAAGCTGCAGACATCCTGACCCCTTCTCCCTCAATGCTTCAGCATGCATCTGCTAAGAATAATGACATTATCCTGGAGCACAATCTCAAACTATTTTCACACCCAAGGAGAATAACACTAATAGTATTTAATACAGAGTTCTTACTTAATTTTTCCAATTGTCCCCAAAATGTCTTTTAAAACTATATTTCTTATGGCACCTGGGTGGCTGAGTTAGTTAAATGTCTGACTGCGGCTGAGGCCATGATCTCGAGGTTCATGAGTTTGAGCCCCGCAACAGGCACTGTGCTAATGTTCTCAGCCTGCAGCCTGCTTCAGATTCTCTCTCTCTCTCTCTCTCTCTCTCTCTCTGCCCCTCCCCTGCTCATGCTGTCATCCTCAAAAGTAAAACAAATATTAAATCTACGTTTCTTTTATTTCTTTTTTCCAATCCAGGATCCAGTTTAGGTTAACATGCATGTTTGGTTGCTTTGTCTGTTTAGTCACTTAATTTAAGACATTTATGCTATCATTGTTTTGTTTTCTTTTGTTTTTTGAAGACTCCAGGTTAGTTCTCATGTATGACTGTCCCAATCCCTGGATTTTTTCTCATTGATTCCTCATGTTTGGAGTCCAGTTAAATACTTGTCAAGAATACTACATAGGTTGTGTCATGTGCTTTTTTTTTTTTTAAGTTGGCTTCATTCCCAGCATGGAGCCCAACATGGGGCTTGAACTTAACCCTGAGATCAAGATCTGAGCTGAGATAAAGAGTGAGACACTTAACCAGCTGAGCCACCCAGGTGCCCCAGTATCAGAAACTTCTTATTGCAACTCACCTGGAGGAACATGATGGCACTTTGTCCCAGTATTGATTCCAAGTTTGATTACCTAGATAATTAAGGCAGTTTTTACTAGGGATTTTTATGATTAAAGAATCTCTTTTTTAATTAATACATCTTCATTAATTTGTAACTATGTTTTCTTGTGGCTACAGAATGCAAATGCATCCAGTCCAGTCACAGTCCTCGTTCCCAAAGACCCCAGCACCAACAACGTCACAGGAAGAGCTGCCCGCACATAAGCCCCCAACACTTCCTCTTGATCAGGTAAAAATTACCAGCAGTTAGAATTTTTGTTATTCTTTGAGGTGGCAGAGAATAGTTCATTGTGATTTTGAAAAAATCTTTTTAAGGGGTCCTGGAAAATGCTTCATGTCTCCTAGCAGCCAAGTAAAAAGGGCCACTCGGGCCCTATGCTCCAAGTAGATTCAGCAGTGGGAGAAGCCAGGAAAAGATGACCTGGAAGTAGCTCCTGTGCTGTTTCCATATGGTCCTTTTTTCTGTCCTTGTGGTAACCGACTATTTGGGTTGTTTAAGCCTCATGTTTCCAAACTGGCCACTAGTATTTATTTTGACGAGATAGCTTTGTATTTTTTATCCTTTCTACCAATTTCATCTGAGAGAGACTAGCCAGTCTAGTTTTAAAAGAACAGTAGCTACCTTTAAGTGCTGCTTTTCTGTCAGCACCATGCTAAGGGTTTCTGCATGCAGCATCTCATTTAATCTCTTCCTTGACCGCCGTGAACTAATTGTCATCACCAACATCACTTCCATTCCCTAGTGTGCAAGAAATCCCACAGCTCCTCAGTGATGAGGTTGGGGTCTGGATCAGAAGGTCCAGAACTTTTAGAGCCCACCCTCTGGAAGTAAACTGTGATGGCTGGAACCAAAACCAAGCCATTTTCCCAGGTGGAGAGGAACATGTACAGCTCTTTAGCTTAGGTATTTCTTTTTAAACAACACAGCTATCAATTTTGTTTAAATTGTCTTTATTTGCTTCTCTTAGAGCTAGTCCAAGGAGGAAATAAACCCCAAGGAAACAGAAAGCTGCACATGAAGACTGGAACATGGAGAATTTAGGGGAACGATCCCTGCCCATCTCTGTTCCTGTTACCCCACCACACCCCTTCACAGTGCATCACTCATGCCATCCAAGAGCTGGAGCCATTCCCAGAGTCCTAGACTAACACCAGCCTGCAGCGGTCCTTGGGCGGGGATCTTTTGCATGGCTGATAGTTAACAGATGAACTGACATTAGTGATGGCTTTTCTAAGTCCTGAGACTCTTTTTTCAGGGAAGATCATCCTAAAATTGGGGGAGGGGTCATACTTATGAATGGAGTGGTGCTTGTAAACTTTCATGAGCAGCTAAACTCAGGTATATATTTGGGGAAGGGACTACTCGTAGTATTAATGTGTTTGGAGCTGGGTCCAGTTTACAGAATTTTCATGTTGCCTTTTAAAAATATTTTTTGTTGTTGGTGGTGAATGTATTGTATATAAAGTGGGAAGGGTGGGTGGGGGTGTGGAAGAAATGGAAGTCCTAACTATGGCGGGCACACAGCACTAGAGTGATCCTTATCTGTTTACAATCATGTCACACTGAATACTTTTGGGAGCTGGAGAAGAGGGTAGGGAAAGTTTACTCTTGTAAAATGTCACTATTTCCTCAGTGGCTAGCAGTCCTTTGTTAGCTAAAGGCCTTCTTTCCAATCATACTTTTGCACCACCCCCTGGTTGTTTGCTTTTTCTCCTTTGGGAAGCGGAGTACTCTCACATCTTCTTCCAGGAGCATCCGCCCATGACACTGGCTTCCCTCTCGTCCAGTGGCCTAACTCCTGGATTTCAGAGAGCAATGCCCTTCCTGATTTGCCACCAGCCCTACCAGATAGTTGTAAACCATTATCAGGAATTGGGATCACTAGAGTGCTTTGCTTATTTGAATATAAAATGAGTCATCCTCTTCACAGACCTGCCGGGACTGTGATCTGGTAGGCATCACACAAAGCTTTCTGGCACGAATCACATTATGTGGAAGTGACTACTCAGGTTTGTATATGTTAGTATCAATAAAGAAATTGCACAGTTTTGAATAGGAAAAATGTATTCTATAGATTTACAGTTTGAGTTTAGGATTATCTCGGTATATATAGTTTTTATTCATTTTAAGTGAATCATAGTAAGATAAGTCATGGTGATTTAAAATAGCTTTCAGGAACAAGTTGTTGGAAATCATTTGTCATATCTGTGATAGGAAACAATTTTACAGTATTAAATTACTTTGTTACAGTTTTAGAGGTGAATTACACTGGATTGTCCCTGGTTAGCATTCTGTATTTGATTTTAGCTGAGATGCCACCAAAGTTAGGACTCGATGTTTTAAACTTTTGAATATCCCACAAAGAAAAAATAAGACTAAGGAAAAATGCCCTGAACTTACAGGTTTTTGTAAAGAATAGCATATTTTTAAGCATGCTTTTGGGATAGTAGAAAAGCTACCATGTAATATTAATCTGCCCTAGTTTCTTACAAATTCAACCTTGTGAGGGGCCAGTAGAATCTTTCCCTCCAATTCCAGCATCCTTGATGAAACGTGGAGCTAACGTGTTTAAAGTGTGCTAAGTGTGTGCTATCAGGAAAAGAAACAAATTGGATATATCCCTGTTATACATATAGGTGGATTCCAGACACCAGCTCCAGTGTATGGAAACTCACACAAATAAGGGAATGCTTTTGACCTGGCATTGTGGCTCACAGCTCAGGTAGGATTGAGAGTTGCATAGGGAACAGTGGAGCCTTTAAGATACAGTACACAAAAATACAAATTTTTCTCTAATACTTCAGTTTTAAATTTGCTGTGCTTTTATATGGCATGAGTTTTGAGGCTGTGTTCTCACTTGATCCTAATTCTTGTTAGAGAGCTGTCACTGGCATAATCTGGTTTGGAAGAGAACAGGTCAGCCTTATCCCTCTAGGAAGAACAGATTCTGTGTTAGCCCCTGAGCTAGTGTAAGCTAACATGGCCGAAGCATTACTACTTCTGTTTTTGTGTTTGTAAAGAAGCAGGGAGGAGAGAAAAACCAACTGGTCTTGACAGCTAGTTTGGGTCTGTTTAGAGCTGGTCCAGGCCAAGAGCCTTGTGCTGCTGACAGTCTCTCTTTTCACATGAATGCTGGTTTGGGTGGGAGGCTTCTGGCTGCTGCATAACTGGGAGCGCAGTAAGCACGGGGTCTGTTCCCCTGGCACCAAAGTTAGAGGCGTTGCTTTGTGCTGAATGGCCCTGGGGCGTGGGAAGGAGTGGACCATAAGCAATAGTTGGGCCAATTTGGGCCCTTTCCTTCCACCCACTCAAGGTAACCTTTTCTCCACACTCCCTCAGCCCCTTACCCCCTGTTCTCTGTTGCTAGAGAGAAGCTGTGAACAATATAGGAAGAGATCAGTAATCCTTAACCTCCCTTCTTAGTATGTAGAGAGGTGAGACGATATTAAGGAAGAATAGTATCAAGGATGAACTACTGTATCATATAACACTGGGAAAAGGGGCAACAGCAAACTTGTCAGCCTTGTTGCATCCCATGTGGGAACTGGGTCATGTGTTATAGGTGCCGGCACTTCAGCCCTTGTCTGCTATATCCTGAGCTTGTATTGGTCTTTGAAGTCCAGATCTGCTAAAAGCAGTCAGGTGCTGCAAGATTGCAGGAACACATGTGACCGTTGAGCTGCTGTGAATCACTGATCCACAGGACCATTTCTTCCCTTTTCTTTCTTCTCTGGCACTTCTCTTCCCAAGTGTCTTAAGCAGATGCAGATGCATTTGCCATCGTCTCCATGGTGGGGTTGATGGTCATGTGATATGCTGTAACTAGATAGTGTGTGAGGAGGTACTAAAAATGATCTCTCTTGGGCTAGAAGGACTTTTACACGGTGGGTCAGCTCTCGGCTGACTCTCAGGGGTCCCCAGGAGGGGATAGCTGGAGTCCACAGGTAACGAGGATACTCTCACACCTGTTTGATTTGATAGTCCTGGCTAGCCTTTATTAGAGTTGTTAATAAGTTAGAATCTGTTTCCCCAAGACCCAAGAGAAATAAATGATCCAGAAAGAAAAGTAAAGCCTTTCGGAAGGTTTCTGGTTTGGGTTTTTGTTTTGTTTCGTTTTTCCATCAGAGTCTGTTCATTTAAAAAGTAGCTGTTGGCTAAAATTATGGTAGATGCATGTGAAGAGTAAGGGCAAAATATGCAGATCTTTGTTCCTAAAAATAAAATTAAACCCACTCCACACCTCTCCTTAATCACATTGGTTTAGTTCTTCTGGCAGTGCACATGAGCTTGTTATTAACGATTCTTTTGTTTTCAGTGAGCCCAAGTCAGACTGCTCTCCAAAGGCAAAATTCTTTTCATGCTCATCTTTGTTTTTATGTTTATTGAAAACTTTTAAGACCCATAGTGTGTGTGTGTGTGTGTGTGTTCACTCACACCTCAGCTTGAAATGTCAGTGTGCCGTAGCCTAGCCCTCAGACCTTGGAACTGCTTTTCCTGACTAACCATGTGGTGGTGTTATCCCATGGCATTTGTGTAGTGTGTGGTTTCTGCTAATTCCCATGGAGTCCAAGAGTATGTCCAAAACACATACTCCAAAACAAAGCGCTGTCCAAAACACACAAAATCCCAGTGTTGCAGTCACCACAGATGTCAGAAACAAGCTTTTGATCCATACCACTAGATTGAAATTTTTTCCCTTTTTTTTTTTCATGGAAGTTCAAATCTGTAAATAATATACTGCTCTTAAGACCTAATCTGAATTTCACAGGAAGTCTTAACCCAGTAGTCCCAAGGCAAGGACAGTCACATAGTGTCAGAATCCTGTCATACTTTCAAAGAAATGAAAGGCTTAGAGTGTTCTAGCATTATTGCTACCCTCTGCTTTGTGACTGAGTGTCAGTGCTTTTGCCCCCTACCAGATTCTGCATGGGCCTCCATAAGGAAGTCAGCTCCATGTGCATGTGAGTCAAGATTGTGCCACCGTGGGGGGTTCTGGGATACAGTGTCCCTGTGGATAGCTCTCTGTTCAACATGTCAGTGAGGATACTTGAAATTGTGGTTGAGCTTTTATTTCTGGGCTCATGTCACTGTCTAAGAACTAAGAATGTGATTGAGACTTGCATGAGAAGAATCCCCTTTTTAAACTTTTTGGGTGGGTTGGACTCTCTCTATAACATGGAGCCGTAGGACACCCAGCCTTGCCCTGCTTTCCCGTTGGGAAAACAGAACTTATATGAACATTTCTGCATCCCATCTCTTATGAAGCTGTGACGCAAACCTTCTCTCCAGGTTGGGTGTTCATCTGGCTCTGCTTTGTAGGCCTTTGCTAAACAGACATTTAGCAGGGCTGTCTCCCCAGCTAGTCGTGGTCTCTCACTGTGTACCAGGGGACTGACTGAACTCTATGTAGAAATGCCTGAGAAGCAGCTGATTGTCCTGCATGTTTTTGAAAAGGGTGGGATGGGGTTGGGAACAGGGGTGTGGATAATGAGTAAGTTATTGCAATGCTGAACCCCATTCAATGTCCTCCGTGTGACCCCTTTCCCCTAGCTGGGACCTGGGTACCTCACTCTCCTGCCTTGCACACAGCTCCTGGGAGCCCAGGCCAGTCTCCACCAGCCTGCGGCATGGTGTCAGGGATTCTTCGCTCCTGCTGCAAAAGCCGTGAGAACTTTCCTGGCCAGTACTGGAAAGGGGAATGCTATTTATTTTTATATTGTGTATATTTTGTCGTGGTCTGCTGATTTCCTTGTTTCACTGAGAGCGACACTTACCTCAATAGTTAGTTCGATATCGTGTGTTGGATAATTTTTTAAAAGAACTTTTTAAAAAGCTTTTTGATCCTCAGAGATCTGTAGATTTTATTTCCATATGAACTGGTTATTTTGTATAAAGTACATTCTTAAAATAGCAAGGCTCTGATATGTGTGAGTTGTGTGTGTCCGTGTGTCACTTTTATCATTGGGATGAAGGTTTGAACGAGGCCCCAGCACCACCACCCATCTCCCCTGGCTTCATCAAGACAGGCGGGCGGTTGTAGGGGCAGTCAGAGGAGTGTGCCCTTTGCAGGTGATGGTGGTGCGTGTTCTGTGGAGGGCCTCAGAACAGTATGAAAACTGACTGGCTGTTCACATGGTATCTGGGATACAATACCCCCCAGCTAGCCCCGTCAACACCCGCCTCGTTGTGCCCACTCTCAATACCACCCCCACACACCTAGCCCTTGATACACACCTTTGACACACTTGTATACACTACTTTTGCTCTCCTTCCAGCAGACAGCTCTGGCCTACAGCTGTGTGTGAATTACAGGTGGTCAAAAGTGGGAGCTACTAGGCTAGGTAAGCAAGCAGGTGCTCTTCTACCTGCCCAGTTCATTGAGGTTTTATTTCCAGTTCCTAGGAGGGTTTTTATTATGGGGGAGGAGAATAGATAAAAAGTGACCACCTTGGGGCACCTGACTGGCTCAGTCGTGGAACATGTGACTCTCGTTCTCAGGGTCATGAGTTTGAGCCCTGGGTTAGGTGTAGATTACTTGAAAAAAGAACAACAAATTAACCGTCTTAAAGTAGCCATAGTCCCAAGACCCCAAAATTTCTGGACTGTTTTATCCTTACTTGGCCTTGTGAGTAATCTCATTCAGTAAAAATTCTAACACAAATAGTATCAATTTCCAAATCTGTTGTTCACTCAGGTTTATCACTTTCTAGGACAGTGACAGATCTCTTTTGACCTCCTGATTATCTGGTGTTGTTATCTCTGTTGATCTATTATTATTAACTAATATATTTTTGAGATTCCTATCCTGTCAGCTGCTTTAAAACTATCTCCCATAAAAGGCATTTTTCCTAAAAAATATTATACCAGTCATGTTTTCTAGTTTAGTAGTTGCATTTCCATATAATTTTTAAAGCAAAAACCAACAATAAGGAAAATCATTAGTAAACCCTAGATTTGACACGATGCTGGTTAGATGCTTTCGTAGTGTCTCCTTTTGCATTGGTGGGATAAGGTGGGTGGACCACTGCCCTGGCCTGGCTTCCTTTGTTGTCGTGGCAACTGTGACACTGACATGGTCCATATCAACTCTACTCCCAGTTCATTTGAGTATCACATCCGTAAGATGCATGAAAAAACTGATTTCTGACTTCCAGATTCCCAACTGCAACTACTGTGACATGAATTCTTCACCAAGCAAGGGCTAAAATTCTTTGACTGTTTCAGCTAATGATAGGGTTTAATTTACTTTGTCATAGGAACTTAGCTCTTAGCTGAGTGTCCTTTAGGATGTTTCCAGATTTATCTCTTTGGGATCAAAACAAAGTACCTTCCACAAGTGAACTCTGTTTCAAAATTTGGTACAGTAGGCAGTGTTGATGCAGCTCTATTTTTGGAACTATTATTTGAATTAACACTCATTAAACCCTATGTGTACATAGCTCACACAGCAATTATAATCACTGAGCTGCTTGCTTCAAATTGGAGCATGAAAAGAAAGCTGGCAGGGCAAGATTTAGGGAAAAGGAAGGAAGTCACAAATTGTCAGTGAGGATTAGTCTCAAAACTCTGCGGAACTTTCTTTTTTGACATTTGGAAACATCCAGAGTGCTTCTCTTGTTAAACATTAATGTCTTCTGTCTCTAAACCAATTGCTGTCATTGGGGAAGGAAAGGTATCTTAATTATATAAACAAGTAGTCCCTGTAGGGTTCAGTTTTGCCATAATCTACACTCTCTGAGAGTGGTATTAGCAGAATGCAGAAAATAATCCAGGCTTGGACTCTCTTGGAGGTCACCCTTCACCCTGTAATCTAACTAGAGGTGAAAGGCCTATGTCAGTAAACTGTTGTGCAAGGGGTGCCTTTGGAAGAAATGCCATCGGACCTTTTCCTCCCAGGCCTGGATTCTAGACCAGCTGGGAATGAGGCAGAGCTCTGAGTGTCCTGACTGCTGTAGCTGGCACTCACCCTCCCTCCCCACCCCCAACGGGATTCTCTGTAGATTGGCCCTGCAGATCTGTTACCCTGGCCTTGAGGTTTTCCCTTGGGTTTTTTCATGGAGAACATCTGTGTATGTGCTTTAGTCCCCTCTCTTGCTTACCAGTGCTCGCTCCTCTAGTTTCCTTAGGCAATTTTACCAAAAATCTTCAGTGTAAGATGGACTGTGAAATACCAGCCAAAGAGGCAGCTGGAAAATCCCCAGATTTGGCTATTGTGTGCTGAAATCCCAGCCCCCTTCTGTTTCCATGACCCGCATATAAATTCAGGTCCCCTTGAGAAGTCTTCAGGTTTGGAAAAGCACTACTTGCTCCTAGAATCTTGGATTTGAACCTCATTTTGGACAGAGAATGGCAAGGAAGAAGTAGCTCTATTCTAAGCCAGTTCATGCTAGATAGAATTTTTTTTTTCACAAAGTGGAGTTAGTTCCTTGGATTGGATTCAAGGTTTTTGCTTTGGGGAGGAATTGAGTCCACAGTAGGAAGGCAAAGACATCCAAACGAAGCCTGGCCTGTGTGTGCCCCAAGAACTAATTTGCAGTCAAGTTCTCAGTAAGTATTAAATTCCAGCTTATGTCTAGTTATTTGCCTAATTACTAACAGTGGAAAAGGAGGGAAATAGCTTTCTTTGCTCAGAGTTCACAGTAAAGGGAGAAAAGTAATACAGAAAAAATGGACTACAATAAAGTGTTAGAAAGAACACACTGCATTAAGTAGTAGAAAGATTTGTATTCCCTCCCTGCAGTTTAATCATTGCAGGAGGGTGGTGTGTTGTTAGCCATTTGGTTTGGACAGACCTGGATGTGCTGGCGAGGAACGCAGAGCCGGCATCTCCTCAGCCTTGGCCTGGTGTCTCAGCTTGTTCCGTTCAGTAGTCTCTGCCTGGTTTTCTCTGAGTCCTTGCTGCAGCTTACATCCCTCTTCCTTTTCATCCTGGTTCTGCTCCCATGAGGCTACACTACAGTGATGAAGACATGGAGCAAACCATTCTAACACCAGTAATTCTCCCCAGGGGGGGACTGAGAGGAGGTTTCCTAGAGACAACATAGGTCTGTAGAAACGAGCATGTTTATGGAGAGGGCATGGGACGGCCCCACTACAGCAGCCTTCCATATTAAGTGTCTGCTGTTGTCTTGTGGTCACATACTCTATTGTGCTTCTGAGTGTAGTCTCTGGACCAAAGCATCACCTGGGAATTTGTTAGAAATGCAAATTCTGGGGTCACCTGCGTGGCACAGTCCGTTGATTGAGATACTCTAACCCCTTCTCTCTCTGAGCCCCTCCCCCACTTGTTCTCTGTTTAATATATATATGTGTTATTTTATATAGATAGATAGATAGGTAGAAAGAAATGTAGAAGGACACCTCCGTGGCTCAGTTAGTTAAGCATGTGACTTCAGCTCAGGTCATGATCCCACGGTTCATGGATTCAAGCCCTGTGTCAGTCTCCATGCTGACAGCTCAGATCCTGGAGCCTGCTTCTGGTTCTGTGCCTCCCTCTTTCTGCTCTTCCCTTCCTTGTGCTCTGTGCTCTCTCAAATATAAATAAACATTAAAAATCATTTAAAAAATACAAAATCTGACTGCTGGCTTAGACTGAGGGTGGGTTTTCTTTGGGTGTTTTTTTTTTTTTTTTAGTAATTTCTACACCCAACATGGGGCTCAAACTCACAACCCCAAAATCAAGAGTCACATGCTCTTCTGACTGAGACAGCCAAGCACCCTGTACCTTCATCCAAACTTTACCAATAGAACCTGACTTTTTTTTCCTGACATTGGCTTCCTCCCTACCTTTCTAAAACTACTGACTTACATAGAGCCTCAGCCCTTTCACAGCCCTTACAACTTCTGCGTGGCCTCTGACAGCTTGATCGACCCCCTCTTGAACCGGTTCTCACTGGTGCCATGTCCCACATTCACCCAGCTGTCACATGGCGTGCCCTTCCAGTTACCTTCTTTTTCTTTCCAAAGGTGTGTTCTTCCTAAGACCTGCTCCCTTTCTTCTTTTTTTTAAAGACTTTTTTTTGAAATGATCTCTACACCCGACATGGGGCCCAAATTCACAACCCCAGGACCAAGAGTCACATGTTCTACTGACCAAGCCCAGCCAAGCACCTTCCTCTAGATTCCTTTTACTTTTACCGACAACTTAAGATGTCTATTCAATCAACTTCCATCTTCAATTCAGACTTTTTTGCCATGATTTGGTCACTTTTTCCAAGCTCCTATTGGACATTGACACCAAGTGTCCCTACTGCCATTATTCGATAAGTTTTATTTGCCACTATTAAATTTTTTACCAAAATGATTTACAGTTTTGTTTCCTATGTCTTGTTTATTTTTAACATTCTTTCTTAGCCATTTTATTATAATTCACATTAATTGGGGTGAATTGGGGTGCCTGGGGTGCTGAGTTGGTGAAGCATCCAACTTTGGCTCAAGTCATGATCTTGCTGCCCATGAGTTCAAGCCCCTTGTGAGGCTATGTGCTGACAGCTCAGAGCCTGGAGCCTGCTTCAAATTCTGTGTCTCCCTCTCTGCCTCTCTCTTTCTCAAAAATAAAACATTTTTTTAAAAGTTAAAAAAAACTGGGGCGCCTGGGTGGCTTAGTCGGTTAAGCGTCCNCTTCCCTTCTTCATCCAGTGTCACCCATTTATGTTTAAATGTAATATACTGGCTTCATGGCTCATCTCTTTTCCTTTCTACCCTGATGAAATACACATAAAATATACCATTCTAACCATTTTTTAAATACTTTCTTTTTGTTCTTTTAATGTTTATTTTTAAGAGACAGCATGAGGAGGCAGAGAGAGGGGAAGATACATAATCTGAATCAGACTCCGGGCTTCTAGCTAACACACAGAGCCCAACGCGGGCTTGAGCTCACAAACTGTAAGATCACAACCTGAGCCCAAGTCAGATCTTAACCAACTGATCCACCCAGGTGCCCCAAATGCATTTGCTTTTTTTAAAATTTTAGATGTTAAAAAAAAAAAAAATGTTTATGTTGAGAGAGAGTAAGCACAAGCAGGAGAGGGACAGAGAGAGGGAGACACAGAATCTGAAGCAGGCTTCAGGCTCCAAGCTGTCAGCACAGCGCCCAATGTGCAGCTTGAACCCACAAGCTGTGAGATGTGATCTAAGCCGAAGTCAGACGCTTAACTGACTGAGCCACCCAGGCGCCCCTGGCCATTGTTAAGTGTATGCTTCAGTTGCACTGAGTACAATCACCTCATTGTGCAACCATAACAACTATCCATCTCCAGAACTTCTTTATCCCATAGTGAAGCTCTATACCCATTCAACTAATTCCCTACCTCCCCTTTCTCCCAATCCCTGGTAACTACTTTTCTTTCTGTGTCAATGAATTGGACTATTGTAGGTGCCCCAGATAAATGGAATCATACAATATTTTTCCTTTTTCTGTCTTAGCATGTTTTCCAGGTTCATCTATGTTGTAGCATGTAGCAGAATTTTATTATTTTTTTGAGGCTAAAGAACATCCCATTGTGTGTATATGCTGTATTTTATTTATCCATTCATCCAACAAAGGACATTTGGGATGTTTCCCCTTTTGGCTGTCATGAATAATGTTGCAGTGAACATGAGTGTACAGATACATGTTTAAGGCACTGCTTTCCATTCTGGGTGTATACCCAGAGGTGGAACTGCTAGATCATATGGCAGTTCTGTTTTTAACTCTTTGAGGACCTGCCATACCGATTTCCACAGCCTCTGGGTTATTTTACATTCCCATCAGCAATGCATGGGAGATCCAATTCCTCCACGTCCTTGCCCACGCGTGTTGTTTTCTGTTTATTGGATCACCACACCCTAACAGGTGTGGTACCACTCTTTCTGGTGCACACTGCCATCCCCTGTTTTGTGGCTGCCACTTTAAACTCAGTAGCTAGCCTAACTTTTCTTCCTCCTCACTCTCCTAACCTACCCATTCCTGATGCTACTAGTGGGGTGATGATCTATCTTCTCTTGTTGATCCATGTGTCAAACCTGATATTTGTCCCTGGCATGTTTAATCACCTGCCAAGCCCGATTGATTCTTCACAGAAATTACACATCTCTTCCCTCCTGCAGACAGGTTCTCATTTTATTTCTCACCTAGATTATTGTCATCTCCTGGCCTGTCCAAACCACTTGGCACTGCCATAAACCTGAACTGTGACCAAAAAGAAAGAAAAAAAAAAAAAACAGGTGGGCACCTGGCCAGTTCAGTCAGTAGAGCATGTGACTCTTGATCTCAGGGTCATGAGTTCAACCCCCATGTTGGGCATGGAACCTACTTAAAAAAACAAAAAAAAAAACCTGAACTGTGCCCTCTGAGCCCCTACTCCACATCCTGTGTCAGCTTTCCATTGCCCATCAAGAAAAGGGAGGAAAAAATGTTATCACTTAGTGAACACCTTTTATGTGCCAGCCACTAAATGCTAAATGTACTAAATGCTCTACATCTCAGTCTCATTTCACAGAAGAAGACGCAAACACAGAGAAATTAAGTAATTGTTTAAAGTCATGCAATGCAGCTAGTAAGTGGTAAACTGGAATTCAAACCAGTTCAAAAGCAGTCTTACTCCAAAGCCCACTCAATCACTCTACTCTGCTGCCTCGTAGCAGTCTTATAGAAGAAGTGGATATCTCAAGTGCCTTTTGAGGAAGAAAAGCACTAAGTTAAATAACTTGCCTAAAGTGAGGTAGTTATTAACTTGGAAGCTGGAATTTGAACCTGGGTCTCTGACATCAAAGTCTGTCCCATGCTGATTCTTCATCCCTCCCAAATCCTTGGCCAGGCAACTAGGTCCTCTACCTTTGGGACCCAGTATTTTACCAGCTTTTTTCTCTCCGCTACTGCCTCCTCCCTTGCCCCAGGTTAGACACTTTGCCGCTAAAAAGAAGCTGGGTTTTAATTTTACCTCTCTGCCCTCGGTCTTCAAGGCCAAAACCGATGACTACTTCCAGTAACCTCTCCAGCGGTGTAGCTGGAAGAAATCCTCAGTGGCGGCATGGAGTTCACGACTCAGCTGTACCGCATGTGAGTGCAGGCAACGTGCCACATCAGCACTGCAGCCCTGCCACGGTGGAGTACGTGGTGGACCACTATACGTGGTGGACCACTGAAAATACAGAGCCACTGAACTAGGCAATCACCTGTAGCTGGAAAAGTGTGTGAGTCTGAGAAGCAGAAGCTGGCTTCTGACCTCAGAAGTCTGGCAGAAGTGTTTGCACTGCATTGATTTTCCCTTGTTTGTCCTCCTCCCTGACTTCCAGGTCTCTGAGTGGGTGGCCAGTCTCCCCTCACGCCCAGCCCACGCTGCCCTGACCAAAGCTTTTTCCAGCCCGAATTTTTGTCTCAGTCATTCCACAAGCAAGTAAACAGCCACTTGCTTGCCACCTGGCGAGGAGGGACTGGGCTTGGCTAGGCTGCGTAGTGACCTCTTTTCAGGTAGGAGAGAAGCTGGGGACCCGGAGTAGAGGATGGCTTAGTGACTCCCTCCCTGCCCCAGGGGAAGGGGCTGTGGGGGCATGAAGAGGGAGGGCCACTAACGATACCAACAGAGGACCATAAACCAACCCTTCCTGCAGTTCCTGCGGTTCATCAGTGACTTGGCTTCGAGCTTGGCATCCAGAAAAGGCGGAAGGTTCCTTACTGAAAGCAGGTAAGTGTTTCTCTTGTCTGTATCAAGCTTAGCGTTGGTAAGGAAAGACCCACTTCTAGCAAATAAATATCTGGAGAAGGTCAGAGCAGCCAGTGAGAAAGGGTCTCCTTCCATTTGCTGCACTGAGTTGGAAGGGGGTGGCCAGTCCTGACCATAGGACATCCCAAATGACATCTCAGTCAGGAAGCCAGTTACTTCCTTGGCACTGCCCTGACAGGGGCTTATCTCTGAAGAACTCTCGCTTGCCCTGCTAATTAGAGTAGGTGGAGAAAGAATGCTCCTCTTCCCTGAGGGCCCCCGCACAAGGTAGAGAGAGAGACAACTGAGAGGCAGAACTGTCTGTCTCACGATGAGACTGACTACAGAGTTAAAGGCAGCAGTCACCCTCGTGGTCTGCTGATTCCAACATCTTCATTGACTACCTCTGCACCAGGCCCTGGGACACAACCCTAACCCTTTCCTCCCCCAGTAACATTTTGATTGGGGGTGGACAAAACCGCTGTAATACGACATGGTGTGTGCTATAACTGGATATTAAATGGGATCACAGAACAGGAACAGGACTCCTGGCCAAGATTTGAGGGACTTAAGGTAAGGGCCCTTGGGTACCTCCGTGGGTTAAGCGCCTGACCTTTAATCTTGGCTCAGGTCGTGATCTCACGGTTGGCTGTGAGACAAAACCCGTGTCAGGCTCTGCATTGAATGTGGAGCCTGGTTGGGCTTCTCTCTCTCTCAAAATAAATAAACTTTAAAAAAAAAAAAAAGGGGGGTGGGGGCCCATGAGAGGAAGCTGAGGCCCAAAACACATTTTTTTCTTTTTTGTTTTCCAAAAACCAATTTGTATTTCATCAGGTACAGATGGGGCAAGAGTGTCCTACTTAACAGGACAGTATGTGCAAGGCTCAGTATGTGCAAGAGACCATGGTGTGTTCCCAGAAGTGAGTGTTCTCAATGGCTGGCAGGGAGAGTAGTCTTGGTGATTTGGGAGGGCACAGTCAAGCAGGAAAGCAGGGTCCGGGTCTGGCCAAAGGATTGGGAAGCTGCCCTAAGAATGGTGGGAAGTTAGCGCTACACTTCAGGCGGGGAAGTGCTTACGTGGCAGGCTAGCGGTTGGGTCCAGACTTGCCCTTCTGCTTACTTGGCCACGCGTGGAGCTTAGATTTGAGGGAAGCAAGACTGAAGGCATGGACAGGGGGTGGAGGGCTGTCAGGTGCGCCAGACAGTGGGTGATGCCCATGTGATCAAGCAGTGGCTGGTGGGCTCATGAGAGACTTAGGACAGCTCTTTTCCACCCATGATGAAAAGCCTGTTTATCCTAGTCTATTATGGAGAAATAATTTTCTAAAATACAATAAAAATCAATTGAATTTTTTATGTTTTATTTATTTCTGAGAGAGAGAGAGAGAGAGAGAGANAGTCAGATGCTTAACTGACTGATCCACCCAGGCGCCCCTAAAAATCAATTGATAGAAAAATAATTTTATTAAAAAAATTTTTTTTAAGTTTTATTTATTTTGAGAGAGAGAGAGAGAGAGCATGAGCAGGGGAGGGGCAGAGAGAGAAAGAGAATCCCAAGCAGGCTCCACGCTGCCAGTGCAGAGCCCAATGTGGGGCTCGAACTCACAAACTATGAAATCGTGATCTGAGCTGAAATCAAGAGCCAGACGCTTAACCAACTGTGCCATCCAGCCACCCCCCAAAAAAAGAACTTTAAATGATAAAATTTTTAAACGCTCTAAAAATAAAAAAATTTTAAATGATAAAATATAAGCTCACATTTTTCTCAGTAAATTGTAAAACATGAAATTCCTCAAGATGCCATAAAAATTTCTAAGCATTTACTCTCAATTTCTGTGGTTGTTCACAGACCAGCACTGAACCAATGCCCTAAGTAGCACTGACTTTAGGAGAAAGAGTTGCCAGAACATGATAAGTTGTGGGGGCCTAAGGGAAAAAGGAGGAATCAAAAATGGCGCATGGACTCGGCCTGGATAATTGAATACCTGGTGGTGCAGCTTCCAGAGCTAGGGAACCAGGAAGAGAAATAGCAGATCTAGAGGGGTGGATACAAGTAAAAAGACATGTTACTATACTGTGTGAGGCCAGGCTGCTAATATGGGGACAGCCAGAAGCTGGTTAAGATGATGGTGAGGGGCTCAGGGCAGGAATCCTGAGCTGCAGGTACATCAGCGTCATGAGCAAGTAGACAGTGACTGAAGCCCAGGAGAAGGTGGGTTTTCAAGATGGCTGTGTGGAGTGCAATAGAAGGAGTCAAGAATCTTGGCAAGACTTTATGGATACCAGTGACCAAGGACACTGGTCATGAGAGGCTGGGAAGCCACTGGGGAGAGCCAGGGAGTCACAGAAGTCAAGATAATAGAATGTTTTAATGTGGGGGGAATGAAAAGTGGTGGAATCAGGAGCTCAGAGAACCCTCGCCTGCTCCGGTCCCTACAGCTCACCATCTAGAATCATCCCTCTAAATAGATGTGTCTCTGGACAGCCTAATTCAAAATATGATCCTGGGAAACCATGTAACAAGAATTACTTCAGGGGTGCCTGGTTGGCTCAGTCCATAGAACATGCAACTCTTGATCTAGGGGTCTTGAGTTCAAGCCTCACACTGGGCATAGAGCTTACGTTTAAAAAAAAAAAAAGAAGAAGGAAAGAATTACTATACAGGTTTCTGTGCTTTCCAAATTTTCTAATTTTTTTCTAGTACTATAAATACTTTAAGAAATAGAACAATTCGGGGCGCCTGGGTGGCTTAGTCGGTTAAGCGTCCGACTTTCGCTTAGGTCATGATCTCGCGGTTCGTGGGTTCGAGCCCCGCGTCGGGCTCTGTGGTGACTGCCAGCTCAGAGCCTGGAGCCTGTTTCAGTCTGTGACTCCCTCTCTCTCTGACCCTCCCCTGCTCACGCTGTCTCTCTCTCTCTCTCCTAGAAATAAATAAAACATTAAAAAAAATTTAAAAAAAAAAAAAGAAGAAGGAAAGAATTACTATACAGGTTTCTGTGCTTTCCAAATTTTCTAATTTTTTTCTAGTACTATAAATACTTTAAGAAATAGAACAATTCGGGGCGCCTGGGTGGCTTAGTCGGTTAAGCGTCCGACTTTCGCTTAGGTCATGATCTCGCGGTTCGTGGGTTCGAGCCCCGCGTCGGGCTCTGTGGTGACTGCCAGCTCAGAGCCTGGAGCCTGTTTCAGTCTGTGACTCCCTCTCTCTCTGACCCTCCCCTGCTCACGCTGTCTCTCTCTCTCTCTCCTAGAAATAAATAAAACATTAAAAAAAATTTAAAAAAAAAAAAAGAAGAAGGAAAGAATTACTATACAGGTTTCTGTGCTTTCCAAATTTTCTAATTTTTTTCTAGTACTATAAATACTTTAAGAAATAGAACAATTCGGGGCGCCTGGGTGGCTTAGTCGGTTAAGCGTCCGACTTTCGCTTAGGTCATGATCTCGCGGTTCGTGGGTTCGAGCCCCGCGTCGGGCTCTGTGGTGACTGCCAGCTCAGAGCCTGGAGCCTGTTTCAGATTCTGCGTCTCCCTCTCTCTCTCACCCTCCCCTGCTCATGCTGTGTGTGTCTCCCTCTCTCTCTCACCCTCCCCTGCTCATGCTGTGTGTGTCTCTCTCTCAAAAGTAAATAAAATATTTAAAAAAAAGAAAAAGAAAAAACGGGCACAACAGGGGTCAAAAAACTAGCCTGGCACCGCGCACAAGCAGAGTGGTATCCTGCCTGCCAAGTGAGGGCACCTGGTCACTGACTCCCGCAGAGCTGGAGGAAACCCTTCCCAGCACCCCGGCTTCTCCCCCAGGCCGCAGCCTCCCAGCAGACGGTCTCCTCTCCTGCCTTGCCTGCCTTTTCGTTCCTCAGCCCCTCCAGTTTCAGGCCTCCACCAGCTCCACGGTTCTTCAGCCCTGGACAGTTGCCAAGCCCAGGCCCTTCCTTTAAAGAGTTCTCTCCCAGCTCTCCCTTGCCCTCTGCACCCTCCACCACCCCCCTCTTCTCTCTACCTCCTTGCTTTGCCATCATGCCACCTGTCTGGCTTCTCGCATGAAATTTCCCTTTCTCAACCTGTTCTTCCTGAATTGTCCTCATACCACATACCTCATACCTCATACCACATTTAAGGGTGCTTTCCCCCTTAAAAGTGTGCAGTAGTTTTTTACTGCCTGAGGGATCAAATTTGTGAAAAGTTACCTAATTTAGCGGGGCACAGACTATACCGGGCAGCCCCAGGTTCTCCACGCCAGGCCTAACCTACTTTTGTAGCCCTTTTCCAGCATTCTGGTGAGCCAGCCAGGGCAATGAGCTGTGCCCTCCGCCCTTTGCTTGGCCCCCTTAGGTGCCTCACACAGTGCTGTGTCCAAGCCACCTCCCCCTCCTCGTCTCCTTATAAACTTTACCTGATTTTTTTCTTTAGTATATGTGCTGCTGAAGCAAGTACCCCCATATTTTTTTTTTAAGTTTATTTATTTAGATTGAGTGCTCATGGGGAAGGGGCACAGAGAGAGAGAAGTGCAGAGCCCAGCATGGGACTTGATACCATGAACTGTGAGATCGTGTCCTGAACTGAGATCAAGAGTCAGACGCTTAACCAACTGAGCCACCCAGGCGCCTTTCCCTTATTTTTTAAGGCCATTTCTAGATCCTTCTCCAAGCCAGGCTGGAATGGCCTTGCACATCTCTAAACACTTACAATATTCACTATCTAAGCATCTCAATTGTAATGAAATGGAATTTGAGAGTTCTTTAAGGTTTGCTTATTAGTTAAGAAGTCTTTGGCTAGTTGGGTGCCTAGGTGGCTCAGTCAGTTAAGCATCTGACTTAAGCTCAGGTCATGAGCTCATGGTTCATGAGTTTGAGTCCTGATTCAGGTGAGCTCGAGCCCCACTTTGGGCTCGGCGCTGACAGTACGGAGCCTGCATGGGATTCTCTCTCCACCTCTCTCCCCATCCCTCACTCATGCCCTCTGCCAGGAAGGAAGGAAGGAAGGGAGGGAGGGAGGGAGGAAGGAAGGAAGGAAATCTCTGTGGATACCCCGTTAGAAAAACTAATTCTAATTTGCTTAAGACAATAAGTCATTTCAAAAATAAACAAAAAAATCCCCAAACAAGAAGACAACAAGTCAATTCATTAGGATACTGGAATATCCCTTTGGTACTTAAGGTCAGGAATGAAATGGGTCACTGTATAGTCAGGGCTTCAGACCCCACCAGAACTCTCTGTTCTCTCTCTTGGTCTGCTTTATCCATTTCTCTTGTTATTATCTTTCTGTTTCCCAAACCACATACCACATGACAGTAAACATGACTGCAAATTGGTCGGAAGGGTTATGTTACAGACAAAACTTTAAAGAAGCTACACAATCTCTTCTTTAAAATACCTGTAGAGGGGCGCCTGGGTGGCTCAGTTGGTTAAGCATCCGACTTCAGCTCAGGTCATGATCTCATGGTTGGTGAATTTGAGCCCCATGTTGGGCTCTGTGCTGACAGCTCAGAGCCTGGAGCCTGCTTAGGATTCTGTATCTCCCTCTCTCGCTGACCCTCCCCCGCTCATGCTTTGTCTCTCTCTCTCTGTCTCAAAAAATGAATAAATATTAAAAATGTTTTCATTAATTTTTTTAAAAATAATAAAATACCTATAGGGGAGATTAAATGGTCTAGATTAAGTCAGGGGCCCATCCTCAGATAATCAACACTACCTAGGAGAATAGCCTCACATGTTAGAAACATGGCAGTCCCCACCAGGTGAATGGTTAAGAGAGAATAGGGGGTTCCTGGCAATGCAGTAATGAAGAGATACAACAGTTGTATTACTGCATCCCACCCTTTGATGCCTGGGTCATGCAGACGCATACCGTTTCCCATTCATTCAGATTTCTTTTTTTTTTTTTTAAGATTTTATTATTTTTTGGGGAGCGCCTGCATGGCTCAGTCGGTTAAGCGTCCGACTTCAGCTCAGGTCACGATCTCGCGGTTTGTGGGTTCGAGCCCTGCGTCGGGCTCTGTGCTGGCAGCTAGCTCAGAACCTGGAGCCTGTCTTCGGATTCTGTGTCTCCCTTGCTCTCTGACCGCCCCCCCTGCTCACGCTGTCTCTCTCTCTCAAAATAAATGAGACATTTAAAAAAAATTTTTTTAAGATTTTATTTTTTTAATGTAATATCTGCCCCCAATGTGGGACTCAAACTTGCAGCCTCAAGATCAAGAGCCACATGTTCTACCAACTGAGCCAGTCAGGTGCCCCTAAATTTCCCCCTTCCAAATATGGATCAATAATCACATGTCAAACTATAAATGCACTTATCTTCCCAATGTGAGATTACTCAGTGTCATGACCAGATAGTGCAGCCAGAGGCAATGACAGGGAGCCTCTGTTATCCAGATAATGATTACTTTTTTATATGTATATATCCTGTCCTTCTCCCCTTTGGTTCCAAAGGGTTCCAGATGTAGATTCTCATAATTCTGTATCCCGGTGCTTGAATAATTAGTATTACTACCCCAGTATTCCCCAAACACTCACTTTACAGAGAGCAGGCAAAATATTACCTATTGGCCAGTAGTCTAACGCATAGAGCACACCCGGCTCAGTCAGGCGTCCACTACACTTGATCTTAGTTGTGAATTCGAGCCCCATGTTGGGTGTAGAGATTACTAAAAAAAGGAAATTAAACAGGGTGCCTGCGCAGCTTAATAGGTTAGGCATCTGCCTTTGGCCTAGGTCATGATCTAACAATTCATGGGTTCAAACCCTGCATCAGGCTCTGTGCTGTCTTTGGGTCCTCTGTCCCCTTCTTTCTCTCCCCCTTCCCCGCTTATGTGCATTTTCTCTCTCTCTCTCTCTCTCTCTCCCTCTTTCTCTTAAAAATGAATAAATAGGGGTGCCTGGATGGCATGCTGACAGCTCAGAGCCTGGAGCCTGCTTCGGATTCTGTGTCTCCCTCTCTCTCTGCCCCTCCCCTGCTCACTCTGTCTCTCTGTCTCCCCCCCAAAAAAAATAAACATTAAAAAAAAAAAGATTCTCCCTTGGGGGGGATTCTTATTTTTAAAAAAAGAATAAATAAATACTTTTTTAAAAATCCTAAAAAAAAACAATTTTTAAAAAGGCTAAATATTTTAATCAGTGTCCATTTGTTTACTAAATTCTCTGGCAGTGTAGGGAGCTCTTTGGTCAGAAAAATGTCTGCCCCAGGACCTGGCTTACCAGAAGAATTTCCCCTGCCAGGGATCCTTCAGGTTCTACATGGAGAGAAAAACGGTGCCCAGGAGCGCCCGGTGGGAGGGTGTGCTGTATCACTCTGGAAGTGTATTCCTAGCAGGCCTGGAACCAGTAGAATTTAAACTCCGAAAAAGCAGGGACCTTGTTTTTGTTCTTGGCTGCATCCCTGCTGCCTGAAACTGTGATCACTGACATAGTCAGCACTCCCCACGTGTTTGCAGGGTGACTAATATGTACAGATTGCCTGAGGTATTGAGCAAGTATGGACCCTGTTGCCAAGTTTGGGGTTTTGGGGGTGACGACTCCTTTAAAACCTTCACTGGCTCTCTGTCAGTTTCCTCTTTATTGACTCTGTTTGCTAATGCCTTTACCCGCGCCAGAAATCTTGTGTGGCCCAGTCCTTGAATACTAAGTCTGTTCAAGGGAACTGCCATGCCAGGGACTTACAGTGGCCAGTACCGGGGGGGGGCGGGGTGCTCTGCAGTGCACACACACGCTACACACCAACAGACAAAGGCACTTAGAGGTGGAGACATTATCACATCTGCCTCATGGAAGCACTATGGCCCTGGGATTGGGGTGTCCCGAATCTCTCTGGCTTCTCTTAAATACCCCTATTCCAAACACCAGGGAATCGCGCATTGTTAAACTAATTTCATTCTAGAAAAAGCAGGGAATATGGCTGCAAGATACTCCATTATTTGAATCTCTGCTTTCAGACTGACAGGGTTTCTGAATGTCCCATTGTTTCCTACCTACTTTTAGGGTGGCGATTCAGGATTACAACACATCTTTCTCTCCTAACAACTTTGTAAGTGTCTCAAAGAACAGCTGACACACTTTACTTTCTTGACATTTTGTGCCTGGGGGGCTCAGTTGGTTAAGCGTCTGACTTCGGCTTGGGTCATGATCTCGTGGTTCCTGAGTTTAAGCCCGGAGTCAGGCTCTGTGCTAACAGCTCAGAGCCTGGAGCCTGTTTCGGATTCTGTGTCTCCCTCTCTCTCTGCCCCTCCCCCACCCATGCTCTGTCTCTCTGTCTCTCTCTCTCTCTCTAAAAAAAATTTTTTTCCTGACATTTTCCCACAAGTTCCCTAAAGCTCTGGCTTTTGGATGCACGTGGTTCGAGCCTCACCACATAAGAACTGCCAGCCTCTCAGCCCGGGATGGGGTTTCTTTACAGCCGGTGCCCTGCTTTCTCTGAGTCCACCTTCAGGCTTCTAATTTGCAAATCCTCACTCCCTTTGCCATTTTAGAGGATAATTAAGTCTCTTTCGGTTGGGAGTATCAGAAACACATTCTAGCAAGTTAAGTAATAATGACCTCACTGATTGACGGGACACTTGAGTGTCTCACGGAATCCAAGGACAAGAATACAACTGGCACCAGGAGCAAACTGGAAACTGGGATTTTAAACAACGTTAGGACTATGTCCGTCTTCTGTTTCTCCTCCAGATATACTTGCTTCACTTTTCTGTTTCTTTCTCTACAGACCAGCTTCCTATTTCTCCAACAGATCCAAGTGTTACACGTTCTGGGTCCAAACACCATGTTCAAAACTTCCAGTTTCTCAGACAAAAAACTCCGGTGTCCCCTTAACTAGTCCTGTGTCTCTCGCATCTGTTCCATTAGGAAATCCTGGTGGCCTTGCCTTCAACATCCATCCATAATTAACCACCTGTCATCCCCTCTCCTCCCTAACCCCCAACAAGCAGCCTTTACCTCTTGCCTAGGTTCCTGAAATAATTTAATTGATCCTTCTGCTTTTATTTTTTTTTTTAATTTTTTTTACATTTATTTATTTTTGAGAGACCGAGAGAGGCAGAGCACAAGTGGGGAAGGGGCAAAGAGAGAATGAGACACAGAATCTGAAACAGGCTCCAGGCTCTGAGCTGTCAGCACAGATCCTGACTCGGGGCTCGAACCCACAAACTGTGAGCTCATGACCTGAGCTGAAGTCGGACACTTAACTGACTGAGCCACCCAGGTGCCCCCTTTCTGCTTTTATCTTGAGCCCTCTGCTGCCTATTCTCAACACAGCAGCCAAATAGTCCTAGCAAGAGCATGTCATTTCTCTGCTCAAAACTCTCCAATTGTTTCACTGTTCATTCAGAATAACAGCCAAAGAGCTTCCTTGGCCTTACAGGGTCACATGTCCACCCATTATCTCTCCAACTTTGTCTTTATTGCATGTCCCCGTTCACACTTCCGGGCTACCTCACTGTTCCTTCCGCTCACCAGTCTTTGCACTTGCTCTGCCTTGAGCATGCTTTCCCACATACCCGCATGGCTCGCCCGCTCTCCTCTGAATCCTCAAGTCACCTCAATCAATCCTTTCTGGGTTAAGCCATCAAACACCCACCCCAGTGACATTTTCCTATCTTCCTTCCCTTCTACATTTCTTTCTCCAGAGAATGTATCAGTATCTGGTATCCTTAGGATTTAATTTCATTTTTTTATTTTTTTTTATTTTTTTTTTTAATGTTTTATTTATTTCTAGGACAGAGAGAGAGACGGCATGAGCAGGGGAGGGTCAGAGAGAGAGGGAGACACAGACTCTGAAACAGGCTCCAGGCTCTGAGCTGGCAGTCAGCACAGAGCCCGACGCGGGGCTCGAACCCACGAACCGCGAGATCATGACCCAAGCGAAAGTCGGACGCTCAACCCATTAAGCCACCCAGGCACCCCAGGATTTAATTTCATTTTTTTAATTTATTTATTTTGAGAGAGAGAGGGAAGGAGAGAGCACATACATGGGGGGAGGGGTAGAGAATCCCAAGCAGGCTCTGTGCTGTCAGCTCAGACTCATGAACCCTGAGATCATGGCCTGAGCTGAAGTCGGATGCTTAACTGGCTGAGCCACCCAGTCAGTTTTACTTACTTCATTTATTGCCTGTCTCTTCCTTTAGAATTTAAGCCCCATGAGAACTGTATCCCCAGACCTGGAACAGCCAGTGCCTGGCATCAATAAATTTTTTCTGCATGGATCAATATACACCAAGAGAAGGACAGATCTCTCTCTGTTCTTCTCCAAAACAAAACACTTGGAGACAACAGAAAATTGCCGAAAGCCTCAAGGACCAATGAGGAGCAGGGGACAGGAGTGGGTGCATAATGCAGCTTGAAGGGAGCCTGAAGAAGGAGGCTCCTCAGAGCTCAAGCCAGCCTCCATTAAAGCACCCAGAGAACTCTTCCTGACCCTGCCCAGCTGCGGTCAAGTAGGACCCTCCCCAGAAACTGTGATAATTCCTATTATTGTAGCCTTGACTTTTTGACACTGTCCCTGGTGCCTTCCATATGTATCCATTATAAATAAGCAGCTTAGTCTTTCAACAGGATCATAGGAAGTTCAGAAAACACATTTTAAGAGCCAAAGAATAACTTCGGAACATTTCATGTGTTTTATTGTGGTTCAGGGACCCTACAAGAGTCCATAGCAATTCTTTTTTTTTTTTTTTAATGTTTATTTATTTTTGAGAGACAGACCATGAGCAGGGAAGGGGCAGAGAGAGAGGGAGACACAGAAACCAAAGCAGGCTCCAGGCTCTGAGCTGTCAGCACAGAGCTTGATGCAGGGCTCGAACCCACAAACTCTAAGAACATGACCTGAGCCGAAGTCGGACACTCAACCGACTGAGCCACCCAGGCGCCCCCATAGCAATTCTTAAAATCCCTGTTTCGTATCTATCAGCTTCCCTCCCCACCATTCCCAGGCGCTTCTTCCAAATGCCCCAGAACTCCTCTTCTTGAGCCTAGTGTGGGCCCGTTCTCTCTCTCTCATCACCTTTCTTCTGATCTCAATCCCCAAAGTCCAAAAACGTCCGTGAAGGTGCGCCTGGGTGGCTCAGTCGGTTAAGCATCCAACTTCCGCTCAGGTCATGATCTCATGGTTCAAGAGTTTAAGCCCTGCGTCGGGCTCCGTGCTGACGGCTCAGAGCCTGGAGCCTGTTTTGGATTCTGTGTCTCCCTGCCTCTCTGTCCCTCCCCTGCTCATGGTCTGTCTCTCTGTCTCTCACAAATAAATAAACATTAAAAAAAAAAAAAAAAAATTGCTATGGACTCTTGTAGGGTCCCTGAACCACAATAAAACACATGAAAATGTTCCTAAGTTATTCTTTGGCTCTTAAAATGTGTTTTCTGAACTTCTTATGATCCTGTTGAAAGACTAAGCTGCTTATTTATAATGGATACATATGGAAGGCACCAGGGACAGTGTCAAAAAGCCAAGGCTACAATAATAGGAATTATCACAGTTTCTGGGGAGGGTCGTACTTGACCCCAGCGGGGCAGTGTCAGGAAGAGTTAATAATGTTCTGTCTCAGCACATGCGAGGTTTCTCATACCATGAGGCCGGTGGTGTTCTGAGCACATTCTAGAGGAGGAAACCGGCCCGTGGAGGCTCGTCAGAAAGGTGGCTCAGGTCCATCTCCACTGACACCCATGTTCTTTCCACTCTGCCGTGGTGGGCCACAATCCAGGACCAGACACCACATCTTCCTCGGCCAGCCATCTCCCTGAGAAGCCAGCAGCCCGTGTCCTGGGACCCACCAGCAGAATAATGTCCAGCCAGGATTTGAGGTAAACTGGCTGAGACTCTCTGGGCTGGGTTTCTGTGGTAACAACACTTCATTCAGCTTCTCTACCAGATTCCTGAGTCCTGGGGAGGAGCAAGCAAGGCTCCTTTCCCCCCACTATTCTTTTTTCTTTCTTTCTTTCTTTCTTTCTTTCTTTCTTTCTTTCTCTCTCTCTCTCTCTCTCTCTTTCTTTCCTTCCTTCCTTCCTTCCTTCCTTCCTTCCTATCATCTCATTGAACTACATCTTCTCAGACTGAAAAATTTCAGTCACAATTCTATTTGTTTTCACAAAGTTCTTCTTTGTTCGCTTATCAGGGTTCAGATATGAGAAAATCTATTACCTATCCCTACTACTTCCAAATCTACCTCCAAAGATTTTGCTCACAGTCTGCCCTTGGCCTGAAAGATAAGAAGATATTACTAGGTTCCAAGGAGACTAGGAAGCTTTATTTTCTATTTTCAGTCTTCCAAAATTCCTGGATAAGGGGGCTCACATTATATAAAGTGTGACTTTTTCTTTCCTTTTTTTTTTAACTTTTGGCTAGAGTCAGATAATCTCCATACATTAACCCTGGTTATCTTGCACTGTCTAGAAGCCAGTTCTCTTATTATAAATAATAGCTATCATTTAGCAAGTGCATTAACTTATTTAATCCTCACAAAATCCCTTGAGGCCAGTTTTACAGAGGGAAAAGCAAAGGATCAGGGAAGTGAGGTAACTTGTTTAAGTAAACAGCATAGCCAGGATTCAAATTCCGTTCTGCCTGATCTTAAGCCAAAATAAAATTGCAATCTGTTTGAAAACTTTTCCTCATGTGGCTCTAAAGATGGGGATCAGCTGGATCACCCAGGCCCTGGGTGAAAGCTGTGAGGGACTGCTCTGAGGCGAGCTGAACTCCTGCACCCTGGTACGCTCCCAGGGGGCAGAGTTGGCACTTTGGGCCTCCTTTCCAGAAGCCTTTGCAGCATCGTAGCTTGAGGAACATTTCCCTGGAGTGGTTAGGACAAGATGCCCGAGTCCTGGCAAGCGCAGTGCCTCCGGAGAGGGCGGCCTGACACCTTACCTGTCTGTGGGGGAGGGAGCCCCAGGTTGGCCCAGGAGGTGCTGCAGATGGGGAAGCGGGCTGAGGAAAGGCGTCTCTGGTGTGGTGCTGAGGTGGAGCTGCTGTGGAGCCCCACCTCCATCTAGTCCTGGCGTGCGCTTTGTGCAGCCAGCCCCCCTCGGAGTTCCTGAGTCTCTCTGCCTCCCTCACTTATTCTTTGCCTCCCTCCTCCGCACGGCCTAGTATTACAGCAAAACTCATCAATGGAGGTGTGGCAGGGCTTGTTGGGGTGACCTGTGTGTTCCCCATCGACTTGGCCAAGACTCGGCTACAGAATCAACATGGAAAAGATATCTACAAAGGAATGTAGGTATTGGTGAGGGGAATGGGGTGGGCAGGGAGAGGGGGGCTCCCAGGGAAGGAATATGGCGCCTCATTCCTTCCTATCTCTTTATTTAGAGAGTGAGTGCGTTATGGGGGTGGAGTGGGGTCAGGGGAGGTGGTCCACTGGGGTGTGCCCAGCAGGATTAGGACACCAGGGTGGGGGAAGGGGGGCTGATGGAGCAGCTTCTTGCTCCCCACTGACTTCGTTTTCTGGCCTCTGCTTCTAGGATAGACTGCCTGATGAAAACTGCCAGGGCGGAGGGCTTCTTGGGCATGTACCGAGGTGGGCTTATCATGCACCCCTGGGGGAGGCCTGGCTGGGGCCAGGTGAGAACACAGGGTACAGTACAGGGCACCAGACTTTTGTGGGTTTATAGAACATTGGGAACTGGTGTTTCTTCTGCACAGGGAGCTCCTGGGGCAAGCAGGGCCTGGGCTACCAGGTGATCCTAAGCCACATTTGCTTTTCACAAGCCCCCATCTTCCTTCGTGGAGACAGAGGCAGTTGTGAGGCTTTAGGGAAGCCCAGGAGCCCTAGTTTCCATCCTGGCACCACTACTGCCTCACCGGGTGATGCTGGCCCCCACATTTCTCTTCCCCCCACTTCTCATTCAGGGCTGATTGGGTAGAGGCTGCCTGGGAAGAGAATGGAGAGGGTTTTGAGCTCCTGAAAGGGAGCTACTGGATGGCTTTCCCTGACACAAGCCAGTGCTGTCCCTGGCTGTGTCCCCACACAGCCATGATGACGGATTGGAAAATGGATACCAAGCTGGCATTCAGGAGCTGATGTGCTAGAACCCCTGAGAAATAAAGTAAAAATCTCTGTGACTCAAAGAGCTGCCAGTGGGACTGGGCTAGTAAAGCACAGAGTAATGGAAACCGATCCCTGTCCCCCAGAACCTTCTTATCGGGGCTTGATTTGGGGAACTCTTCACTTATCATCAGAGATGGGCAGCACTAGCAAGGACCAAAATAACGTCCTTATAACTGCACCAGTGAGCCCATAAAGGAAACACATACGTGAAAGAGGGAAATGTGGAGGGAGGAGAGTCAAAGTAGGGAGATGAAAAAAAAATTCATGTTTCTATAAAATAGGCTGAGGAGCCCTCCTCAAAAATCCTTCCCTCCAAGACTCCAGTTACTCCCAGAACCCCCCCCTGGCTAGGTCTGAAAGGAGGTTGCCTATGTGAATGGCAGACTCAGAGAATTGTTCCTTTTTAAAAAATTTTTTTATTTAAATGTTTAAGTAAACTCTACACCCAACATGGGGCTTGAACTTGAATAACCCTAAGATCAAGAGTCACATGCTCTACTGACTGAGCCAGCCAGGTGCCCCAAGAATTATTACTTTTCAGATGGTCTTAACTCATCCTGGTTCTTTACTTGCAGGGGCTGCAGTGAACCTGACCTTGGTCACTCCAGAGAAGGCCATCAAGCTGGCAGCCAATGACTTCTTCCGGCAGCTGCTAATGGAGGATGGGTATGGCCAGGTGGGGGGCTGTGGGATGGAAGTCCTTCGCCGTATGTCTGTAGTTTGGGGAGAAGGTGACAGGGAGAGGAAGGTGCTGGCTTACCTGTCTGCATGTATCTAAACGTGCACACAAATGGCTGAAGGTTGGTTAGTGTATTGTTGGGCAAGTACAAAGTCAAGGGGAAAATGAGCTGGTGTAATTCGAAAGTTCTAGATGATAGATGATAGATAGAGAGAGAGACCATTATAAAATCTATATACACAAATATTTATCAACTAGCTGATGAACATTTTTTTGGTTTTATTGAGCCGTAACTGCAGTACCACACTGTAAAGTTTATACAGTGTATAATGTTTGTACTGTATAATGACCTCATGTACATATCCTGTGAAATGTGAGTTTAGTTAACATCCATTACTTCACTTAGTTACCAAAAAAATTTTTTTTCCTTGCAGCGAGAACGTTTAGGATCTGTTCTCTTAGCACCTTTCAAGTGTACCACAGAGCAGTGTTGACCATAGTCATCATGCTGTCATTGCTTGTTAATCTTATACCTGGAAGTTTGTGCCTACAGACCACCTTCACCTAATTCCTGTCCCCCACCCCCCACCCCCAGCCTCTGATAACACAAACCTGGTCTCTTTTTCTATGAGTTTGGATTTTTTTTAGATTCCTCATGTAAACAAGACCGTTGAGTATTTATTTTTCTCTATCTCCTAATCTCACTTAGCATAATGCCCTCAAAGTCCATCCATCTCTCATTTGGCAGGATTTCCTTCTGTTTTACGGCCGAACAACATTGTAGTGTGTGTGTGTGTGTGTGTGTGTGTGTGTGTGTGTGTGTGTGTATACTTATCTGTCCATGAACGCATGGGTTGTTTCCATATCTTGGCTGTTGTGAACAATGATGCAGTGAACATGGAGGTGCAGATACTTGTTGACATAGTGATTTGTCTCCCTTGGATAGATACCCAGAAATGGAATTACTGGGTCATGTGGTAGTTCTCTTTTTAATTTTTAATTTTTGAGGAACCTCCATACCATTTCCCATAGTGGCTGTACCAATTTACATTCCCACCAGTAGTGCACAGGGTTCCCTTTTTACTACATCCATGCCAGCATTTACATTCTATCTCTTTGATGATAACCATTCTAACAAGTGTGCACTGATATCATATTGTGGTTTTGATGTGCATTTCCCTGATGGCTGGTAATGTGGAGCACCTTTTCATGTACCTGTCATTTGATTATCTTCATTGGAGGCGCATCTGGATGGCTCGGTTGGTTAAGCATCCCACTTTGGCTCAGGTCATGATTTCACAGTTCATGAGTTTGAGCCCCATGTCGGGCTCTCTGCTGACAGCTCAGAGCCTGGAG
Source organism: Crocuta crocuta (assembly GCF_008692635.1). NCBI lineage: Eukaryota > Metazoa > Chordata > Mammalia > Carnivora > Hyaenidae > Crocuta > Crocuta crocuta. The sequence continues at coordinate 9,344,689 of NW_027529427.1, forward strand.
CCTGCTTCAGATTCTATCTCCTCCTCTCTCTGTTTCTCTCTCTCTCTCTCTCTCTCTCTCTTTCTCTCTCTTTAGAAAATATCTTTTCAGGTCCTTTGCCTGTTTTTAATTGGATTATTTGTTGCTTTTTGCTGTTGAGTTGTATGATTTCTTTATATATTTGGATATTAACCCCTTGTCAGATATATGATTTATATGATATACAAATATTGAGTCCCATTCCATAGGTTGCCTTTTCATGTTGTTGATGGTTTCCTTTGCCGTGTGGAAGCTTTGAAGTTTGAAGTAGCCACGCTTGTTTTTGCTCAAGTGGCTGTGCTTTAGTGACCCATGTCAAGGAGCTTTTCCTCTGCATTTTCTTCTAGGAGTTTGATGATTTCAGGTCTTACATTTAAGTTTTTAATCCATTTTGAGTTCATTTTCATAAGTGGTATAAGATAGGGGTCTAGTTTTATTCTTTTACATGTGAATATCCAACTTTTCCCAGCACAATTTATTGAGGAGACTGTCATTTCTCCACTGAGAATTCTTGGCTCCCCTCGGGGGTTTATTTCTGGGCTTTATATTCTGTTCCATTGATCTATGTGTCTGTTTTTATGCTGATGAATTTTTAAAAATCAACCCCCACACACTTTCTAGTATTCTCTGTGCCTCCCATTGCCCTAGTGATATTGCTGAAGGGATCAGGGACCGTCAAATCCCCACAATAGGTAGTTTCACTGTAGTAGCTTCAACTTCTATGCAGGTGCTACCTCCCTGACAGCCGCTTTTAATGTAGTTTCATGTTTTAAGGAGGCTGAGTTTGAGGGCCAGGTGATTATTTACCCAGCTGATCTGAACATAGCTAAATAGCATGCGTGGATAGTCCCAACTACCAAGGGAGGGTAGATGGGGCGGGGGTGGGGTGGCAGACCTTGCCTGTCCCTGAAACAGCCTCGCTCATGGTCCCACAGGATGCAGCGGAACCTGAAGATGGAGATGCTAGCCGGATGTGGAGCTGGGATGTGCCAGGTGGTGGTCACCTGTCCCATGGAAATGCTCAAGATTCAGCTGCAGGATGCTGGCCGCTTGGGTGAGGCCTCTCCCGACTCCACATGAGATTATTGAAGGGCTGTGATCAGAATAGATCTCCCCACATTCTGCACTCATTTGCTAGACTGTGTTATTGAATCAGGTTTCTAGGTCAGTAGAAGTCTTTATTTTTTTAGTTTTTTTTTTAATGTTTATTTACTTATTTTGAGAAAGAGAGAGCATGAGTGGGTGAGGGAGGGTCAGAGAGAGAGCAAGTTCCGAACTGTCAGCACAGAGCCTGACTTAGGACTCAAACTCACAAACTGTGAGATCATGACCTGAGCCAGTATCAAAGAGTCGGACACTTAACTGAGCCACGCTGGAGTCCTCTTTTTTTTTTTTAAGACTTTTTATTTATTCATTTTTTTAAGTTTATTTATTTATTTTGAAGGGGGAAGAGGCAGAGAGAGAGGGAGAGAGAGAATCCCAAGCAGGCTCCACACCATTAGTCAGAGCTCAACACAGGGCTCGAACTCCCAAATGAACCATGAGATTATGACTTCAGCCAATATCAAGAGTCAGACACTTAACAGACTGAGCCACCCAGGCACCCCAAGAGTTTTTATATTTTTAAGTCACCTCTATACCCAATTCAGGGCTTGAACTTACAATCCTGAGATCAAGAGTCACATGCTCTACCAACCAAGCCAGCCAGGCACCCCTAGAAGTCTTTTGTTTTATGGTTACTATTCTAGATTTTAACACTTCCAGGTTTAGAACAAGTAACAGAAAAGAGAAACTTGACTCAGAGGGAAAGAAAATTCCCTAATATCTCTATCATATCACCATGACATTTAGGCTTGATTTCCTAAAGATTTTAAGAAGTGTCAACAGCCTGATCACAAATATTCCAGTCAATAGACATTCTATTATGCTCCAGAGCTGGCTGTTAGTGGGAAGGCCTAATAAGGGATGAGAGAACCATTCCTATTGTTTTTGTTTTCTCTGTCTAAAGCAGACAGTGGGGAAATAATGCCCATTGATGAACTATTTTTTTGTAGTTGTTTATTGATTGATTGATTTAAAAAATTTATTTAATGTTTTATTTATTTCTGAGAGAGAGAGACAGCGTTAGCAGGGGAGGGTCAGAGAGGAGGAGATACAGAATCTGAAACAGGCTCCAGGCTCTGAGCTGGCTGTCAGCAAGCACAGAGCCCGATGTGGGGCTTGAACCCACAAACCATGTGATCATGATCTGAGCTGAAGTCGGACGCTTAACCGACTGAGCCACCCAGGCGCCCTATTTATTTATTTTTGAGAGAGAGAGAGAGAGAGAGAGAGAGAGAGAAAGGAGCAGAGAGAGGGACTCCTATCTGAGCTGAAGTCGGACGCTTCACCGACTGAGCCACCCAGGCGCCCTATTTATTTATTTTTGAGAGAGAGAGAGAGAGAGAGAGAGAGAGAGAGAGAAAGGAGCAGAGAGAGGGAATCCTAAGTAGGCTCCGTGCTGTCAGCACAGAGCCCAATGTGGGGTCCGAACCCACACACCATGAGATCATGATCTGACCTGAAACCAAGAGTCAGACACCTGATGGAGCCACCACGCACCCCTGATTAACTACCTTCTTAAAGCTAATTGTTTGAGGTCTGCACCTAGATCGCTACCATTAGAAACTATGTGCAGTAACTAGCTTCTTACTATGAAACATTGCCCTGCTGGGTATCAAACAAAATTGAGATATGAAATAACTGCCTTTTAGTAAGACTTATAATCTAGACCAAGCTTCTCAAGCAGCGAGAATTAAGAAAACAGTCACACAATTTCAGTGCATTAAACCCTGTGGTCACTAATGGAACTCACCCACATTTGAAATGCTTATACTTGAAATGCTCAGGAAAAAAAAATGCCGTTCTATTTATTCGATGTTTAACTCATCAAATTATGGGTTCTGAATGATTCAACTAAAATGAAGAATCAAATTCTATAAAATGATGAAGGGTATAGAGGCCACGCTCACCTAATCTTGGAATACTGGAGGGAGGAGGCACCTCTGGAAGTCTGAAGGAGGAAGTTTCTGGACAAAAAGAATTTGCTGCCTTTACACATTAGGCAGAAGGTACATGGGACTCCAAAGTCCCAAAGTGCAAATAGGATGAAGCTATGTAAATAGCTCAGAGGTGGTTTAGAAATGGCACCCAGATCAGAAGCAGTTTTAGCAGGACAAGGACCCGGCTGGCGGCGGGGAGACAGGCGGCTCTAGCTTCCTGTGAAGGGAGTCAGGCAGGCCGTGGCTGTGCTACCTTGTGTGGTAGGGACAACAAATTGGATCCTAACCATCTTAGAAAGATTTCCTTGATGCCAAAAACTAACGTTCTAAAATTAGAACAGGGCCGCCTGGGTGGCTCAGTCAGTTGAACATTGGACTCTTGGTTTTGGCTCAGGTCATCATCTCGTTTGTGGGATCGAGCCCTGCATCAGGTTCTGTGCTGACAGTGTGGAGCCTGCTTGGGAGGCTCTCTGTCTCTCTCCCTCCCTGCTCCTCCCCTCTCGCATGCACTCTCTCTCTCTCTCTCCAAAATAAATTTATTTATTTAAAATTTTTTTTAAACGTTTTGTTATTTATTTTTGAGAGAGAGAGAGTGTGAGCAGGGTGAGCAGGGGAGGGTCAGAGAGGAGGGAGATACAGAATCCGAAGACAGGCTCCAGGCTCTGAGCTGACAGAACAGAGCCCATCACGGGGCTTGAATCCACGAACCATGAGATCATGACCTGAGCCAAAGTCAGACGCTTAACCGACTGAGCCACCCAGGTGCCCCTAAATAAATATATTTTTTAATTAGGACAATCCAGGGGGCCTGGCTGGCAAAGTCGGAGCATGCAACTCTTGATCTCGGGGTTGTGATTTCGAGCCCCACGTTAGGTGCAGAGATAATTAAAAAAATAAAAAAATCTTTGGAGCACCTGGGTGGCTCAGGCAGTTGAACGGCAGTCTCTTGATTTTGGCGCAGGTCTTGATCCCAGGGTGGTGGGATCGAGCCCCGAGTTGGGGGCTCAGTGTGGAGCCTGCTTGAGATTCTCTCTTGCTCTCTCTCTCTCTCTCTAATTAAAAAAAAAAATCTGAAATAAAATTAGGACAATCCTCAGAATTCTAGTAGGGATGTCAGGCCTGCCTCTGAGGCGTCCCAGGAACAGGAAGTGGGGGCACACTCCCGTCAGTGTTCCGCAGCGCCTGCTGGAGCCTGGCGCGTGACGGCATCTGTCCTGTCCCTTCCAGCGGTCCATCGTCAGGGCTCAGCCTCGGCGCCCCCCTCCAGGTCCTACACTACCCGCTCGGCTCCCATCCACAAGCGCCCGTCTGCCACACGTATTGCCTGGGAACTACTTCACACCCAGGGCCTGGCTGGTCTCTATAAGGGTCTGGGTGCCACTCTCCTCAGGTGAGCCCTTCCTGAACTTGGGACACAGAAGGGCCCCAGGGAACAGAGAGGGGCCAGCAGAGGGACTGCCTCTCCAATCTGTCTCTGCATTCTTCCTAGAACAGTCAAACCCCAGAAAGCAAACTATCTCTATGCTTCCTGTTTGGTCAAGAATTGGGCAAAATTGCACAGGGTGGGTACCTGGGAGACGAGTTTGAGGCCCCTGCTCCAGTAACCAGGCCCCCATGAGTACTGGGTGTTCTGTGGTCCAAAGGCACCTAAGAATGTCCTGTGTACAGAGGACTTTGGTTCATTTATAAGTGCACAGACCCCTCATTTTACTTTGCTACTTGGCCAAAATCCTTAAAGTTGGTCTGAAGTGCCCTGGGCCAGGGCGAGAGTTTTCTTGCATTACCTAGGCAAGAGATGAATGAACTTCACCTTCCTGCCCACCCCATCCCCTCAACACTTAGCTTACATAGCCCTTCACCAGCCACTTGCTCGACTCATTACGTCTAACCTGTCCACCCTTTCTCATTGAATGAGCCGCCAGCCTCTGCACCAGCTGCTGGCTCCGCACTAATCGCTGCAGGTGCTGGTAGGGCAGAGTAATGAGCTGGGGGCGGGGAGGCAAACCCACCTTCTCCCTTACACTTTTGCCCACATTATCACGGGTGCCAGAGGAACGGGAAATGTGGGCTTGTCTCTGACCCTCTGCGGGGCTATAAAGCTCACGGGAAGGCATGCGCATGACCTTGGGTGGGAGCCCCCGAGCAGCGGGTACCTCAGGGTTTCTTCTTCCTCCCCTGCAGAGACATTCCCTTCTCCATCATCTACTTCCCACTGTTTGCCAACCTTAACAACCTCGGGTTCAACGAGCGGACCGGGAAGGCCTCCTTTGTTCATTCCTTTATGTCAGGCTGTGTTGCAGGTTCCGTAGCCGCTGTCACAGTGACACCTCTGGACGGTAAGTGCATTGGCGATGAGGGGCCTTAGGGGTTGCTTTACAAAGGAGACAGCTGTATAGTTGTCTGTAGGATAAATAGGAATCTGCCGCTTTCAGGACAGAAATGAAACCGTTCCAACCTGAAATCCCTCTTGGGTCACAACCTGTGGCCACTGGCAGAAGCTCACCAAGAGTCTTACCAGATAAAGCAGGGACAGGGAGACCTTCGCTTTATTTCTTATCACTGACAAGTCCCTTCCCTTCCTAGGTGCTGATTTCATTCGTTCTTTGTTCCTCGGGTGGGGGTGAGGGGTTAAAATCTAAAAGGCTAAAGGGCGGAATTAAGCAGTATGGGAAGAACACGCTTCTCCTATCCTCAGGGCTACACCCGGCTCCTCCAACACCCGGGTGGACTTTTCTGTGGTAGGAGTCACCTCCCACTTTCCTATAGAAACTATGTCGTTTCTGATTCCTCCAGGAAGATCTGGTCCAAATCACGCAATGGCAGAGCTGGCCCCAGGACAGTCTTCTCTACGCTGGCTCTGCTAGGAAACCACTTCAGGTGGCAGATAGGACGCCACAAGCGAGACGTGCGTTACTAATTCTAACTTTTGCTTGATTTAGTTTTGAAAACTCGAATCCAAACCCTCAAAAAAGGCCTGGGTGAGGACAGCTACAGCGGGATCACCGACTGCGCCAGGTGAGAGCCCTGTGGCCGCTCACAGGCTGCGGCCGGGCCGGTTCCCCTGCTTCCATGTCTGCCCGCACCGCACACTCGGTCACCGCACTGCGCTCACCTCCTAACAGAAACAGGATGTAGCGGGAGCTTTTTCCTCCTTTGCATCCCTGCAGCATCTTTCTCCCAGGGTCTAGGCAGATTAAGCCGCTTTCCCAGGGCCTGGCCCGGGGGGCTTGGTAACCAGGCTGCACACACACCACGCGCAGGGCGGGGCGCCCACATGCCCGGGAAGTGATCTCGCTATGGAAAATGACATCTACCCTCCGTGGAGAGATGTGCACACATTGGAGGGGAGCGGATCACTTCACACCGTCTGCAGTGCACCCAGCAGCTCACAGGGCTCTTCTCTCTCCGCAGGAAAATCTGGACTCAGGAGGGACCATCTGCCCTCATGAAAGGAGCAGGCTGCCGGGCCCTGGTCATAGCCCCTCTCTTTGGGATCGCCCAAGGGGTCTACTTCATTGGTATTGGAGAGCGGATCTTGAAGTGTTTCGAGTAGAGACAGCTGCACAGCTCAAGTCCCTTTACTTGCTGCCAGCTCTCTAGCACATTCTACTTAGAGAGGGATGAGCAAGACGCCCCCCATGTCATCCTGTCCTCTAACCTGTAGTGCTACCTCACTCTCTCCCTTTGTGACGTCCGCATCCATTTTTTGGTGGGGTTATAGTCACCAGGGAGCTTCAGAAGCCCCTAACCACCTACCTTTCAACAGCAAACATAGTATGTGCGTGGGGTGTATTAACTGCGGGACCCTAACACACAGTAAGATAGAGGGGTGGTTTCTCCATTTTACATTTCTACTTCACACTCAAACTCCGCACACTTGAGTCAGTTTGAAGACTTAGTGTTAATTCTGAATTAAATAGCTTATGGTTAGTTCTAGCACTGGTTTGGGGGAAAAGGAAGATCAGAAGTTCAAGGGGACCATGAAAGCCCTCAAAGTCAGCACCTAGTTTGAAACCAAGCAGATCTTTTCAAGTTGTGGCTAGCAGAGGCATCAGGCTGACTCTGAGTGGCCTGGGCATCAGGGCGGCTGTCCTGGCCGGCAAATCCTCCCTGTGCCGCACAGGCTCTCACAGAACAATGTCCATGGAACATGGTTTTAAATAAAATTGATTAAACTCTCGTCGTGTGATTAGTGAGAGCAGCAGACCCGCTGCAATGGTTTGCCCTCCACCTTTGCCCGTCCATTCCAGAACCAAACTGCATGAAAATGAGCTCTGAGGCAGGTCTCTATCATGTACTCTTCAAATCACCACTCAGGAGGTCAGAGGGCAGCCATGGGGATACTTTATCTTTCCGTTACGCTGGGTTTGAAGTCCTGACCCCATCATTGCCTAACCGCGTCACGTTGAGGAACGGAGTCCGCTGTGACAGCTCCCACACACCTCAGTGCCTTCCCATGAGGGCTGCCACAGAGAACCGCTCTCAGCGTGCGGGCTCAAGTCTTAAGTAAAAAATGTCTGCTCCAAGAGTTGGTATGTACATTAGTCCCCACCTAATCTCACGTATGTTAATGAAAAAACGGCCAGCCTCAGTAGCCTCATTCTCTCCAGAGAGGCCCACATTGGAGTCCGGCTGCAGAGACAGACCCGAGTTAGATCCCAACTCTGCCTCGCTGTAAGATGTTGTTGGGTAGTTCTTAGTCGTCATCTGAGAAGAAACAAAGAACGACGAGAGGAAGAAAAGGACCTTTGTGAAAGGACTTAGGCCTAACACACAGTAACCCTTCTCCTCCAATAAGCCCCTAGATGCTTTTCTTTTCTGACCATGCCAAAGCTAGTAAAACTATTTCCTCAATAAAACCGTCGAACCCTCTGGAGGATAGGTAATACTGAACACCTGTGTGTGTGGTATGTGTGAAAGATCCTAAGGGGCTACAAGGAACACCTCTGGAGAAGGGCCTGGTAAAAGTGAGCAGGAAGTGCCAGAGGACACAGAGGGTTAATGGTTTCAAGTAGTGACAGCTGTCGAACAGCAAATGCTATAGGGATTAGGAAAATGCTGCCTTTCTAGATAGCTCAGGAAGAACTGGACCCTCTCAAACCACACACCTGTAGAGCCTTGCATAATAAATCACAATGAAATCCATGTAAACCTTTTGTTTTAATAAATAAAACATATTCATGGCTTAGATTTTAAATCACATTTACAGATGAGGAACACTTCTAGGCCCAAACAGGTTAACAGGGAAGCTACTACTGCTAGAAGGAATGTGTGCCCCCCCACCCCCCGGCGCCATGCATTTTAAGCCTAAAAGCAGAGACTTAATATCAGAGAACACCATACACGTCACCCTCTAGAGTGGAGAACTGAAACCAGAGGAAGAGCAAAGACTTGGTGAAGCTCCCGTAACCACCATCTGATACCCTCACCTCCATGCTACAGAAGCAAATGAAAGCTGTGCTACTTTTAGAGATGCTAGAAGGTTTCCTGATTACATTAAGCAGAACTTGCTCTCATTGTTAACAATTAGGCCACAGGCATTAGCTACAGAAGGGTATCCACTGATAAATACAGAATATTAGGAGAGCGAAGAGGAAGCCACACAGGTATCTTGTTTCTTCAAATATCAGAAACTTCCACATCACAGCCGGAGAGCAATGGATCAACTCCACCTCTCCCAAAGGCTTAGTCCAAAAACTTCCTGTTGGCATTTGCACCAAATAAGGCTCCCCGTACTTCTGGCATCATCTGTGAAGAAATAAAGTCTTTAATAGGTAAGTGTTACCAATAGGAAAATATGGAAGAACTGCACATCTTAACTGCAAGTGGCGAGTCACTGACCCCTGTGTGGCTGGGAAGGAAATCACAAAGCTAATAAGTGCATCCAATCTACAGAATCCCTGGCAAGAAACTTAACCAATCACAAATTTGTGGTTATGGCTGACTGCTTAAGAAGACGAAGAAAACAACAACAACAACAACTAAAACTAAAGCCATTAATTATCCATTTACTTATTAAAATTATATTTTAAGCCTTCTTTTTTTTTAAAGTAATCTCTACACCCAATGTGGGGCCAGAACACACAACCCTGAGACCAAGAGTCGCACGCTACTGACCGAGCCAGCAGGGCGCCCTTACCGCTTAAGGCTTCTGTTACTCTGTAATGTAGGGAGAAGAGAGGATCCCTTAACAATATTCTGAATCACCTATGTTCTTTCTTTCAACAAAATCTCTGAGTGCTTACTATGTGCCAAGCAGAAAACACATAATGCAAGTTTGTGAGGAGGCACCTGGTCATTATGGCAATTGAAAAATCCATAGGATTTAAGCTCAAACTTCTAAGGTTATGAACAGGCCACTTGTGCATTTGAAATGTGGCCAGTGCAACCACGGGACTCATTTTCTAATTTTACTTGAATTTATTCAGATGTAGTGGCTACTGTAATGAGAAACACAGCTTTAGGGTATAAGTAACCAGGAGATGATCTGCAAGGTCAAAGTGCTTTCACTGTAAGACAAGTCAGCAGCCACCGCAGCAGACTACCACCACTGAAAGAGGCACCGCATTTTGAGACAACTGGATTTTCCTGGAGCTCATTTGTGCAAAGCTGGAAACATCTGGAGAGCCAGCAGCACTATGGGAATTCCTTTAAACAACATTTACTTTAGATCCCACCATTCTTACTAGAGAAAGGGACTCTGCTAAGCATCTCTACATGGAGTAAAATGTTTCTATTAGAATCCTAAATAAATAAATCCTCATTTGACCCCAAATCCACTCTCATGTAAATGGTATCACCTCAGTAAATGCCACTAAATGCCCACTACCCATTCAAGAAAATGTCACAAAATGTGGACAAACTCAAATTCCAGGGAATGGACATATGTTCTCTGTACCACTTCAAAGCAACAACAGACCAACTAATAAGAAGTATTCCCACACTTACCTGCTGGGCTATGAGATCCAGCCGGCTTTCTAGGGTATTGGAAACTTTTATTTTACGATCTCCATTATAGATCTCAACTCCACCAGCTCTACAAAGAACACAGGAAATAACAATTTTTATAGATTTGAGTAAGAGAGACACATGGTACATTTACTTTCTTCTCTTGAAAGAAAACTGTTTTGGTGTGTGGTGTATCTAAATAATATAAGGGACCAATAAACATAAGCTTAAGCCTCTGAGAATTTAAGGTATGGATGGTGATAATAACTGTCATTTACCAAGTGACTGCTATGTGCCAATCTCATTTTATGCTTAGCACCTAATTTAATTCTAACCACCAGCCCTCCCCAACAAAATGGAAAGGGGAAGGATTTAGTTACATTTTGCAAATCAATGGAGTCCTTATCTGAATATTTCTCAAAGATCCAATCCTGCTAATTACCAGCAGGTACTGATAAAGCAATTTTCATAACTGCACTGTATATCAGATTATAGGTACCACAGCAATCTTGTGCCAAACTAGACCTTAGAAAGTCCTGCCTCTGGGGGCACCTGCGTTGCTCAGTTGGTTAAGCATCCGACTTCAGTTCAGATCATGATCTCACGGTTTGTGGGTTTGAGCCCCGCATCGGGCTCTGTGCTGACAACTAGCTCAGAGCCTGGAGCCTGCTTCAGATTCTGTGTCTCCCTCTCTCTCTGACCCTCCCCTGCCCATGCTGTCTCTAGCTCTCTCTCAAAAAAAAAAAAAAAGTCCTGCCTGTAGGGGCGCCGGGGTGGCTCAGTCAGTTGAGCATTCAACTTCAGCTCAGGTCATGATCTCAAGGTTTGTGGGTTCAAGCCCTGCGTCAGGCTCTGTGTTAACAGCTCAGAGCCTGGAACCTGCTTCTGATTCTGTGTGTGTCTCTCTCTCTGCCCCTCCCCCACTCATGCTCTCTCAAAAATAAACAGTAAAAAAAAAAAAAAAGTCCTGCCTCTAGAGCCACCTGGGTGGCTCAGTCCATTAAGCATCCAACTCTTGATTTCAGATCAGGTTGTGATCTCACATAATCTCATGGTTGTGAGATTGAGCTCTGAGTTGGGCTCTGTGCTGAGTGTGGAGCCTGTTAAGATTCATTCATTTTCTTTTTCTCTTTCTCTCTCCTCCCCTCCCTCCATCCCTCTACCCCTTCCCCACCTATGCAAGTGCACTTTTTCTCAATGGGGGGGAGAAAAGGTCTGCCTCTAAACACAACTCATTTCTTTTTCCTCTGTGCGTTTATTTTTGTTTAGTAATTTTTTTTAAAGTTTATTTATTTATTGAGAGAATGAGGGAGCATAAGCAGGGGAGGGGCAGAGAGAGAGAAACCCAAGCAGGCTCCACACTGGGCTGGATGAGGGGCTCCATCTTATGACTGAGAGATCATGACCTGAGCCGAAATCAAGAGTCTGACACTTAACCTGAGCCACTCAGGTGCCCCAATTTTTATTTACTCTTGTTTAGTAATCTCTCCAACATGGGGCTCGAACCTACAACCCCAAGATCAAGAATCACATGCTCCTTTGAATGAGTCAACCAGGTGCCCCAAGCCACAACTCACGTCTGTCATTTCTAAAGTTTCTAGCACTTAGAGGCTTAAGGCATATAATAGGCCAGCTCTTAAAAGAATTCCCCTGGAATGACATTATTTTACCACATTAGAGTTTTATCAAATAATTGTATTAAATAAGCAAGCTGTATGACAAAGCCTGGGAAAAGATTTTGCAAATTTTCTTTGTAAAGTTTTAATGGACTAGGACGTTAATATTATTTTCTTACTCTATTCTTCCTCCCCTGGCATTTATTTCTTTGTTAAATCTATCTTTGGTTTCTCTAAACAGACTAGATCCTTCATAAGGACACGGTTGGTTCTTTGCGGAAATCCTGACCCCAATGTCTGTGACAGAATTCTCTGTCCTCACAGAGGAAGTAAGGGAAGGAAGACCACCACTGTCTGAGAATATCGACTGTGTGCCAGGCACTCACTGAATGGAAAGCCTAGGGTTGCCCACGACTTCTGTCTTCATAATAACCCCACCAAGGTCTTGGTATCCTCACCATTTTACAAATAGGAAAACAGGTTTAAAGAGATTCAATAAAATGAACTGACTGAATAAAACAGTAATATTTAAAATTCTACTTTGAATTAGCACTAGAATAAGTCTGCAGTTCCTTATCCACATTTCTGAAATTCAAAAAGCTGTCAGAACAAAAGTCTAATTAATTTGTGTGTCTCCACAAGCTGAACTGACCTCTAGTCAGTGGCAGCAAATGACTTAGTGAATCTTTATGTGTTTTTCCCTTGTAGTGTGATTATTCCTAGGTTCCCATTCAGAAATATGAATGTATTTGATCGCAGGATGATGCCTCAGACCCTGTTGGAGACATCATGTAACATGTAGCATGTGTACTTTATTGCTTTTCTAAACACATATTCAAAATATCTGGCCCCCAAAAGTTTCAAGACTAAAACACATTATTTACCAGGCTCTGAACTAAGTGTTTTATGTCCTGTGTAGTTAATCTCCATTAACAATGATCATCTGCTGTTGAATGTAGCAGGCACTGCATTAAGTGCTGTACAGATATTATCTCATTTAAGCTTCCAAGAATTCTGTGAGGGAGGTGCTACTGCTCCAATTTAGAGGTGAGGAAATAAGTCTCCAAGAGACTAAGTAAGTAGTCCAAGAGCACCTAGCTAGTATGTGAAGAATCAAACCTAAATCTGACAATACTGAAGCTTTTGGCACCAGCTTATATCTCAGTTTATAACACATGTACAATCTCATCTCTTCTCGGTTCATGAAACAAAAAAGCTAAAAGCACTGATCCCATTTTACAAATTATGGTAATCAGTCTCCAGGTCCCATAGCTAACAAAAGGCCAACTCGGGATTCAAACCTATGTCTGGTGCTTCTTCAACCAGGTTCACGTGTCTCAAGGACTCTCTGCAATGTCAGTCAACGTGTGCCTACACAGCATCAGACACACAGGCGCAATCAAGAAAACGACCTTGGCTCTGACCTTGTCAGGAGTTCCTATTACCTATCCCAACTGCCCCAAGCTTCTCAGGGATGCTGAAGAAATGACTGGTCATTTCCTCACAGCAGGAAGTACCACTGGTAATTGCAATTCTATATCTAAGGAACCTAACTATTAGAAACTTTTATTAGTCTACACACTAGTCACTATTATTTGGGATTACTTTTCTTATTTCTAAGAAACTTAGAAGTGACAATTCTCTTCCTTTGCATCTGATACAGAGATGTGGACCCAGCTTTGAGTTCTGGGTAAAGAACTAGTGCTGCCTCTCTGCAGCATAAACTAAGTGCCCACAGGAAACAGGACGTTGAGAGTATGTCTAGCGATTTAACAAGAGGGAACACCACAGTAGTGACAGAGAAAAACGAGCAACAATTACAAGTGGAACACCAGCACACCTCCGTTCCTGTAGTAAACAGTGCCTCACAGAAAACTTTCAGAAAGACTCAGCACAGAGGCCATTCTCACAGTGAAAGAAGCTTAGGTGTTAAAGCAGCATACTCCTTACATTTCCTCAGGCAGGTAGGCCTCTTGATCAATTTGGACATCAACATCTTTTTTGGTGGCGATTTTGTACATAGGAATTGCTTTTTGCACTGCGGCCTGGAAAAACAGAAAACAAGAGGCTTAGTAGACACCAGGCAGCAGGCATCAAAAAGATCAGCCAACTATACAAGGAAGGGTATTCCTACTTATTTATCAGGTAAAAGAAGAGATGCACTGCTGGTGGGAACATAAATGGTGTAGCTGCTGTGGAAAATGGTATGGCAGTTCCTCAAAAAAATAAAACTCTGAATCACCATATGATCCAGTAATCCTACCTTTGGGTATGTACCCAAAAGTGAAAGGAGACACTTGAACGGGTATCAGTACAACCACATTCACAGCAGCATTATTCACAATTGCCAAAAGGTAGGTAGAATTCACCCAAGTGTCTAACAGATGCATGGCTAAACAAAATGTGATATATGCAGACAATACAGCCTTAGAAAGGAAGGAAATTTGGGGCGCCTGGATGGCTCAGTCGGTTGAGTATCCGACTCCGGATTTCGGCTCAGGTCATGATCTCACAGTTCCTGAGTTCCAGTCCTGAGTCGGGTTCTGTGCGGACAGTGTGGAGCCCGTTTAAGATGGTCTCCTTCTCTCTCTGCCCTTCCCCTCCTCCGTCTCTCAAAATGAATAAACATTTTTTAAAAAGGGTGGGGGAGGAAATTCTGACACATGCTACCACATGATGAACCTCAAAAGTCTCACAAAAGGACAAATACTGTAGGATTCTACCAGTAAAAGGTACCCAGTGTAGTCAAATTCAGAGACACAGAAAGTAGAACGGTGGCTGGCAGGGACTGGGGATGGGGGAATGGGGAGCCAGTGCTTAATGTGGACAGAATTTCGTTTGGGAAAATGAAAATGTTCTGGAGACGGATGGGGCGCTGGGGTGATGACTGCACAACGGTGTGCATGTACTTAAGACCACTGTACACCTAGAATGCTAATCTTATACTATGTACATTTGACAATTTTAAAAACAAATGAGCACGTCAGGAGAAAAAATAATGCTATAATTAGTGTGATAAAACATAATTAGTGGATTGTGAGTAGACATGTAAATAACATTTTCTTAAAAGGAACTTCAGTTGGCAGCTCAGGCCTGCCTCCAGAGAATGCTTATCACCCTGGCGAACTATCCAGTAGGTCTAGCTTTCTGTCTTACAGGTTCCTACACAGGCTGTAAGCACAAACGTGGATCCGGGTTACGGGCATGATTTATAAAGCAGAATCACAATTTATCTTTTTATTTTAGAGAGAGAGCATGTAAATGTGAGAGCAGGGGGGTAGAGAAGGGCAGAGGAAGAGAGGGAGAGAGGGAGGGGGGAGGGGNTGAGCGTGAAGCCTGACTCAGGGATCAATCCTATAACCCTGGGATCTTGACCTGAGCCAAAATTAAGAGTCAGACGCTTACTGACTGAGCCACCCAGATGTCCCTAGAATTACAACTTAATTAATTTATACCAGAGAGAGAGAGGGATCAACACCTGTGTTCTCTAGCTAGAACTTTTTCTTTCCTAGAAGTTGCTTGAGAAACAAATTATATTAAGAATGCAAATATATTATGTATTATTAAGTGTACTAATTTATAATACGAAGTATAATTGCTAAGGAAATGTTAGCTAGGGGTGCCTGGGTGGCTCAGTTGGTTAAGCTTCTGGCTTTGGCTCAGGTCATGATCTTACGTTTGTGATTTCGAGCCCTGCATCTGGTGAGTCCCATTTCTCTCTCTCCCTCTCAAAAAAAAAATTGCTAAGGGACTAATCACTCAATCCTTGCCTGAGAGCAAACTGCATGGAAAAATTTTATTTCATTTCAGTTTTTAAGGTTTAAATTAGGGGTGCCTAAGTGGCTCAGTCGGTTAAGCGTCCGACTTCGGCTCAGGTCATGATCTTGCAGTCTGTGGGTTCGAGTCCCGCATCAGGCTCTGTGCTAACAGCTCAGAGCCTGGAGCCTGTTTCAGATTCTGTGTCTTCCTCTCTCTCTGCCCCTCCCCAGCTCGTGCTCTGTCTCAAAAATAAATAAAACCGTTTAAAAAAATTTTTTAACGGTTTTATTTAAGTAAATATGGGATTTGAACTCACAATCCCAAGATCAAGAGTCGCATGCTCTTCTGACTGAGCCACTATCCCACATGAAAGAATTTTAATCTGAAGAGCAACTCAATGACACAGAATCAGAGCTCGGAGAGCTCATTCTGACTCAAGGGTCCTTTGGTCTAGAGCATCCATCTAATGCTACAGCCTACATGTACCTGCCATGGTGGCAGCGGCCGCCCCTCAGACCGGGGCGCTTTTTCCCTTAGACAGGACACGGACGAACACCTCAGTATTTGCCTCTGGGCCTGCACCTATGTTTTCACTGCTGACCAACCTTTTTTCTGGTACCCACATTATTACTCCACGTATAGGAAGACACTGCATTACAGCCACGCTTTGCTGGTCTGGGAGTAGTCTGCCTCTTTTAGATGGGATTGTTTGCCCATCTTTGCTTCAATGCAGTATGGACTGTTTTTTTGCTGAATTCTCAGAAGATGATGTTGCTCCAATGTTCCCAGAAAAGGAGGAGGGTACTAACTCAGATGGGGCAACTTGACCTCTTTATGAAAAGAAATTAGAGGCTTAGGTACACTTAATATCCACAATGTGTTAAGATACCCATAATTTCCATGGCTGAGGTATCATCTATTTAAAACATGCAATCTCATCTCTAACATTCTGATGTATTTAAAAAAAAAAAAAAAAAGATTCCTTCTTTAAGCTCCTTACCTTTACCAGAGGGAAATCCTGTTTCCTGCAACGAACAATCATTCGGGGCTCCAGCAACTGATACAAACCCTTTAAGACACAATCAGATGGAATTAGTAGGAAATGCAATTTATAAAACTCAACAGCAAAACAAAATATTTTTCTAATTCTTTCATGTAGTTTGGAAAAAGACAGAATACACACTATGAGAACATGGTAAAAAGCTTTTCATATCACAAACCAGATAAATACACCCAACACTCCAGTGGTAGAAACAAAATTTAAAGAGGAATCTTCTCTTACATCACCTAGGTGGAGGCCAAATGTTATTATAATTAACCTAAGTAAAATAAGAATCCACAAACAAGCAGCCAACATTTAAGATGCATACTATCTCTGGTCTGAACCCCAAAATTTAAATCAAGTATTTCAGTGGTGTAATCAAATTAAAAAAGTTTAAAGCCAGAGGTTGCAAGCAAATCTGACCTTTGAGTTCTAAAGGACTAGTAAGACTAAATAAAAGAGGAATAAAGTTGGAAGTCTCATCCAACCAGACAATATTGTCCTCTAATGCATTTATCTATTAGACAAGGAAAAGAGCAAAAGGAAAAAAGCTGAGATGACAGAACAAAAAAATGGGCTGGTCTCTAACACATCTTGTCAATAACCTATAAAGTTACCTGGAGCACCAGACCATCCAGCAGCACCTGGTACCTGGTTGTATCTTTTACCACTTTGCTGAGTCTCTGTTTGGCTTCATTTAGTAGGTCCTACAAAGAGAAGAGAAGAAAAAGCTATCTACACATGTGGGTCATTGCTCAGAAGCCACCATGAGGAGGGGTCCTGGCTCAGGCCCAATCACTTCACATTATATTACTGTTTTCATTCAACACACGTTCCGAGATAGATGATAAACTGGATGTTGTACCAAGTCCTATACTTCAATACAAGGAAGCATGAATCATCATGGCTCCTGGGGAGTTCACACTCAAGCAGGATAGCCCAGATTATCAATCAATTCAGAAACCTACAACACCAACTAACATGGAAAGAGCTACATGATAAAGATTTTAAAAGCAAGCTATTAGGGGGCACCTGGGTGGCTCAGTCGGTTAAGCGTCCGACTTCAGCTCAGGTCATGATTTCATGGTTCGTGGGTTCGAGCCTTACGTCGGGCTCCGTGCTGACAGCTAGCTCAGAGCCTGGAGCCTGCTTCTCATTCTGTGTCTCCCTCCCCTGCTCATGCTGTCTCTCCTTCTCTCAGAAATAAATAAAACATTAAAAAAATAATAAAACCAGCAAACTTTTTTTTAAAAAAGCAAGCTATTAGGACAACTGTGCAATATGATTACTTTTTTATTACAAAAAAAGAAAAACAGATAATATCTGGATAGATAGCAAAGTGTCAACAATGTTTACCCCTGGGAGGCTAGATTATCAATGATTTCAATTTTCTTTTTCTTTTTTAGTTTTTCTTTAAAATCCAGTTAGTTAACATACAATATAATACAATATAATTGTGTCAGGTGTACAATATAGTGATTCAACATGTCTGTACAACACCTGGTGCTCATCAGAAGTGCCCTCCTTAATTCCTATCACCTACTTAACCCATCCCCTCACCCACCAATGATTTCAAATTTCTTTATGCTAGTTTGTATTTTCTAAGTTTTTATTTATTTTTGAGAGAGAGAGAGACAGACAGACAGACAGACAGAGAGGGCGCAAGCAAGCAGGGGAGGGGCAGAGAGACAGGGACAGAGAGAGAATCCTAATCAGGCTCTGCACTGTCAATGCAGAGCCCACTGCGGGGCCCGAACTCACAAACCATGAGATCATGTCTACTCTGACACCAAGAGTAGGATGCTCAACCGACTGAGCCAACCAGGCGTCCCTGTATTTTCTATACTAAATATGGACTTCTATAATAAAAATAACTAAAAATAAAAATTAAAAGGGATTATCAGGAAACATAACAAAGAGAACACATTGGAAATTACTCATTAAGTAACAAGCATTTATTGGCTAGCTGGCGAAAAGAGGAGTCCGGTCTTTTAAAAAGACAGAGATAATGCTTCTTAATTAAATTCTTCGACGCAGTCTATTGTAGTTAGTATAATCCTTGGAAGGTTATGATTTTTGGTGTTTGAAGGAGGAAGGAGAGACACATGCTCATCTATAGGCCAGAGTCTGGGGAGAGAGGGTAGACGGGAGGAAGGGGCCCTCTATGTTGAAAACCCCTTTGTTCTGAGAGTCACCCTTCATCCCCACCCCTCTGAGAACCCCTGCCATGCGGGGCACCTGCAGTGAGCTCTTGCTCCACAGGGAGCTCCTACATGAGGGCACTCTGTCTGACACTCAATTCACGCATCTAATTTCAAGCAAACATTTGTTTCATTTGACATTTACTAAGTGCAAATGCACCAAGATTTATTTAAAAAATCACAAGTACTCACTTTAGCATCAATTAAAAAAACTGTTTTAATAAAAAGCAAAATAAGTTCAAAGACTTCCATAGCACCACCTACTATCTTATCATGGTATATAAGAACGGTGGGGATACCTAGGTGGCTCAGTTGGTTAAGCAACTTTGGTTCAGGTCATGGTCTCATGGTTTGTGGGTTCGAGCCGTGTCAGGATCTGCAATGATAGCTCAGAGCCTGGAGCCTGCTTCAGATTCTGTGTCTCCCTCTTTCTCTCTGCTCCTCCCCCACTCGTGCTCTCTCAAAAATGAATAAATGTTTAAAAAAAAAAAAAAAAAGAATGGTGGCCCTTCACCTGTACAGACTAACTCTGCAAGCAATTTTCTGTCAATTTTGACATTAGACAACTAATCAAAGTTCAAACACACTTTCACATGGAGACTGATTCTAACATACTAACAAATGAAGAAAAATTGTAAACATGAGCATGCACTACTGTAGAAGATTTCTTTTAGATAATAAATAGTACAAAATTGGTTTCTGCAGATTTTTTTAATGCTTACATTTGAGAAAGAGAGGGAGAGAGAGGGAGGAGCAGAGAGAGAGAGGGAGAGGCAGAGAGAAAGAAGGAGACACAGAATTCAAAGCAGGCTCCAGGCTCTGAGTTGTCAGCACACAGCCCGATGTGGGGCTCGAACTCACAGCCGTGAGATCATAACCTGAGCCAAAGCTGGACGCTCAAACGACTGAGCCACCCAGGCGCCCCACTGCAGAAGATTTCTAATCTGTGGTTGGACACCCCCAAGAATTTCATGAAGGTGCTCTGAGAATCCATGTCATTACAATCTGTAATGCAAACTACTTAAAATTTCTATTTTATAAAAGCAAATAAAACAGTATGAAAAAATTCTGATTTACATATTGTTATACACCTTTAAGATTATCTTCACTGAATTCAACATCTGTACAAAAAAACCTTATACTGCATTATTACAATGTCTCTAGAACATCCAGAACTAAGGAAAAACAAAAATCCAGTGGCAGTATATCCAAGGTGACTTTTTGTTTACCTGAAAATAAAGACTAACCACACATACAATAAGTTATTTGCAAAGAAATGCTTGTTAAAAAGCTACCCAAATGCTCTTATGTTGTTCTTAGAGCACCTTCCGCCCCCAATTATGACAATAAACCAGTTGACCTCTTTAAGCCCAAAATGCAAGGATTCCAAACATCAAGTTATGACTGCAGGTTGTCTATTTTAGAAACTTTTTTTTTTAATGTTTTTTTTTAATTTATTTCTAGGAGAGAGAAAGACAGCGTGAGCAGGGGAGGGTCAGAGGGAGAGGGAGTCACAGACTGAAATAGGCTCCAGGCTCTGAGCTGGCAGTCAGCACAGAGCCCGACGCAGGGCTCAAACCCACGAACCACGAGATCATGACCCAAGCGAAAGTCGGATGCTTAACCGACTAAGCCACCCACGTGCCCCTATTTTAGAAACTTTTAACTTGAACATGGTTTACCTATTCCTGTATTTCAGTCTATGTTATAATATATACTCTGTCACCAAACCAAATATGACCGGATGCCATTCACTGGTCAATGATTCATACTTTTCACTTATAATTATACATATATATACGTATATATGTGTATATATATATATTTTATAATGCTTATTTTTAAAGAGACAGAATGTGAGTGGGGGAGGGGGAGACACAGAATCTGAAGTAGGCTCCAGGCTCTGAGCTGTCAGAACAGAGCCCCACACAGGGCTTGTTCTTGTGAATCGCTAGATCATAACCTGACCTGAAGTCTGATGCTTAACCGACTGAGCCACCCAGGCGCCTGTCATAATTATATTTTTAAAGTTTATTTATTAATTTTGAGAGCGAGTGCACAAGTGGGGAGGGGCAGAGAGAGAATCCCAAGCAGGCTACACAGTCAGCTTGGTGCCCAATGTGGGGCTTGAACTCACAAACCATGAGATCATGACCTGAGCTGAAGTCAGATGCTGAGCCACTCAGGTGCCCCCATTTATATTTGTATTTTATATATATATATATATATTTTTTTTTTTTAAGTTTATTTTGAGAGAGAGGGGGAGAGAGAGAGAGAGGGGGAGAGAGAGAGAGAGAACATGCTCGAACACATGGGGAAGGAGCAGAGAGAGGGGGAGAGAAAGAATCCCAAGCAGGCTTCTGTCAGCACAGAGCCGGACATAGGGCTCAACCCCATGAACTGTGAGATCATGACCTGAGCTGAAACCAAGTCAGATGCTTAACTTCCTGGGCCACCCAGGAGCCCCAGTATAATTATATTTTAACTAGACTACATCACTTGTTAAATGGAGAAAAGATAGGAGTATTATAATTGTTTTAAACTTTAAAATGCAGTTTTAATATACTAATTAAATTTTTTCCCCTAAAAGAAAAATCACTTTTACATTCTGCACAAAACTGAAAAAGTGATTAAAATTCCCAGGGGAGTTTGCAAGATTCTAGTTTGTTAATAAATGAGGAAAGGGGGGCGCCCGGGTGGCTTAGTCGGTTAAGTGTCCGACTTTCGCTCAGGTCATGATCTCGCGGTTCGTGGGTTCGAGCCCCGCATACGGCTCTGTGCTGACTGCCAGCTCAGAGCCTGGAGCCTGTTTCAGAGTCTGTCACTCCCTCTCTCTCTGACCCTCCCCTGCTCATGCTGTCTCTCTCTCTCCTAGAAATAAATAAAATATTAAAAATAAGTAAATAAATAAATGAGGAAAGGATAGAAAATTCTCTTTTACTGCTTCCCTGCTTATAACCCAAAGTAGAAGTCCTTTCCTAACAAAGTCCTATTGAGAAATGGGCCCAAGTAACAGCAAAATAGTATAGTTTGAAACCTGAAACAAGTTAGCAGGCAACTTTTGCTAAATTTACCTAAGCAAAACCAAGTACTTTTTTTGTTACTGAAGTATAATTGACATACAATGTTATATTAGTTTCAGGTGTGCAACCTAATAATTTGACAAGTCTACCCATTATTCAGTGTTCACCACCGGAAGTGCAGTCAACCATCTGTTACTATATGACATTATATTATTGACTGTATTTCCTATGCTGTACTTTTCATCTCCATGAC
Organism: Crocuta crocuta; assembly: GCF_008692635.1. NCBI lineage: Eukaryota > Metazoa > Chordata > Mammalia > Carnivora > Hyaenidae > Crocuta > Crocuta crocuta. The sequence continues at coordinate 9,366,590 of NW_027529427.1, forward strand.
ACATATCTGTACCTCTTAATCCCCTTCACTACCTCACCCATCTCCCAACACTCTCCCTTCTAGCAACCACCAGTTTGTTCTCTGTATCTATGAGTCTGTTTGTTCACTTGTCTTGTTTTTTAGATTCCACATATAAGCAAAATTATACGGTGCTTGTCTTTCTCAGACTCATTTCACTGCGCCCAATACCCTTTTATTCATTCACGTTGACACAAATGGCAAGATTTCATTCTTTTTTACTGGCTGAATAACAGTCAATTGTGTATATACACCACATCTTATTTATCTATTCATCTATCAATGGACATTTGGGTTGCTCCTGTATCTTGGCTATTGTAAATAATGCTATAGTAGGGCTGCATATATCTTTTTGATTAGTGTTTCCATTTTCTGTGGGTAAATACCCAGTAGGGGAATTAGTGGATCATATGGTATTTCTTTTTTTTTTGTTTTAATATTTTTATTTATTTCTAGGAGAGAGAGAGAGAGAGAGACAGCGTGAGCAGGGGAGGGTCAGAGAGAGAGGGAGTCACAGACTGAAACGGGCTCCAGGCTCTGAGCTGGCAGTCAGCACAGAGCCCAACGCGGGGCTCGAACCCACGGACCGCAAGATCATGACCTAAGCGAAAGTCGGACGTTCAACCGACTAAGCCACCCAGGCGCCCCGGTATTTCTCCTTTTTAAAAATATTTTTAGGGGGTAGGAGGGATGGGCATGGAGGAGGGCACTTGTGAGGATGAGCACTGGGTGTTATGTGGAAACTAATTTGACAATAAACTATTTGTAAAAAAAAAAAAATGAATAAACTTAAAAAAATAAATTAAAAAAAAATTTTTATTTTATTATTTTTTTAAGGTAATCTCTACACCCAATGTGTGGCTTAAACTCATGACCCTGAGATCAGGAGTCACATGCTCTACCGACTGAGCCAGCCAGGCACCCTGGATCATATGGTATTTCTATTTTTAATTTTTTGAGGAACCTCCATACTGTTTTCCAGAATGGCTGCACCAGTTTATACTTCCTACTAACAGTGCATGAAGTTTCCCTTTTCTCCACATCCTAGCCAACACCTGTGATTTCTTATCTTTTTGACAGCCATTCTGAAAGGTATGAGCTGATACTGTGGTTTTAATTTGCATTTCCCTAATGATTACTGATATCAAACACATTTCATATGTCTGTTGGCCACGATATGTCTTAGAAAAAAAATGTCTATTTAAGTCCTCCATCCAATTTTTAACCAGATTATTTCAGGGAGGTGGTTTAGTGTTTAGTTGTGTAAGTTCTTTATATATTTCTGATATTTACCCTTTATTGAATACATTATTTACAAATATTTTTTCCCATTCAGTAGCTCCCATTTTGGCTTTTTTGTTGTTGTTTTCTATTTTTTAAAATTTATTTTGAGAGAGAGAGCACACAAGAGGAACAGAGGGTGGGGGAGAGAGAGAATCCCAAGCAGGTTTTGCACTATCAGCACAGAGCCCAATGTGGGGCTGAAACTCACAAACCATGAGATCATGACCTGAGGTGAAGTCAAGAGTCAGACGCTTAACCGACTGAGCCACCCAGGTGCCCCCCTATTTTGTTTTAATGATGAAAACCAAGTACATGTAACAACAAGGGCACCCAGCTGGCTCAATCAGTGGAGCATGCAACTCTTGATCTCAGGGTTGTGAGTTTGAGCCCCACATTGGGTAGAGAGATTACTTAAAAATAAAATCTTAGGAAAAAAAGTTAACAACAAAATGTCAAAAAGGACCATCCTTTTCCTTCTTCTAAGTATGTAATTACTAGATAACAGTCACTTTCTTTTTCACATTTTTCCCAGGTGGTTATATCAAGTTGGCTTTATTTCCATTTGTTATAGAATATCAGCTACCTTTTGCTTTAAAGCATTTAGCTGACAGAGGTATTGCCATGATAACCTCTAATAAAGGAATCAACTAAAGAAACTATAAGGCCATTACCCTTTTCACTATACTGAGTGTGATTAGCTTTTAAGATTTTTCTAGTCCCTCCATAAGAGACTCTTAGTTTAGTGAACAAACTGAGGGTTGATGGAGGGAAGTGGGCTAATTGGGTGATGGGTACTGAGGGTACTTGTGATGAGCACTGGGTGTTATATGTAAGTGATGAATCACTAAATTCTACTCCTGAAACCAAAAAAATCAAATAAAAACAAACAAACAAAAAAACCCAAAGCCAAATAAAATAACAAACAAAAATAACTTTTCTAGTTCCTGAGGGTTCAAGAGAAAGTAGAGCCTCAAAATCTCCCCCACAACAACAGTCATTCTCAAATATATTCTGCACAAAGCAGACTAAGCCCTCATAGCAAGAAATATTTAAACAGGTAAATTCCATCTCCTCACAAAGATCTGGAGTCTGAAGACAGGGTTATAATTCTGAGTTAGCCCAGACACTGAAAGACATGATGACAGCAGTAATGTGAAAAACATTCTTTAAGTTCAGAGGAGGAAGAGCACGTATTTAAAAAAAAAAAAAAAAAAAAAAAAAAAAATTTTTTGGGGGGGGGGGGGNATGGGGGGGTTAAAGAAACTTGGTGGAACACGATGCCCTCACAAAATATTTTTACAATTAAAATTTTTCTTTTCTTTTTTTTTAGAATTAATTGAAACTATTAAGAAGTACTCAAAAACAACCTCTAATTTTAGGTGTCCATCAGAATAAGCTAACCCCCAGAGGTGTTATTAATTCAAGCCGAACAGCCTGGTTAAGAAGTTACTTAAGGCTTTCCAATATAGGAAGCTTATGAGCATAAGGATTTAAAGCATTTACTATATAAGACTTTAAGACTTTTGGCTGAAAGAAACTGTAGCCCCTCCTCACTGTGGAATCCCTCAAGCATTTTTCTCTTTGGGCTGGAATTGACCAATCAACAATGGTCAAGCAAAGAGGAGTGGAGTATGGAGATAGGTTTGCTGTAAGAGAACAAAATTAAGTAAAGTCAACTTGTAAAGAGCAATACTAGCCATCTGTAAAAGCAGCCCACTATAAAAAATCTGGAAATAAGTATGTGAGGACTTTTAACACTACCTAAAACTCCAATCAAGGAGGTAGGGAAGGGGCGCCTGGGTGGCTCAGTCAGTTAAGTGTCTGACTTTGGCTCAGGTCATGATCTCACAGTTCATGAGTTCGAGCCCTGTGTCAGGCTCTGTGCTGACAGCTCAAGCCCGGAGACTGCTTTGGATTCTGTGTCTCCCTCCCACTCTGTCCCTCCCTGCCTCATGCTTATGCTCTCTCTCTAAAATAAACCTTAAAAAATTAAAACAAGAAGAGAAAAACCCAGCCCTCTGAATACAGAGTCATAATTAATATATTTGGAAAGAGGAAATTGAGGGTCAGAAATAATTTACTCAAACTAATATGGCAAAGCTAAGACTCGTAAGCCCCAGTTCTTTACAACAACCTACTTTCTCGAAGCACATACTATTATTTTAAGAGCAGTTTATAAACTAGGTCAATCAATTCCCATTGCTAAAGAAATCTGAATCCTGTGGAAGGAAATCAACCACTGGTTACAGAAACTCAACATTTTAGTGAAACCACTCAGGGTAACAGCTACCCTCAGGTATTAACATTTTGCAGTCAACATTTCTACAAAAAGCTGTCTAGTCCTCCTTTTGTATTTTATAGAGTATGAACTATTCATTCCCATGTAGCAAGATAACTTAGCAACAGATTTCTTATTTTCCCATACTCCTAGGATTTAAAAGCATTCACACTTAAAGTGCTATGAAGGTTATGTTAATAAGCAATCTCTGTTGTCCTGAACTTTAGACTCTCACTTAACATCCTGACAAACATTTCCAACTGGAGATGTCTTGGCCCCTTAAAGTATGTCCAAAAGTAAGCTATTTTTTTTTCTTTTTTAAATTTCTAGGAGAGAGAGAGAGAGAGACAGCGTGAGCAGGGGAGGGTCAGAGAGAGAGGGAGACACAGACTCTGAAATAGGCTCCAGGCTCTCAGCTGGTAGTCAGCACAGAGCCCGACGCGGGGCTCAAACCCACAAACCGCGAGATCATGACCTAAGCGAAAGTAGGACGCTTAACTGACAAAGCCACCCAGGCGCCCCAGTAAGCTAGTTATTCTTAAAAGAGCTTGCCCTCCAGGAGCGCCTGGGTGGTCCAGCTGGTTAAGCATCCAACTTCGGCTCAGGTCACGATCTCACAGTTTGTGAGTTCAAGCCCCAGGTTGGGCTCTGTGCTGACAGCTCAGACCCTGGAGCCTGTTTCAGATTCTATGGCTCTCTCTCTCTCTCTCTACCGCCCCCTGCTTGTGGGTGCATGCTTGCTCTCTCTCAAAAATAAACAAACTTTAAAAAAAAAAAAAAAGAGCTTGTCCTCCTGAACTTCCCATTTCATTAACACAACCATCATTCCTAGTTAACCAGCTCTGAAATTCAGTATTTAGCATTGGACTTGGAAGAGGAAGAGGAGTCAGTCAGTTGTCAATGTCTGGAAAGTCTTCCTGTAAAACTTGTCAGCACTGATATACTTACTCAGTTCTCATGGCTGCCACACAAGATTCAGCTAATAAGAATTGCCCTCTTACAATATTCATTTGTGTTTCTTAAATCTTCTAAGGAAATGGTATGTTTTTAGGACACCTGGGTGGCTCAGTCAGTTAGGCGTACATCTCTTGATTTCAGCATAGGTCATGATCTCAGGATCATGAGACTGAACTCCCACATCAGGCTCTGTGCTGGGCCTGGAGTCTGCTTGGGATTCTCCCTCCTTTTTGCTCCTCCCCTGCTCACATGTGCACACACTCTCTCAAACAAATAGACAAAAAAAAGTTATGTTTTCCATGTATTCAAATTTTGTATTTTTAGTTTTATAGCTTTTTCATATAAATGCTAGTTTATTCACTAGCATTCATTCATAATAATTTAACTTTTGCAATCATCACAAAGAAATCCACTTTTTATTTTACTTGCTAATTGGTTATGTTGGTATATATAAAAACGATTAATTTCTGTATACTCTCTTTATAGCCAGTCACCATTTTGAATTAATTACTAGTTCTTACTGTTTTTCAGATGTTCTATTTTTTGTATAGGTAATCACAGCTGTGAAAAAAATTATTTATTCCTTCCCAAATTGTGTATAATTCTTGTTTCCACACCTTAAAGGAATCTAAGGTCTCCACTGTAACAATGAAAAACAGTGGAAACAACAGGCATCATTGTTGGCTCCTGAAATATAATTTGAATACCTTTATGTGAACACTTTTTTCAGTAAATGCTACATACAACGTGAGGCTCAAACTCACAACCCCGAGATCAAGAATTGCATGCTCTAACGACTGAGCCAGCCAGGAGTCCCTAATTCAAATTCCTTCAAACTTTCTGAACTAAACGGTATGTTTCAGTAGGTTTCTGCCTTCTTCCTTAGATGATAATACTTCCCAAGTGGTTATTTGTGTCTAACCTCTTCCTTCTAATTTCTTTTTTAAACGTTTATTCATTTTTGAGAGACAGAGAGTGAGTGGGGGAGAGGCAAAGAGAGAGGGAGACACAGAATCTGAAGCAGGCCCCAGGCTCTGAACTGTCAGCACAGAGCCCAACGCAGGGCTCCAACTCATGGACTGCAAGATCATGACCTGAGCTAAAGTCGGATGCTTACCTGACTGAGCCACCCATGCGCCCCTAACCTCTTTCCTCTTATATTTAGCCTATACATTCTTACCACGAACTCTATTTATGATAATTTTCATAAAATAAAAATGTTAATAGCTTCTGCTGAAAATAGGTGAAGCTCTTTTAGCTTTGCACTCATGGCCATAATTTTACTAACTTTATTAGTCCCTATCATCCTCACATACTGTACTGTCCACCCAACAAGTACTGTATGACCAAGAGAGCCTATCTGCTCTGTTAGAGGGTCTTTGAAGACATGGCAATATTTTATTCACTTTGTATTTATTACAATACCTAGTATAATGATTTGATGACCAACTGTTTTCTAACAATCATTCACCTTCTTAATTAGCTAATGCTAACTAATGCATTCTCTATATTAGGTTAACAAAATAACATTTTACAATTTTATAATAGGGGCTAATTACTCACTGTAATAAGGTCATCTCTCGCTCTGAGGACTTTGAGCCTTGCTTGATTCATCAAATTAGACATCTGACTACAAAAGATATGGAAAAATAGTATCAGTACAGCATAAAAAATAGAAACTGCAGAGAAAGAAATATAAAGCTTCCTATGAATGCACACTCTTTTTTGCATATACTCCAGAGTGGTTTCTATCAACTTATTTTCAAAGAAAAAAAAGTATATTAAGGGCTTACCAAGTGGCAAGAAGTTTCATATCAGTTATTCCAAATTTCTTTCAATAAATCTGATGCAGCTGCCATTTTCACAAAGAAAAACAATTAAGCAACTTGCCCAAGGTCAGAAAAGTAGAAGTTGGTACAGTTAAGACTTGAACCCATGCCTCCCTGACTCCAAAGCACCTGCTTTTTTTTTTCTCTTATCCCACTGACTTTTCAAAGCTTCTGTAACTAATACTGTAATCAGGATCTACTTACATTTTCTTCTGCTGCTCAATCTGCTTTTCTTTCTTCTCATAGTATTCCATAATCTTCAGTCTTTGGGTTTGCACAAGACGACCTTTCTCAATGTTGAACTCTTCCTCTGCCTACCAAGGAATTAATTATTATTAATTAATTACAGCAGATTTGGAGTTTTATTTTAAGCAGCTGGTAACCAGTGGTACTTGCTTATAATCATCGTTTTCCATATAGGAAGATTATGACTTGTCTTCAAAAATTATTTCTAATTTACTTAAAAGAGATAACCATTGATTTTCATCATAAATGATGAACCAGAAAACTAAAAATACAATAAAGAATAATTGTACCCAGGGCCAACTGCCTGGCTCAGTTGGTAGAACATGCCACTTTTGATCTAAGGGTCCTAAGTTCAAGCCCCATGTTGGGTATAGAGCCTACACAGTTAATGTCCAACTTAAAAGAAAAAAAAAAAAAGAAAAATAGTACCTACCCACAAAGTCATAAAGGATATATTGATAAAACGTTCTGTATGTGAAAAAAATCATTGCGGTGCCTTGGTTGAGCATCTAACTTCAGCTCAGGTCATGATTTTGTGGTTCATGGGTTTGAGTACCACATCAGGCTCTCTGCTGTCAGTGTGAAGCCCACTTAAGATCCTTTGTCCCCCCACCTCTCTCTCTGCACCCCCCCCACTCATGCTCACTCTCTCAAAAATAAACAAACATTAAAAAAAAGTCACTATGTATTCTAAATTTAATTCATTTGCATACTCGGGGGCTAATGAAAAGAACACAGAATTTGGAGTTTAGAAGATCTGGGTTACTGCCTAAAAATTTGGTCAATTAATCTCAATTTTAGTCCTCCCCTATAAAATAAAAGAATTATAACAACATTCTTTCCTCCACAGATCAGAAAAATAAGGTAAGTCTAATAGTCCTTTTAAAATTATAAATTAGGGGTACCTGGGTGGCTCAATCAGTTAAGTGGCCGACTATTGGTTTTGGCTCAGGTCATGATCTCACAGTTCATTGAGTCTGAGCCCTGCATTGGGTTCTGTGTTGACAGTGTGGAGCCTGCTTGGGATTCTCTCTCTCTCCCTATCTCTCCACCCCTCCCATGTGCTCTCTCTAAATAAATAAACTTCTAAAAATTTTTTTAAAAACAAGGAAAAATTAATGAAAAAGCAAAATCACAACATAAATATACTACACCTCTTTTTTTCATTTTTTTAAATGTCTATTTATTTTTGAGCGAGAGATAGAGAGTGAGCAGGGGAGGGGAGGAGAGAGGGAGACAGAGAATCTGAAGCAGGCTCCAGGCTCTGGGCTATCAGCAGAGCCCAACATGGGGCTCAAACTCACAAACTGTGAGATCATGTCCTGAGCCGAAGTCAGACTGACTCGGTGGCCAACTGAGCCACTCAGGCACCCCAAAACTACACCCTCCTCAACCAGCTATCATAATTAGCCATAGATGGTAAATGTCTGGATTCCAGATTCCATGAGAAAATTAACCCATTACTTTTCTACTCCCTACCATAAAATTTCAGGACACTTATTGGCAATTAGAATACTTAGAAAGGAAAATTTATTTTTAACATTAAAAAGAAGAGATATTTGGAGTGCCTGGGTGGCTCAGTTAAGAGGACACTCGGTTAAGTGTCCAACTTTGGCTCAGGTCACGATCTAACATTTCCTGAGTTCGAGCCTCGTACTGAGTCCCACATTAGGGCACTGGGCTCTCTGCACAGAGCCTGCTTCGGATCCTCTGTCCCCCTCTCTCTCTGCCTCCTCCCACTCATGCTCTCTCTCTCTCTCTCTCTCAAAAATAAACATTAAAAAACTATTTTAAAAAGGTAAAAGATATTCTTAGCAGTCCTATGTGATGTGTTGTTAAACAACTTTACCAATTACTGATTAGCAAAGCAAAAACAATATGAAATTATAACTTAAACCTAGAAAATGAAATCTCACCTTTGCATCTATTTCTTCTGCTTTCTCATTGGCTTCTTGTTCAATAAAAGCCATCATATGCTTAATCTGTAAGAAAAAAATGAAAAGATTTTATTTTTGAGTAAAAGAAGAAAATATATCTATCTTTTCTGATTCATTCAACAATCAATCATTTATTAAATGCATATTATGTGTCAGGCTTTGTATACAAGGAAAAATGAGGTAATTTCTGGTCTCAGGTATCTTTTAAAAAAAAATTTTTTTTAATGATTTATTTATTTCTGAGAAAGAGAGAGGCAGCATGAGCAGGGGAGGGTCAGAAAGAGAAGGGTACAGGGGCACCTGGGTGGCTCTATCAGTGAAGCGTCGGGCTTCAACACCAGGTCATGATCTCACGGTTCGTGAGTTCAAGCCCCGCGTCGGGCTGTGTGACAGCTCAGAGCCTGGAGCCTGCTTCACATTCTGTGTCTCCCTCCCTCTCTGTCCCTCCCTCTCTGTCCCTCCCTTGTTCACGCTCACACACGCGCTCTCTCTCTCTCTCTCTCTCTCTCAAAAAAAAAAAACAAAAGAAAAAGAAAAGAAAAGAAAAGAAAGAAGGATACAGAATCTGAAGCAGGCTTCAGGCTCTGAGCTATCAGCACGAAGGGATTTGGGGCTCGAACCCATGAGCTGTGAGATCATGACCTGAGCCAAAGTCGGACACTTAACCAACTGAGCCACCCAGGCGCCTCTGGTCTCAAGTATCTTATAATCTGGAATTTGCTCTAGCAAATGGACCAGATGCAATATTCAATATCACAGAACATTTTTCTACTCTCAAGGAACTTGGGAGTCTATGGGGGAGGGAGGACTGAATATATATCTTCTTCTATTTCATACCCCTTTTTATCGTCATATAAAATANTTCCTGATATTTCATACCCCTTTTAGCCAGGATCCTCTTTTTCTCTTCTCCATCTCTAATAAAGCAGATCAAAGAGCTATTTAGATTTACTTTTTCAATTTTTTAAAAAATATTTTATTTTTTTAAAGATTTTTTTATATTTTTAAGTAATCTCTACACCCAACATGGAACTCGAACTTCTCTTAACTCTGAGATCAAGTCGCATGCTCNTTCAATAAACCAACAAGTCCTATCAATTCTCTCTTCTAATAGTTCTTTTATTTGTCCATGTCTCTCCATCTTCTTGGCCACTATCCTAGTCTTTGCTATCATGTCTCTCAACTGAATTATTACCACAGCTTCCAAATTTGTCTCCTGGCTCCCACCCTGTTTCTTCTTTCATCAACTCTACACTGCAACCAGAAAGATCCTTCAAAAATGTCAGTCTCATCACATATCACACTCCACCAGACCCCCAACTTCTTTTACGATAAAGTGCAAAGATTTTAGAAAGTACATGATCTGGTCAGTGCTTACCTTGCCAACATCATATGAAATATAACCTTCACCACTCACCACTCTTTAGACTCTTGGTTCCTGTCCTACTAAACTTATTTCAGTTTTTCTGTTCCTTGAATTCACCACTCTCTTCCTCATTTCCTATATTTCAAATATGCTGTTCCTTCCACTTGGAATACTCTTCCTCCTCCTTCATCTAGCTAACTTCTTGGGATTCAGCTAGCTTAATTGTTACCTCCTTTGGAAAATCTTTTCTGAACTTGTCACCTCCACACTTCCTCTACCTAAACAAATATTCATAATTCCTTGCTTACTTGTCCCTATCTGCAACTAAACTATAAGGTAAGGTACTTGTTAAAGGGCTTTAGATGTCTGGCTACAAACAGAGAATAAAGTCCACCGAAGACTTCTGAATGGGGCTTGGGGTGAATGATCCAATTTAGACTCATAAATGAAGTATTGTCTCCCATGGAAGATGTAAAATACACCCAAGTGAATATACAAGTAACCCAGTTAATCAAACTCACTGGTAGTTTCATTTCATAGGGGCTCTATCTGAAAGAAATTATGAATAAAAGAAAAAAAGCTGACTTTAAAAATACCAACAACCTCTAGGTTATTAATTCATTGTGTTTATTAATCCTCCCATCTAAGGTAAGCTCTGTGTGTACTGAGATCTTGTCTTTTGTATCACCCATAACCCCAGAAAGGAACAACTGCCACTATACTGGGTGATCAATAAACATTTTTGAGTGAATGAGAACCTGCTGGGTATTTTAAGCCTGCTGAGATATCTCAAATACATTTTATTTTTTATATAAATATATATATTTTTGTTTATCTGTGAGAAGGAGAGAGTGCAAGTGGGGGAGGGGCAGAGAGGGGGGAGGGGCAGAGAGAGGGGGAGAGATCTCAAAGCAGGCTCCAGGCTCTGAGCTGTCACCCCAGAGGCTGATGCGGGACTCAATCTCACAAACCGTGAGATCATGACCAGAGCTGAAGTAAGACACTTAACCAACTGAGCTACCCAGGCGCCCCCAAGAACTTTTTAGAGTTTAACAATCTGGAAACAATTCCAGCTTCTCCATGTGCCACAAAGATATTATAAATCTAAGGTACACACAGGTGTGCAAAAGTGAGTCAAGATGTGTTTTACGATAACGTGAACATACGTAACACTATTTAACTGTACACTTAAAAATGGCTGAGTATGTGTTTTATATATGTATTTTAAAGTGCATTAATAAAAACTCATGGCATCAAAGTCTTAAAGAAAATACACAGTATGGTTTTAAAAGGGAAGACTTTTTTAAAATCAAAATTCTTAGCAGCTACCCTATGCTTGAGGAACCAAAATAAATATAATAATCAGAGCCTATTTCATAGATAATACTACACATATGCAATCTCAGGCCTTGAAATATTTGGGGTCCCTAATTCAGAGATACACTGCAGAGAAAAATCACTGTGACCTTGCTAAAAGCATTAACCCCCACAAATCTGTGTGTGTGTTCATGGTGAGGAATCATATCTACACAAGTTCACTTTGAAGCCTTACTGAACTCAGTTTGGAATTTTATTTATTTATTAAAAAAATTTTTTTTAATGTTTTATTTATTTTTGAGAGAGAGATAGAGACCTCCTGAGCAGGGGAGGGTCAGAGAGAGAGGAAGTCACAGAATCCGAAGACAAGCTCCAAGCTCTGAACTAGCTGTCAGCACAGAGCCCGACGCGGGGCTCGAACCCACCAACCGCCATGATCATGACCTGAGCCAAAGTCAGACGCTTAACCGACTAAGCCACCCAGGCGCCCTTAGTTTGGAATTTTAAAATACTTTAAATACAGTAATCAAAACAGGTGTTTATAAATGCCACAAGGCATGGGCCTTAGAGGTGAACCCTGATTCAAACCTGCATTATCTGCCTTTATCAATCATGCTGGACCCTCTGCTACCAGATTTGACTAGACCAGCACAGCCTAGAGCAAAACACACTCATTTTAACCCAGGCCAGAGAACCTGTTTACAGCCAACATGATCATATTCTGTCTTCAAGAGTTCCAACAGGAGAAACAGTCAAACCCTTCAGGACATTTAACTCCACCCCTAAGGCAGAAAAATCTGGCCTTTAAAAAATACTTCTCTTCTTCCTGCTAACCCTACTAGATTTTAAGTTTTTTGAAGTCACATTCCTTCAAAAATTTGATGAAATAACCATACGCTCCGTAAAAAAACAAACATAACACACTGCCCTTATGGAGCTTACACGAGTGTGGAGGGGCAGAGAATAGATTTCTTCATCTTTCAATTTTACAGAAAAAACAAATGGTTTCGGTCTAAGGAAATACACTTTATCTTTTTAATAGATTTTTTCCGGGGAAGCCTTATTCTTCAATAACCAGGGTAGGAAAAAGATGAAGGAACAAGTGGAAGAAGAGAATCAGCACTATAATTGTGACTACTGGAAAGTATGGAGGGCACTGTACTTTTCCACTGCACCAAGTTTTTCCTATAGTAAAAATCAGAAATAGCAGTTTATATATTTAAAAACCCCACTGTTTTGTAAGAGTATTGTTAAGATTTCTTAATCTCCTCCACAGACACTATTTTTGTTACAGGATTTCCCCTTTATGATTAGCACAAGACCACTGATGAAGAAACACTCTATTCTCCTTAGTGCATATTAGATTAAAAATAAAATGCAGTCATTTTCTAGGAAATGGAAACATCCAAGGAAAACTATTTTATTGCTCATTTAAGAAGATTCATAAGCCAGTGAGTGAGATTTAGTCAGGGAATTTTCCTAGTACCTCAAAAAGAAATGGACTTAGTTCTCTAAATTATGTAAAGATTAAATTGCAGGCTTAAGCGTCTTTCTCTGAAAAACCTTTTGGCAACATGACTACTAAATTCAAGGAACCAGGTTGCAAAGTACCTATGGCAGGGCAAATGGAAACCACTTTTTCCTATGTAACTTACAGGCCTATCAATGTCAATATATTAGCATGGGAGACTTTGAAATTGTAACTTTCTCATTGCCCACATACTTGAAGGTACGCCACATTAAGAAAAGAAAAAACAAACAAACAACAACAAAAAAAACCCCAAAAGTTTCCCAGGACTGTTTATACACTTGCAAAAATAATCTAAGTTCACGACTTCCAAAATTTTTTCCATTTTTCCATTTCCATTAATTACTTTGTGTCACACTGGAGCTGGAGTTCATAAACGTGAGAGAAATTCTGCACTATTAATAAATATTAGCAAAATATTAACGTACACACTAGCGAGAGAGCAACCATTACAGTCATTATGATAAAGGGGATTCTACCAAGTTGAAGATAAATAATTCATAAAATGAATGACCTTAAAACAACATTGGAAGCAGTGGTCTCCCGTCAGCACTTTACCGTACTGTGAACCCTTCCCCCAGGGTTAAAACTCAAATGAAAAGGTTTTTAACCCTTTTGTTCAATCTGCATTTCAACCCTGGTTAACCACAGCCCTGGGAAAACAGGGAACGCCGAGGTGGGAACCAAAAAGCCAGCAGATCCGAAGGGGCAGCGCGCGAAACTCCAGCTGAAGACACAAGGGATGTGGGTCAAATCTCCCTCCCGTAGACAGACCACTAAGCCCCGGGGGCTTGGGGTAAGGGACCCCTCCTTCTACATCTGGGCTGCCCCAAGGCCCGCGTCCTCCCAGAGCCGGGTTCCAGTTCGTCACCCCGCGACCAGCACTGCGACTTCGCCAGACCCAACCGCAGGCCCTCACCTGCTTCTGCACGTCAGCATCGCTGAGAGCCATGGCGAAAGTAGCGCTAGGCTGGAGGGACACTGGCTGGAGAAGTGGTTAGAAGGAGACGGTGGAAGCAAGAGTAAAGAAGAATCCAGCGCAGGTTTCGGCTTCCTTTGCTTTATAACTCCAGCTTCCTGTCTCTGCCAGGTGACGGCACGCTCTGGCCCTTGTCACCCAGTGAGAAGAGAGCTGGTCCCGGGAAGTCCCGCCCTGGCCCCGCCCTTCCCTGGCTGGGCGCCTGCGCGGGCATCCTCGTCCCCGCCCAGTCCCGGTTCTTTTCTCGCTGGTTCGTGATTTCTGAGCTGTTTTCTTCAACAGTGTCTTCCTTGGTAGAAAAGACAGTAGAGGACTTCTGGTGTCTAAAATTAGTTGAATTGTGTGGGTTTTTCTAGGCTTATAGCCCTTGCATTTTTTTAAGTTAAATTTTTATTACAAAATCAGAATTTTTTATTTTGCTTTCTTGGCCTTAATGAAAAGCAAATTTCACCAATGTTTTATTTATTAATAGATTTTATTTTTAGAACACTTTGAGATGTACAGAAAAAAGCAGATGAAGCAGTTTTCGTGTATCGTTCTCCCCCTCACACACCGGTTCCTGTATTAACATCTAATTACTATGGCGCATTTGTTACAATTAATTAAGTAATGTTGATGTATTAACTCAAGCCCATCATTTATTCGGATTTCCTTAGTTTTAACATAGTGGGCTTATTCTGTTTCAGGATCCCATCTAGGATACTGTGTTTCGTTTAATTGTCATGTCTCCTAAATTTCTTGGGTGTGAATGTTACTCAACCTTTCCTTTTTGATGACGTTGACAAATTTGAAGGATACTAATTAGTTATATTATAGGATGCACGGCTCTTGGAATTTTTCTCATGATTGGTTAGTGGTAATGGGGTTTTTGTAGGAAGATTACAGGGTGCTATTTCATCACATGATACCTAGGATTCATGCTGTCAATATGATTTTTGAAGGGTGCCTGGCTGGCTCCCTCTGAGAACCATGTGACTCTTGGTCTCTGGGTGGTGAGTTCAAGCCCCACACTGGGTGTAGAGATTACTTAAATAAAAATTAATTTTTTTAAATATGATTTTTGACTGCTGATGTCTACTTTGATCACCTATCAGCTTTCTCCACTGTAATGTTAAACTTTTTTCCTTTTACATACTGAAATCTTGGGAAGGAAGTACTATGTGAAGCGCACACTTAAAGAGTGAGAAGTTATTTTCCATTTCCTTTAAGGTGGAGTATGTACAGAATTTATTTGGAATTCTGAATGAGCCTATGCATTTTCCAGTATCATTCCCAAGAGCTACTTAAAGGGAATTATTCAGAAAATTAGGGCAGAAATTCCCAGAGACTTGTTTACCTAAAGTCTTATTTTCCCCCCAACTGTAAAGACAAGAATTTTTGAGGGGCACCTGGGTGGATCAATCGGTTAAGCATTCCACTCTTGATTTCAGCTCAATTCATGATAACACAGTTTCTGAGTTCCAGCCCCACATTGGGCTCTGTGCTGACAGTGTGGAGCCTGCTTGGGATTCTCTCTCCCTCTCTCTCTGCCCTCCCTGGCTTGCATGCCCTCTCTCTTATAAATAAATAAATTAATTAAATTACAAAAAACCTTTATAGGGGTTCCTGGGTGGCTCAGTTAAACGTCTGGCTTTGGCTCAAGTCATGATCTCACAGTTTGTGAGTTTAAGCCCAACTTTGGGCTCTCTGCTGTCAGTGCCGAGCCTGATTCAGATCCTTTGCCCGCCCCCCCCCCCCAACTTTTCTCTGGTGTGCATGTGCTCTCTCTCACTTTCTCTCTCTCAAAAATAACTAAAACATTAAAATAATTTTTTAATCTTTATAAAAAAAGAACTTTTGAAAATTTGTTTATTTTTAGGATAGGCTCCTAGCAGTAAAATTATAGGTCAAAATGTACATATATTTTTATTACCAACTTTTTATTTTGAGAATATTTCAAATATAATAAGTTGTAAGGACAGTGCATTCACCTGCATTCACCAAGTGTGAACATACTTGCTTTATCACTCTTCATCAATCAAATTCAGGAAATTTAACAAGTCCAGAATCAGATTTCACTATATGTTCCACTAATATCCTCTGTAGCATTTTTTTTTCCTGATCCAGGATCCAGTCCAAGATCACCTATTGTATTAATTAGCATGTCTTTTTAGCTTCTTTTAAAACGGATGATTCTTCAGACTTTGTCTTTCCTGATAATGACATTTTTGAAGAGTCCCACACATTTGAAGAGGCCAGTTGTAGAAAGTCCCTCAATTTGGTTTTCTCTGATATTTTTCTCAATTAGATTCAAGTTATTCATTTTGAAAGGAGCACTACATCTGTGATATTGTATCCTCAGTGCCTCACATCAGAAAAGCACATTTCAGTTTGTCCTTTAATGAGAATGGTACACACATTTCTAAGGCTCTTAATGCATGCTGCCAAATTGTTTTCCAGCTGTACTGGTGTACAGTGATCTTTGTAGTATGTGACAGATTGGTCACATATTTGAAAAACATTGGTAATGTTTTGGATAAGGGAAGGATTCAGCCATTAACAGAGCAGTAGAAATCCGTGCAGTGACTTTAACATGATCAGTATTCTAATCAACTAAGCTAAACCAATTATGCTTATTTGCCTCATCTTGTTAGTTTTGTTAGTTTTTGCATTAATAACTTTGTTCTTTGCCATCCCAGAAGACAGATTTCCAGGATTATGCCTCTTTCCAGCATCCCTAGGTCAGGGTGAGGTACTATTCACTCATTTGAATTACAATCCTTCCTTCCATTTAAGTTTTACAATATTCTGCAAATAACTGGGGATGGGGAATGGGAGCAGCAGTCTAATGCCACCTGTCTAATCATTTGTGAAATTAATGTCTGGAACAGATCAATGTGTTTTTGGTTTATGGAAAATAGTGTGCTGATTTTTATGATTTATGTATTATTAATTTGAGACAAAAATACAAAAATAATTTCTTTTTTTAAGATTTTTTAATGCTTATTAATTTTTGAGAGAGAAAAAAACAGAGCATAAGCAGTTAAGGGGCAGAGAGAGAGAGGGAGATACAGAACTCAAAGTAGGCTCCAGGCTCCATGCTGTCAGCACAGAGCCCGATGCAGGGCTCGAACTCACGAACCGTGATATTATAACCTGAGCTGAAGTCAAATGCCTAACCAACTGAGCCACCCAGACATCCCGAAAGAATAATTTCAGTATTCATATAGCATGTACCAGCACCCAGAATCAATAATTAATATTTGTCACATTTACTTTAAGACTTCATTTCTAAAGTAAAATAGTGTTACAGATATAGTTGACGTTCCCTTTTGTGCAGCTTTCTCCTCTACTATGTTAATACTCTTTACAACTAGTTTCTGCAGTATTTTGCTGATTCACCAAGGAATGGGCCAGGTCCTCTCTGGTAAGAATATGGGTAAGCTTCACAGAGACAGACTCTGGAGTGAAAACGTTATTATAAGTACAATAAAAGGTTAACTAGCTGGTAGTTTTCTAAATCCAATTTCCTTCTATATTAGCCTCGTTGTGTGAAGCTTTTTTATTTTATTAATGTTTATTTTTGAGGGAGCGTGCAAGCAGAGGAGGGGCAGAGAATGAGGGGGACAGAGCATCTGAAGTGGGCCCCTTCAAGCTCTAACTCACTAACCATGAGATCATGATCTGAATCAAAGCCACTCAACCAACTGAGTCACCCAGGCATCCCTTGTGAAGCTTTTATCTATCTATCTATCTATCTATCTATCTATCTATCTATGGGAGAGCACAAGGCAGGTGGGTAGAGAGAGGGAGACAGAGGATCTGAAGTAGCTGACAGCAGCGAACCTGATGTGGAGCTGAAACTCACAAGCCCAAGTTGGACACTCACCTGAGTGAGCCACCCAGGTGCCCCTGCAGCTTTTTTAAAACAGCTTTTCAGATGGAGGTGCCTGGGTGGCTCAGTCAGTTGAGTGTCCAACTCTTGATTTCTGCTCTGGTCATGATCCCAGGGTCGTGGGATTGAGCCCTGCATCGGGCCCGCTGCTGAGTTTGAAGCCTGCTTGAGATTCTGTCTCTCCCTCTGCCCCCTCCCCCACTCTCTCTCTCTAGCTCTCTAAAATTAAAAGAATAAATAAATAAAACAGCTTTACAGATAAATTCCAAAAATCCCACTCCTAGATAAGCCTATTTACTTATGGCTTCACAAAATTACTGTCCTAGATTCCTGTCAGGTTAGTCACAGAGATGCTTTCTGTGTTCATTGTCTCACCTGCTCCCAAGCTGAGGCTTCAGTCTGTATCTTAATTAGATGTTAAATCAGCAGAATAAACTTTTTTTTTAATGTTTATTTATTTTTGAGAGAGAGACAGAGTATGAGTGAGGGAAGGGCAGCAAGAGGGAGACACAGAATCCGAAGCAGGCTCCAGGCCCTGAGCTCTCAGCCCAGAGCCTGACGCAGAACTAAAACTTACGAACAGTGAGATTATGACCTGAGCCAAAATCGGACACTTAATCGACTGAACCACCTAGGTGCCCCAAGATAAACTTTCTTTTTTTTTTTTTCAAAAATTTTTGTTTTATTTATTTCTGAGAAAGAAACAGCATGAGCCAGGGAGGGTCAGAGAGAGAGGGAGACACAGAATCCGAAACAGGCTCCAGGCTCTAATGCGGGGCTGGAACCTATGAACCATGAGATCATGACCTGAGCCGAAGTCGGCCACTCAACTGACTGAGCCACCCAGGCACCCCAAGATAAACTAACTCTTGAACTGATTTGCTGGGGAGGACACACAGAGAGCCTAGAGGTAAATGTAAATCCTATCAGGGTACCTGGCTGGCTCAGTCACTAGAGTTTGAGACCCATGTTAGGTGTACAGATCACTAAAAAAATAAACTTGGGGCACCTGGGTGGCTCAGTTGGTTAAGCCTCTGGCTTTGGCTCAGGTCCTGATCGCACAGTTCACGAGTGAGCCTCACGTTGGGCTCTGTGCTGACAGCTCAGAGCCTGGAGGCTGTGTATCCCTCTTTCTCTGCCCCTCCCCTGCCCACGCTGTCACTCTCTCTCAAAAATAAATAAACACTGGGGCGCCTGGGTGGCTTAGTCGGTTAAGCGTCCGACTTTTGCTTAGGTCATGATCTTGCGGTTCGAGGGTTCGAGCCCCGCGTCGGGCTCTGTGCTGACTGCCAGCTCAGAGCCTGGAGCCTGTTTCAGAGTCTGTGTCTCCCTCTCTCTCTGACCCTCCCCTGCTCACGCTGTCTCTCTCTCTCTCTTAGTAATAAATAAAACATTAAAAATTTTTTAAAATAAATAAATAAATAAACATTAAAAAAATAAACATGGGGCACCTGGGTGGCTCAGTTGGTTAAGTGTCTGACTTTGGCTCAGGTCATGATCTCACAGTTTGTGGGTTCAAGCCCCACGTCAGGCTCTGTGCTGACAGCTCAGAACCTGGAGCCTGCTTTGGATTCTGTGTCTCCCTCTCTCTCTGAGCCTCCCCTGCTCAAACTGCTTCTCTCTCTCTCAGAAATAAAGAAAAATTTTAAAAAAAACATAAACTTTAAAAAAGTGTAAATCACCTCTGTTTATGAATGTTGAAGAATCAGGTGTTATTTTTGAGATTTTATTTTTCAGTAATCTCTACACCCAACGTGGATGGGGCTCAAACTCACAACCCTGAGACCAAGAGTTGCATGTTCTATCCACTGAGCCAGCCAGGCACCCCTTGAAGAATTAATTTTAAAAAGAGAAAGCAAATGATACTAGAAAACAGTGCAACTCTAACTTAGGTGCCCACACTTTTTACCCCTTTCCAACTAATTTCCTACACAACAGAGTGGTTTAAAACCCAGATGGCAGGGCGCCTGGGTGGCTCTGTTGGTTAAACATCTGACCCTTGATTTTGCCTCAGGTCTTAATCTCACTGTTCATGAGTTCGAGCCCCACCTTAGGCTCTGTGTGCACATCATGGGGCCTGCTGGGGATTCTGTCTCCCGCTCTCGCCCCCTCCTCTTCCTCCTCTCTTTCTCTCAAAAATAAAGAAACATTAAAAAAATTTTAAAAAACTAGATGGCATATAGTCACTCCCCAATTTATAGTCCTCTAATGGCTTCCATTTGCTTGTGAACACTTCACAGACCACATGGTCTGTGCGAGTGCTGCCCAATCTGGCCCTGCCTGCTTCTCTGACCGCATTGCTCCTCTTTCCTTTGCTCACCACCTTATAGCTGTACTGGTTTCTTCTCAGCTCCTGGAAAACACCAAGCTTTTTGCCTGAATTCTTTTCCTGCACTTCCCACTTAGCTTGTTTTTCCATCTTTAAGATCTCAACTTAAAATATCACCTCCTTAGAGAGAGAGCTTTTCATAAGCGCCCATTCACCTTCCTTTGTATTCCAGCCCCTTGTTTACTAATTTAGGACATGCCACAATTAAAACATTTTTTTTCTCTTTTTGTTTTTTGGTTTTTATCTGGTTTTCCAATGACAATGTCTGCCGAGACTATGTAAGACTTATCCATTACTGTTTTTGCAAGCATCCAGCACACTACCTGGTATATAGCAGGGGTTCAATAAATAGTGAGAATGAGAAGGAATAAAATGACTAGAGTCTAGAGTTTAGGTTTTGTTTCTTCTTATTTTTTGAGTTTAGGCTTTATTTTTTTTAATTGAAAAAATTTTTTTAATGTTTTATTTATTTTTGAGAGAGAAAGGCAGTGTGAGCAGGGGAGGGCCAGAGAAAAAGGGAGACACAGAATCCGAAAACACGCTCCAGGCTCTGAGCTGTCAGCACAGATCCCAACGCCAAATCCCTGAACCGTGAGATCATGACCTGAGCTGAAGTCAGACGCTCAACTGACTGAGCTACCCAGGCGCCCTTGAGTTTAGGCTTTATAATCACATCAGGCTACAGGCTAGAATTATGTATAACTTATAAGATCTGTCAAAATAAGCCCTACAGAAAACCCCATAAACTGCTGTGATTAAAGTCAAATCATTTCTGTAAAAGGTCTATATTATTCTATACCATTCGCTGAAAAGATTATCCCTTTCCCCACTGAATTGTCTTGACACCTCTGTCGAAAATCAGTTGCCCATGCTGGACTTTCTATTCTGTTCCACTGACCTATATTCCATTCTTTTTTTTTTTTAATTTTTTTTAATGTTTTATTTATTTCTAGGAGAGAGAGAGAGAGAGAGGGACAGCGTGAGCAGGGGAGGATCAGAGAGAGAGGGAGTCACAGACTGAAACAGGCTCCAGGCTCTGAGCAGTCAGCACTAGGAGAGAGAGAGAGAGGACCTATATTCCATTCTTATAGTTTACATTAAAAAAAAAAATAAGGGAAAACAGCAAACCTTAAAACTGGAAGCAATCTGAAAGAAATGAACCTCACCACCCATCAAATTGGTAACATAACCATAGAGAATTATTTCATGTGACTTAAAAAATTTACATACAATAATCTGCAGAGACATATAAACTACAATTAGATGAATTCTGATGCCCGTGTGATCACCAACCTAATCAAGATGCAGACTACTTTCACCACCCTAGAAAGCTCCTTTCTAGACAATCCCACACTCTCTGCTTCCAGGCAACGGTGTGCTGATTTCTATAACCATTGACTAATTTTGCTTATTCCTGAAATTCATATAAATGGAATCACATAATTTGTACATTTTTGTGTTTGGCTTTCACTCAACACAATGCTTTTGAAATTAGCCCATATTGTCCCATGTAATATTAACCTTATAACCCTGTCAGGATTCTTTTTTTGTTTGTTTGTTTTACCAGCAAAAATGGGTTTATTCAGAAATAGCAGAGAATTGCAATTCAGGACATTCAAGCTCTGGCAAATCCAAAGAACAAAGGACTGCTCTTTATTATAGAGGAAAGTGGTGAGATGGGATATCACACTGGCTTAGTCAGAAGAGCATGCAGCTCTTGACCTCAGGGTCATGAGTTAGAACCCCATGTTGGGTGTAGAGATTACTAAACAAAAACAAAAGCAAAGTAACTCCACTCAGTAATCTGGGAGTTCCAAGTTTAGTAGGTTTTCATTAACTAAATTGTGACCATCTCTCATTGGCTCATTTGTTGCCAACAGAAGAGAAAAATCTACCCTTCTTTTACTGGGGTAGTAAGGTACTATGGACTTGCAAAGTACCCCCTCTTCCTTTTTAAAAATTTGACTTTTACTTTAAAAACATTTTTAAGTTGATTTGAGAGAGAGAGAGCAAGCAGGGGAATGGCAGAGAGAAAATCCCAAGCAGGCTTTGCACTGACAACAAGGAGCCCAACGTGGGGCTTGATTTCATAAACTATGAGATCATGACCTGAGCAGATACCAAGAGTTGGAAGCTTAACTGACTGAACCACCCAGGCACCCCTTATTTTTATTTTATTTTAAAGATTTTATTTTTAAGTAATTTTCACACCCAATGTGGAATTAGAATTCACAACACAGAGATCAAGAGTCACAAGCTCACCCAACTGAACCTCCCAGCCCCTGTCAACACTGGATCAGCAATTGACAGATTGATAGGGCATGAGAGCTCCCCCTTCTGGCTTCTGACTCTATTTTATCTATTTATTTTTTAAAGTTTTTTGTTTGTTTTTGGGTTTGGGTTTTGTTTTTGTTTA
Organism: Crocuta crocuta; assembly: GCF_008692635.1. Classification (NCBI taxonomy): domain Eukaryota; kingdom Metazoa; phylum Chordata; class Mammalia; order Carnivora; family Hyaenidae; genus Crocuta; species Crocuta crocuta. The sequence continues at coordinate 9,388,948 of NW_027529427.1, forward strand.
GTAATCTCTACATCCAACATGGGGTTCTAACTCATGACTCAGATCCAAGAGCTGCATGCTCTGCTGAGATAGCGAGCCTCTTCCTCTATTTTAAATGAGTTTCCCTTTTATTAATTTTCACAAGATTCCTTTTTGTTTTATTACTGAATAATTTCCACTGTGTGAATATGCTTGAAAAAGTCAATGTTATTAAAAATAAAATTAGGAAACTATTAAAATATGTAACAAACGCATGATCCTGGTTAAAACAAACAAAAAACAATTCTTGGGGCCCTGGCTGGCTCAGTAGGTGGAGTATGCAACTCTTGATCTTGGGGTCCTGAGTTAACACCCCACATTGAATGCAAAGCCTACTTTAATAGAACCTATAAAAAACATTACTTGGACATTGTGGAATTTTTTTTTCTTTAAGTGTTTATCATTGAAGAAAAAAACACAGCAGTAAGTTCTGTGTTGGCTTCAACAAGACCCAATAGTTAATCTTTAACATAGCTGTAACACTCAAAATTGGAATCAGCACAGTCATTACTACAAAAATTTTAAAGTGTGTCGTTTTGTATTGGAGACACCAGGAACACCCGGGGTTCCACAGGAGCCCTTTAAAAAAAATTTTTTATGGGCCCCTGGGGCTCAGTTGGTTAAGCAGCCTACTTAGGCTCAGGTCATGATCTTGGAGTTTGTGAGTTAGAGCCCTGCGTCAGGCTCTGTGCTGACAGCCCAGAGCCTGGAGCCTACTTCGGATTCCGTGTCTCCCTCTTTCTCTGCTCCTCCCCCACTCACACTCTGTCTCTGTCTCTCTCTCAAAAATAAACAAACATTAAATTTTTTTTAAATTTATTAAATCCAACTTGGTTAAGACAGAGTGACTATTAGAGATCGTTTTATTAGCTCACTAAGCTTTTCTTGGCAAATCTCTGTCCACTTTCTCAACTAATGACGCTACTGTTCTCTCAATCACTCAGGCTTAAAGCCTGTTAGGACACCAGCTCCAACCTTTTTGCTTCCACCCCCACCGCCCTTATATCAGTCAGGTTTTCATCACTTTTTTTTTTCCACAACCTTATTGAGACACAACTTATACCATACAGTTCATCTATTTAAAATGGTTTCAAGTATATTCACAGGGTGTACAACCGTCACCAAAATCAATTTGAGAACATCTTCATCAACTGACTCCGAAAAACGCTGTACCCATTAGCAGTCACTCCTTATTCGTTTTTCTGGCTCCTTGTAACAGTCTTCCAGTTTATCTCATGTACACCAGACAATTCGGTTTCCCTAAAGCATGGTTTAGACATTATACCTTCACCTTCTGTGACTCCTCCACAAAGGACGTTTGGATTCAAGTAAACAAACATCCATTAACACACAATCTATTCTAAGCATTGTGCTAGGTGCGGTGAACAAAATGGATATTACTTAAGATTTCCTTTACCGCTATAGTGTCTGTGCTCTATGGACCCTCCGCCTAGAATGCCCTCTTTACCCCCACCCAACCGCTAGAAATCTTTCCCAACTTTCAAGGACCGTCTTCCCCGACAAATGGCTGCGAACTCTGCAGCTCTCTTTAAGTTTCCTGACGCTTCTCTAACCCGTTCGCTTCCACACACTTAAACCTCAATACTTGTTGGCCCAATACATCCCTAGAACGTTCTGCGAAAGCAACAACGCTCCTTTCCGCGGGAACCGCCGGCCTCTCTCCCCACACGATTGGTTCGTCAATTTCCCAGCACCCTTTCTCCAGCTTTCAAAGACCTCCGCCACCCCACAAATCATAGATGTGAGTGACTCCTGGTAAGAGCGGGCTAAGAGAGGTCGGTTCTTCCGGGTCACATCTGCGAAGAGACCTCCGGGCCTCTATGATCCGTGCTTCCGCTCAGGAGAACAGAGCCACCTCTCTTCCGGCGCTCCTCTACGCCCCGCCCCGCCCCGACGCTGTTGTTGACGGAAGCACGCTGGGGGTGACCTCACCTTCCAACATGGCGGCGGCGGTAGATTAGGGCCGCGGGTCGAAGCAGCCACCGCCGCTGGGGGACCCTGTCGGAAACGACTGCCGCCGCCGCCGCCCCTTACATCTCTTCTGGGGCAAGGGGCCAGGGCCAGGTGAGGGGAGTGGGGTTTTGGACAAGGCAGAGTTGGGTCCTCATCCAGCTCTTCAGGCGGTTTTCACTGGGCAGGAAGGTATCCAGAGACTGTGCCGAACCACTGGCTCCCCAGTGGTTCCGACGACGCGTGAGTGAGTGTCTGTGAGTGTGTGACAGTGAGTGAGAGAGTGTGTGTACCGGCGCTCCTTTGCCCAAGGGTTCTCAAAGCTTCAGGGGCCCATTTCTTTGTAACCGGACCTGTCCAGCGTGGTCCCACCGCGGACGCTTGTTGAGCGGGGCTTCCTGAGAGGGCTGCCACAGGCGGAGGAGCTCGGCCCTTGCCCCACACCGCTGTTCTTCCCCACAAAGACCTTCACGTGGAAAACCCGTGTCCATTTTTAGGACCAGGCTGGGGAACGTGGACTTCTTTTTGGTCGAGGGAGAAGGTTTCATGCGATTCGTTCAGAACGATTGTAGATTAGCTCTGCCAGCCCTAGTTGTTTCTTCTCACAGATTGTTAGAAATTTTTTACCCATTATTCGCTGCTGTTCTGACACCCATCATTATTATTACTTATTTTTCAGAAAAATCTGCCGCCTTATTCTTGGAGGCAATACAGTTCACACTAAGTCGTTTCTTCCTTTGATTTTTTTTCCCTCTCATTATTCCAAGGAAATGCCAAGTTTGTTTCCTTCATAGGCAGCTATGGAGGAGAACTAGATTTTGCGTTGAGGCTTTAAACCTGGGTTGAAAAATAAGACAGAGCTGGCCAATTCACACGCTCCCCACTGCGATCTTTGTTTTAACCACTCCCCGCACAAGTATTTATTTGTTTATACAAAATAGCTGTCTCACTGTCTCTATTTAGAAGTTTTAAGCTGAACTGACGGTAACCTCCAGCCTCTTCCTTCCCCCACCCCCCGTGTTTTTTTGTTTTTGTTTTTTGGTTTGTTTTTGTCTTCATGATCTAAAGCAAACCAAAGTCTTTTGCGAAATTGTCAGTAAGATTTCCTCTGGAGGCTTGGTGTAAAGCCGAATGTTGATCTCTGCCCTAACTTGTTGTGACCTTGGATGAGTTGCCACACCCTTCTAGTACCTTCTTTTTTTTTTTAATCTCAGAAAATTAAGCAAATGTTTTTCTAGGTAGTAAACTATTTATACCTCATGTATATAATGGGATAAATGCACAGTGCAAAACTGCACCTGCAAATTGAACTATTTAAGCCATTATGAAATAGTCTTCATTTGGTAATAGGCCAGTAGGCTTTTGGAAATCTTTTTACTCTGGTCGGGTACTGGTTTCAGTACTTTTTTTTTTAAATGATTCATTTTTTCATGGAGGTTTGTATCTCAGTAGTTGAATGTAGTTGAAGGATATATAAAGTTGTGTCCAACCACTTTTTTAAAGGAAAGATATGCTATCACATCAGTTAGTATTAAATACCTCTATACTAAGCTTTTAGGACAAATAATTTGCAACAATCATTGTTTTAAAAATATATTTCTCTTTTGAAATATTTTAGACATACAAAACAAGTTTTAAACAATCGGTCTTGCTGTCCTACTTTTTATCATTGTTTTTCAAATATTTTGATTCATGTCTTATTCCAAATAGTCACCGAGATTTCTTATTTAATATAACAGCATTGAAGGGAGGGGGATATTTTCAGAGTAGATGATTATTTAACACCATAATTAACATACAATTCACCAAATGCATGATTTAATGTTTTTTTGGGGGGGGGAGGTTTAGTATATTCACAGACTGTGGAACCACCGACTCAATTTTGATCACCTCCAAAAGAAACCCTGTACCCATTAGCAGTCATTCATTATTCCCCACCTCCCCTGTGTGGAGGGAGGTATCTAGGCAATCATTGCTTTATTTTCTGTCTGTATAGATTCACCAATTTTGGTTATTTCATATACATAGGATTACACAATATGTGGTCTTTTGTGACTGGCTTCTTTTACTTTGCATGATATTTTCAGGGTTCTTCCATGTTGTAGCATGTATCAGTACTTCTTTTTATGGTCATAAAATATGCCATCAGGATATACCAATTTTCTTTATTCATCAGTTGATGGGCAGTTATTGCCACTGTGCGGCTGTTAAGTATTGTGCTGCTGTAACTGTTCATGTGCAAGTTTTTGTTTAGACATGTGTTTTCATTTCTTTGGCATATATTTAGGAGTGGGGCAGAGTAACTGAATTTTATGCTTCCCTTTTACAAAGCTATCTACATGGGAAGCCTGATTATTGTGAAACGCAGAGAGAGTGAGGCATTCCTCTATAAGTACGTTATCTTCCTACATTATCTTTGAATGCCAGCTGCTGAGTGAAAACATTTTGGGGCAGCTCTTAACACAAGATTGAACTAGAATATTTTGATTAAGCATGTTTCAGTATGAAAGGGACTGTCCATACTAGAATATTTAGTGTCTGCTGAGTTTTAAAAATGACACCCTTGCCCAGTCGCATTTCTCAGTTGGGTGGGGTGAATTTTTTAAATTTCACAATTTTATTTAGGATTATTTAATTGTATTTCTTTTATTTTGGAGAAAGTTCTAGAATTCTATAGGGGCTAATAAAGTATGGATTTAAAAAATATAGTTATCAGACTTAATTTATAGAACTTTAGAAAAACTCTCTACTGAAAACACTAGTGAGTCTTGAGACTACAGATCTGGTAACCAAAAAACATTAATGTTTAAAATTCCAGAGTTTTGATTTGTGATTGAGTTATCTGTGGATTTTTGTCTTTTTATATAGATCTGTTCAACTGTATTCCTGGAGAATGTAACAGTCTTATTGCATTGTAATTTTATTTTAGTGGACAGAAATGATCTAAAAACAAAGCTTGAAATAATTTAATTAAAACATGTTAAATTGTAATCTGTTTCTGTTTTGGTTCTATGGGGTTAAAGAATACAATATACCTATGATATTCTAAATAGTATGTTGGAGGTGGTACTAGAAGCTTCTGTTTTCCACGAACATTCAAGGTGATTACACTCAGACAAGTTTGGGAAACAACTACAGAAAACTCTCATGTTGCTGCAGATTTGCTTTAAATAAGAATTTACAATAGAATTTAATAGTTGATGCCTACCTTACGGTTATAGTTCGTAAAATGTGCTTTAATTTCTAAAGTACTATCAGTGCTAGCATCCTGATATTGCACTAGTATAAATTAATAGAAAACTGGTTAAAAAAAAATAAAGCAAACTATTTATTGTAAACTGTGGGTGTTACATTTGTTACTGGAGGATCATGGATGTTTTATTTGTGCCTCGTTTTGAAGATGTCACCAAATGAATGTATAAACATAGGATTAAGTTACCCTAAGCTTCCTCAGGCTGTCCATCTGGCTGACAACTACTTGTAATTTAATGGAGGAGCAAACTAAAGGTATAAGTCTGATAAAGAAACAGCTAGGTAACACAGATATATTCAGTGGCTTGTTAGAATTGTGCAAAAGATAGTTTTTATATTTATTTACTTATTTTCTAAAATTTTATTTTTTTAAGTAAGCTCTATGTCTGACATGGGTTTTGAACTTAACGACAACCCCAAGATCAAGGGTCACATGCTCCACCGACTGAGCCAGGCGCCTCGATAGTTTTTGTATTTAAAATTGTATTTAAACTTTTGGATACCAAGAATATTTACACCTGATTTGAATTCTAAAAGGTTCTACTAGGCAAAGTTTAGAGTAAAAGTAACTATATTCTTCTTATCATTTAAAAGGAAGCTTGGGCTGTCTTAGGTATGAAATGTACTCTGTGTTGGTGAGGCAGTCCGTAGTGGGGTGGACCTGAGCACAAGTACTCTTGTTTCCAGGAAAGCTCTGGGTGGTGATCTCAGATCATATTTACCTTTTATCCGATCTGCCTTTTTCCCTTTTTTCCTCCCCCATTCTTAAAATTGACAAATTTGTTTCTTTCAGTGCTCTGAAAAAACATCCTGTTAGTCTACCAGTTCTTCCTGCTATTATTGTTGTTAGTGTCTTCACCTCTGCATTCTTCTCACCCAGTACATTGCCTGGCATGCAGTAAATATGCATTGTGCGAATGCGGTGAAAGGCTCAGAGTTCTGATGTACTGAAGAGGATGTACCTGACCAAGTGATTGCACTGTTAATTAGCTGTATGGTTTTGTGTAAATAAATTTTCTATTCTTGTTTCTCCAATAAATTGAGACTATTACCTTTTCCTTCTAGCATAGAGGATTGTCTCAACACATGGAAGAGTGCTTTAGAAATAGAGGTCTCTTGCAACTGTAATTTATATTCTAACTGCAAAAACCCATTGTGCAATATGGGCTACTCTGCACTACAGAACGTTGCAAAGAAAGTGGATGCCCTCTCTTCCCAGAATACCCTTAGAGTACTGACCCTGTAGTTGTGTTGTGGAGTTTATATTTTGCATATTCTCAGTGCCTTTGTTCTCTTATTTAATACAAACACACTAGATGGGTAATAGTGTTCCTAGGGTCTGTCTACTTCACCACCTAACCACAGGCCTGAATGAGCTGCTTTGTGGCTATACAACTGGAAGCTCATACTAGAAGTCTGTCATGTTTAGGTCAGATATGTTTATAATTAGGTTCTCTGATACACATTTAAAGCCTAAGAACTGTATACTGAACTTAAAGTTTGTAGTATCATCTCCATTAATGTCAATCATTGAAAAATGATTGACTAGAATATAATCACCAAATATATAGATGTGTGGATATAAACATGTATACTAGAGCTGAGGGCTTTATTGCAACTAGAATAGTGAGTGTGGAAGATGGAAAATTGTGAAATCTATGATTAAGATTGAATTTATGGTTAGGCAATTGGGATTTGTAAGAAAATCAAAGAGCACTAGGCTAAAAATGAAATGTGGAAATTAAGTGAACTATGCTTTTTGTATGGCTTCTGAGTCAGAATGACTAAAATTGTCTTCAGACACTGATGTTTGATAAATAACAGGAATTTGAATATAACAAATTTGAGAACATGAATTTTTTATTTCAAGCATTTTTCAAAATGTAAGTACTTTATTCTTGTTACCAAAAAATTGTGAGACCTTTGTAGAGCTGAAATTTTGTTACTGATTTGCTGTGTTCTCCCATCTCTTTTGGAACATCACTTCATAATTTATTCCTTGCTTTCTATATTTATTTATATCTTATTGACTCCTTCTCCACTTGAGTGTAAATATGCTTAAGACTGTGTACAAAAGCAAAACAAATGAACTCTCAAACTTGTCTGTCTCTCTCTGGCCTCTATTCTCTTCTTCCCTTCTAACTAGACTCTTTGAAAAAATAGCCTAAAACTCCTTTCTGTATGTTCTCACTTACCAGTCACAATTCAACTCCCTACCTTCTGCCATTGCCCCTGCTAGGCACATAGAACTGGCCTCTCAGGGATCATTACCCTGATATTTTCATTCTTTTTGGTGGGTTGTTGCATTTTGTACATGAAGCACCTTCCCTGATTCTGTGAACACACTCTTTTCTGGTTTTCTTCTTACCTTTCTAACTGTTCCAGTCCTGATTTAGGGGTCATCTCTGCCAGCTTTTCATCTTTTGGTCATGCCTGAAATGTTAGGTTTGCCCTGAATCCTAATGGTGTTTGTTTTTCAGATTAAACCAGTATTTCTCAACATATTTTTTTAAGTTTGTTTATTTACTTTGAGAGAGACAGAGGAAGGAGAGGAGGGTCAGAGAGGTAAAGAGAGAATCCCAAGCAGGCTCTCTGATGTCACCGCAGAGCCCGATAGGGGGCTCAGTTTTGCAAACCATGAGGTCACGACCTGAACCAAAATCAAGAGTCAGATGGTTAATCAACTGAGCTACCCAGGGACCCTACTCACATATATTTTTAAACCATGTCTCCTTTTCATAAATACATTCTCTGGGTCCTATTCTGATGGTAGTCCTCGGGATAGGGAGTGATGGGTATATTTATTCTTCCCTCCCATCCCTGCATGAAGTCATTAATACAAAGAAGATTGAAGATTTACTGAACTTTATTTTCTATACTTTTAATCAGAAAACAGTAGGTAATATTTCCTTCTCCAGTGTGAAACTATATATTGAATATGGGTTTCAAACTGTAATACCCTTTCTCACTCCTGGAAATTTTGACCTATAGGAAGTCACTAACTCTCCATTTACTCTCCTTCGATAATTTCATTGACTTGTATCTATGTAGAGCACAATTTTGTATCTCCAGTCCAAACCTCTTAGTATAAGACTTGTATATCCAACTACTTGTACATCTTCACCTGGACAACTCAGGTATTTTGAAATTCAGTACACCCTAAAATGAACCTGTATTCTCTCCTAAGCCAGCTTTTCCTATATTATCTGATTTGAGAAACAGGAATAACACCACATTCAGGGCACCTGAGTGGCTCAGTCGGTTGAGTGTCCAACTCTTAATACCGGCTCAGGTCAGAGTCCCAGGGTTGTGGGATTGAGCCCTGCATTGGGCTCTTCTCTGAGCATGGAGCTTTCTTAAAAGTCTCTCCCCCCCACCCCCACTCCTTATCTCTTCTCCTTCCCCACTGCCTTTCTCTCCTGCTCACTCTCTTTCTAAAATAAAATTTAAAAAATTTTTTTAAATACCACTTTCCATACTTCCTAGATTACTCTTTTATTGAGTTAGTGAACGTCTTTGAAACTCTTAATATTTTTCCTATTCGTTCCCCTTCTTTCTGGTGTTTCCACTCTTAATTTATGCCTTCATACATCTCTTGTTTAGATTATTCTTGTATTCCTCTAACTGTGTCTTTTCTTCCAATCTCTATCTTCCTCACACCACCTCCAGGATGATTTTTTCTAAAATATAATCTGTTGGGTGCCTGGCTGGCTCAGTTGTAGAGCATCCAACACTTAATCTCAGGATTGTGAGTTTGAGCCCCACATTGGGTGTGGAGCCTACCTTAAAAAAAAAAAAAATATATATATATATACACACATACATATGTACATATTATATGATCTCTTGATATGCTTTTCTTGCGTTTTTAAAACCCTTCAGTAGTTCTAGTAGTGTTTATCTTTTACATCATGATCTAATTTAAAAATCTAATGAAAAATGGAGTGATTTTTCTCTCCAGAAGAAAATGCTCATGAACACAGAATTTGCATTTTAGGGGGTTCGTTCATGAACATGGGTTAAAATAATTCCTTGCTTATAGGATAAAACCTAAGCTTCCTCACATCCCATAGCATACAAAGCATACCAAATGCTAACTGGTACTTACTCCTGCTAAGCCTCATCCCCTTTGTATCTTATTAGCCATGTTAAATTCCTTAGTTTTTATGCTCTTTGCTGTTTCAGAACGTTTCTGTGCTTTTTTTTTTCTGGTTATCTTTACATCTGAATTTCTTCATTCCATCCCCCTAAACTGGTTCAGTTAGTGAATATCTACTCATGTTCTAAGATTGATTTATATTTTACTTTCTAAAGCCTTTCCTGGTTTCTACTTTTTCCCTTTCCCAGAGAGACTCTTTTGGGTTGCCCTCCCCTGCTCTGTGGATACTGACTTGTACCATAGAACCTTACTGTTCTTATTTATATTTTTGTTTTCTTCTACTTGGTCATAAACTCCGGAGGGCAGATGATTTAATTGTCCTTATGCTTAATGCCTACAGAGTACCTTGTACCTTAAGAAACAAGTGTGTGTTGAATGAACACAAAAAATTATTAGAAGGTATTGTCTTCTCTTTCAGGAGGTAAAATTACTAGGTTGATATGTGGACTTGGCAGCATTTGAAGATTTTTCTAAACTAAATTTAGTCTGGTAATCGTCACATGAAAGTAGTGTGTTAAAATTGTTGAGGAACTGCCTTAGATGTTTTAAGAAAATTAGGTTCCAGTCTTGGCCCTTGTTCCAGTTAGGTCTTGGTTGCCAACAACACAGAGTGATTCTGGCTTATTTAAGCAGAAAAGGAACTTTGAAAAGGGCATCGGGTAGCTCACAGAATGGATGGGAAAGCAGGAAGGAACCAAGGGAGACTCGGCTGCACACTCAGCCAGGGTCAGGCCAAGGAATAGAAGAGATAGGACGCTGCTATGGGATCTGCACCATTGCCTCTGCTGACCTAAGACCACAGCCTTATCCATGAATTATCATTAAATGACTTAGCAGATTCTAGATCCTAGTGCAAGCCTCTGACTTGGCTGAACCTACATGCCACAGAACAGGAGAGAAAAAGTCTAGTCCATTTTAGCTTTTGTAGTGGGGGCTGGGAGATTTGTTTCCAACTAAGTTTGACACAATGTTGGATACACAGGAAACTGGGTTCAGATGGCAGGCAGGAGGCAAAAAAAAATAATAATAATAATAAAGAAAAACCCTGAACATTCATTACAGCACTGCTGCTAGTTAGTCCCTGGCCAATAGGCCTCAGAAAACTTATTTTATCTCTATGGGGTATCCCATTTCATATTTATAAATTTGAAATTCTGTCTTCTCACCATTAAATGATAACAGTGTAAAAGCATCAAATATTTTGAGCTTTTTAAGGGTAAAACACCCTGTAAGAACATAGTGGATGTGGCTTTTGTTCCTGTGATGTAAGATGTAACACTTTTTTCCTTTCTTTGGAGTATGTATTCATAATTTTGAAATACCTTTTTGAAGTTTATAAAGTTTTAAAGTTGAGCAGGGCAGTTCAAGGCCTATTTATTTGAATTAATGTATGTTTTGATATAATTTGGTAGCATTGTTCCCTAAAAATGGGAAACAATAGGGACTTTTAAATGTTGAACTAAGATTTCTTTTGATAGCCTAAATGACTACTGATAATTGCACCCATAAATGCATTAAAATTTTTTTTAATGTTTTTTATTTATTTCTGAGAGAGAGAGAGACAGCGTGAGCAGGGGAGGGTCAGAGAACCTCCAAGCTCTGAGCTAGCTGTCAGCACAGAGCCCGACGCAGGGCTCGAACCCACAAACTGTGAGATCATGACCTGAGCTGAAGTCGGATGCTCAACCGACTGAGCCACCCAGGTGCTCCCATAAATGTGTTTTTTTTTTAAGTTTATTTATTTTTGAGGGAGAGCATGAGTGAGTGGGGGAGGGCAGAGAGAGATAGAATCCCAAGCAGGCCTTGTGCTGTAAGCACGGTTCCATCTCATGAACCATGAGATCATGACTTGAGCCAAAATCGAGCCTGACGCTTAACTGACTGAGCCACCCAGGCACTTTCATATTTTAAAGACAGTATTTAACTACTGAAAGCATATTTTTATGTTATCTTTCCTTGTTATCTTTTTATATAGCCACTGTTTTATTTGATATATTTCAAATTCTGCATGTATTTTTTCTTGTTTATCACTCTTGGACATTTCTCTTTGTTTATAGATCTTTTTTTTTTTTAATTTTTTAATGTTTTATTTATTTATTTTTGAGAGAGAGAGCATGAGCAGGGGAGGGTCAGAGAGAGAGGGAAACACAGAATCTGAAGACAGGCTCCAGGCTCTGAGCTAACTGTTAGTACAGAGCCCAACACGGGGCTCAAACCCACAAGCTGTGAGATCATGACCTGAGCTGAAGTCAGACGCCTAACTGACTGAGCCACCCAGGCACCCTGTTTATAGATCTTAAATTTTGTCAACATTGCCTATGTCCTTTTTTTTTTTAATGTTGATTTATTTATTTTGAGAGAGTGTGAACAGAGGAAGGGCAGAGAAAGAGAATCCCAAACAAGCTATCAGTGCAGAACCTGACGTGGGGCTTGATCCCACGAACTGTGATTATGATCTGAGCCGAAATCAAGAGTCATTTAACCAAGTGAGCCGCCCAGGCTCACCCCCTGCCTGCCTCTGTCTTATATTGTTAGCTATCTGGACCTGTTTTTCTTTCCTTCCCTTTTCTTTTTAAAGATGTTACTATTTATTTATTTTTTAATGTTTTATTTATTTTTGAGAGAGAGAGAGAGTGTGAGCAGGGGAGGGTCAGAGAGAGAGGGAGATACAGAATCCGAAACACGCTCCAGGCTCTGAGCTAGCTGTCAGCACAGAACCCGACAAGGGGCTCAAACCCACGAACCCACAAACCATAAGATCATGACCTGAGCCCAAGTTGGATGCTTAACCCAGGCGCCCCACTGAGATTTTATTTAAATGAAAGATTTTATTTTAAGTCATCTCTACACCCAACATGAGGCTCGAACTCACAACCTTGAGATCAAGAGTCGCATGCTCCACCAACTGAGCCAGCCAGGAACTCCTGAATCTCTTTTTCTTTTACTGAATATTTCTTGAGATCTTAAAGCAGTATTGTTTAAGTAGAAAACAAAGTTATTTGCAATTTTTGATTTGAAACAACTGTTAAGATACATGGTAGGTACAACAGCTACTAAGTCTGTAAAGAGGTAAAAGCTGTAGTTGTATTAATTAGGGTACAAGTTACTGAAGAGATTTCAGAATGAAGTACCTTAAATAATAGTCTAGATGTAGTTGGTCCAGGCTGATAGGGTGGTTCTGCTACACATGCACACTCAAGAACCCAGTTCCTTTTCTCTTTACCATCCCCTAAAGTGGTGTCCTTGTTTGCATGTCAAAATGGGTGTCTGCCATACTCACATTCCAAACCATAGCAAGGAGGAAAGAACATCTTTAAGGAGAGACCCACAGATTGTACATATAACTTCTCATATTCCCCTGACTCAGGCTAATCATATGGCACATTAAGCTGCTAAGGAACTGGGAAATGTGGTCTGCAGTGTGTGGCCATGGATCTCACAAGACCAAGAGGCTTTATTTTTCTTCTAATTATTATTTTTTTCTAATTTTTTTTACAATTTTATTTTTAAGTAATCTCCATACCCAACGTGGGATTCAGACTCACAACCCTGAGATCAAGAGTCAGTTCTACTGACTGAGCCAGCCAGGTGCCCCTAGGAGGCTTTATTATTAAAAGAAATAAGAGAACATATATTGAGGTGGGGAGAGGCAGGGACATAGCCAATGTTTTTGCCACATAGATGAAAACAGAGAAACTAGGGAGAGAGAGAGATTTGCTTTTGATCTGAAATTTGAATTAATAAATTCCCGCTTATAAGTAAATTAAAGTTACAATTTTTAAAGATTACTGAGAAGAAACATCAAATATTTATTTTGGTATTTAGTTGAATAATTGGAGTTAATGGGGAAATGTATAGCATATAATAAACTTTAAACTGAAAAAATACTTTTATGTTTTAGGTTTCACACATCCATAAGGAGACCTTTTTGGAGCTCTGCCTGCAAACTCAATGGCGTCCTCTACTACCGTGCCTCAAGGATTTCACTATGAAACAAAATATGTTGTTCTCAGCTACTTGGGACTTCTCTGTCAGGAGAAGCTGCAAGAGCAACATCTTTCCTCACTCCAAGGTATTATCTTTGGCTTATGATGGTTCTTTTAAGTAGTAATAATTAGTTCATATATAAAAGTACATATATTTAAATAATTTATGTCTGTGGTTATAATATCAAGTAATACTAAAATTTTTTTAAAGAATAAGCCCTTATCCCATCCATTCCCAGAGAAGACTTTTAATGCTCTTTGAAAGCATGATAATGTAAATGACTGCTGTTGGTACATGTGAAAATGTACTAAGTACCTGTGAGTGAACAGAAATCTACGCTTCTTTTGAGATTTTATACTTAACAAGACATAGATTAGAATTACACAAATTGTGTATATACAACTGTGAAGTTGTATATATTCTTCTGTGAGTAGTTTTCCAAATGAAGCTTATAACAGTTACTAGAGTCTACATTAGCCTTCTTCATAAGATATAACATCATCATAAATGTTTTTTTTTCATATTTATTTTGAAAGAGAGTGTGCACATGAGTAGGGAAAGGGCAGAGAGAGGGGGAGAGAGAATCTCAAACAGTCTCCACTCTGTCAGCACAGGGTGGGGCTTGAACTCGAGCTGTGAGATCATGCCCTGAGCCAATATCAAGAGTTAGCTGCTCACTCTCAACAATAGCCAAAACATGGAAAGAGCCTAAGTGTCCATTTGTAATAAAAATAAATTAATAAATAAATAACAACAACAACAACAAAAAAGAGTCAGCTGCTTAACCCACTGAACCACCCAGAACCCCAGCAGGTTACTATTTTAACAAAATGCCTATGAGGGCATATTCAGTATGTTTTATAGTGAAATCATAATGGGTTACCTAATTCAGCAAATTACTTCAGTAGTGATTAGTTAAGAATGTTTTTATATGTTGCTTTTTAAAAAATTTATTTACTTTTGCTAAATCATCTAGAGTCAAACTATGGGATCAAGGAGTAACTATTTTTATTAGGAATTTGTCATTTAAAATAAATATGTGGCTTCTAAATTGTCATACCATATAGCATAATTTTTTAAGCTTTTACACATTGTTTTAAAACTATAACTTGTGAAAGTGCTGGATTCCATTGTTTTAAGACTTAGGTGTCTAGACTCAGTGAACATGTACCCGTAATAGACATACAGAGACTCCAACCAAGTACTTGTGTTGATAGTGATTAATGCACAAATGGTTAGCACACTTGAGGTAGGAATTGTATCTGGACCACCATTTTACTTGGGGAGGAAGATTCTGATAATTAATTTTATGGAACACATGTGGACATCAAGACCCAGTAGATAAGAGCAAGGCCATGCTCTTAACAAACAACAGGAATGTTACACAATAGCACTGGTTTACCCTGCCTCCATCTACCAAGGGGTAATGTGATGAGCTCACTTAATGGCATTTTATATAGTAGGTTGTACTACAGCCGAGGAACCCAGTACTAAGAGCTTAGCACCTTTTGTAGCAAGCCAGTTACCCTATTTCAGAGAGTGAGCAAAATGACTTTGTGGTCATTTTGACCTATCTAATTGCCTTTATTACTAGTTATAAACATGGCTTAGAGTCAGAAGACAGTTAGGTCTTCAGTTTATCATACTTAGTAAGGATATACAGGGATGCTTGGGATTCATTGCAGCTATTGCAGTCTACCCTTCAAAATTAGATGCAGTGACATTCAATGAAATCCATTTAGTTTGTCTCATATAACACTAGATTGAGGCTGTTTTAATCAGAATCCCAATTAGCAGGATGAAGCCATTCTGCAGTGTGGATCTCAGCTATCCACCTCAGGACCCCAGATTCAGCCAAGTGAGTAAGTCCCAGAAGGGACTAGTAGGTGTTTTCAGAGAAGTTCAGATTAGTTTCCTTTCTTTAGCATGTATGGCTTGTTCCCTTATGTTCATCTGTTTTGTGTCTTAAATTCCATATATGAATGAAATCATATGATATTTCTCTTTCTCTAATTTTGCTTAGCATAATAAACTCTAGTTCCATCCACATTTTTGCAAGTGGCAAGATTTCATTCTTTTTCATTGCCGAGTAGTATTCCATTATATACCACGTCTTCTTTATCCATTCATCAGTTGGTGGACATTTGGGCTCTTTTCCATAGTTTGGCTATTGTTAATAGTGCTGCTGTAAGCACTGGGGTACCTGTGCTGTTTTGAAACAGAATTTTTGTATCCTTTGGATAAATACCTAGTAGTGCAAATGCTGGGTCATAGGGTAGTTCTATTTTTAATTTTTTGAGGAACCTCCATACTGTTTTCCAGAGTGGCTACACCAGTTTTCCTTCCCAGTAGCACAAAAGGGTTCCTGTTTCTCCACATCCTCACCAACATCTGATGTCTGAGTTTTAATGTCAGCCATTCTGACAGGTATGAGGTGGTATCTCACTGTGATTTTGATTTGTATTTCTCTGATGATGAGTGATGTTGAGCATCTTTCCATGCGTCTTAGTCATCTGGATGTCTTCTTTGGAAAAATGTCCATTCGTGTCTTTTGCCCATTTCTTCATTGGATTATTTGTTTCTTGGGTGTTGAGTTTGAAAAGTTCTTTGTAGATTTTGGATACTAACCCTTTATCTGATTTGTCATTTGCCAACATCTCCCATTCTGTCAGTTGCCTTTTAGTTTGGTGATTGTTTCCCTTGCTGTGCAGAAGTTTTTTACCTTGATGAGATTCCAATAGTTCATTTTTGCTTTTGTTTCCCTTGCCTCTGGAGATATGTCACACAAGAAATTGCTGCGGCCCTGGTCAAAGAGGTTGTTATCTGCTTTCTCCTCTAGGATTTTGATGGCTTCCTGTCTTACATTTAGGTCTTTCATCCATGTTGAGTTTATTTTTGTATATGGTGTAAGAAAGCGATCCAGATTCAATTCTTCTACACATCAGTGTCCATTTTTCCCAACACCATTTGCTTTTTTCCATTGGATCTTCTTTCCTGTTTTGTCAAAGTTTAGTTGGCTATATGTTTGTGGGTCAGTTTCTGGGTTCTCTGTTTTATTCCATTGATCGATGTATCTGTTTTTATGCCAGTACCATACTGTTTTGATGATTACTGCTTTATAATACAGCTTGAAGTCTGGAATTGCGATGCCTCCAGTTTCGGTTTTCTTTTTCAGGGTTACTTTGGCTATTCAGGGTCTTTTCTGGTTCCATACAAATCTTAGGAATTGTTCTAGCTCTGTGATGAAAGCTGGTGTTATTTTGATAGGGATTGCGTTGAATATGCAGATTGCTTTGGGTAGTATCGACCAGGTTACTGATTATTATTGGTGGGACATGAACTCCATTATCAAGGAACAATACTTTCTCTGTTGTATGGAACCTGGAGTGAGTGTATCTCTGAGTAGGACAGCCTTCTTTACCTGGGGACCCAAAAAGGAGAATGCAGTCCAAGGGGTAGTGTCAGCCACTCTTAGGAACATTGTCCAGGGCAGTGTTGGCAAGCAGTAGGCCTTGTAATTTTAGATTTGGTTTTTAAGAAACATTTTTAAGTCTGCAGTGAAAGGTAATTTCCATAGCTATTTGTTATTTGATAATAGTGGTTGAGTGTGGCTCTTCTTGTTCAGAAGAATTTCAGTCTCATTCTTGTGTTCAAAAAATTGCAGTGAAACACTTCCACTCCTTACCATTGAACTACTGTGTGGTAGGGTAGGTCAGGGCATTCAACTTCTATTTCTGACAAAAATTCCTGAAACTGACAGTAGTTAAGTCCACAACAGCAAATGAAGTTCACTGTTGAAACTCCTGGTTCATTGACACGAGATAGATTTTGATATTTTCTAGAGTACCTACTGATGATGAATACTACTGTGAATAACCATAGGTTAAATACTTTACATTTTCATAATCTGTCAAACTAGTTTTGTCAAACTAATAAGTCTTTTTCTGCCCTACACATTTGCCATTATCAGTAACACATCTTAGCGGATTCCACTTTGCATTGTAGTGAATTAGTGTTTTCTCAATTATTTTGAAAATATTCTCACCTATAATTATTTTATGTTAATCACTTCAAACTCAGCATTGACTCCTTGAATGAACAACAGCTGAGCAGTTTCAGAAAACTATCAGTGCATTAAGAGCCAAAGAAAACCACTCAAAATTGTTTGCCTCGTATTTCAATTGACTATTGATGTTGTTCCCATTGTCCCCAACTTGTTGAGTAACTATACTCTCCAAAAGGCTAATCTTTTTTTTTAATGCCTTCTACCATTCAATGTTTTATTTTTTTATTATTATTATTATTTTTTACAAATAGTTTATTGTCAAGTTGGTTTCCATATAACACCCAGTGCTCATCCCCATAANCAGCATTTCTATATCCCTCCAAAAGACTAATCTTGAACTTTTGTCTTTGTGACACATTTCTTCAGCTGTTTCAAGAGAATACAGTTTAATTGACTCAACATCAGGAAATGGCTTTCCTTGTTGGATTAACCACTGAGCCACTTAGAAACTTACTTTTGTTGCAGCCTCATTTTTTACTTTTATGAAGAAATTGTACGATGAGAAGTTCCATTTTAAATTCTTTATTTCTTTTCCATTTTTGTTTTTGTTTTTGTTTTTTGAGAGTGAAAGAGTAAGGGAAGGGATAGAGGGGGAGAGAGAGAGAGAATATCCCAAGCTGGCTCCATGCCGAGTGGGGAGCTTGATGCAGGGCTCAATCCTAAAACCATGCGATCATGATGTGAGATCATGAAATTGAGAGATGCCGGCTCAACTAATTGAGCCACCAGGTGCCCCTCCATTTTAAATTAAAAATTTTCTATTTAAAATTTTCTAATCTTCCTGACTTGCTTTCCTGTGAGTTGGGAATACTCTGATGAGTGGTATTTTATTTTATCTTATTTTTTTGATGAGTGCTTTATAGTCTGGTAATATCAGTATATGTGGTGTGCTTCTAGAATAGCTCTAATGCCACTGCATAATAAGCATAATACTTTGCTGCCTAATTTGATAACAAGACAATGTATATTCCATTGTGCCTTAAGAGTAAGTAGGATACTCAAAGTCCACTTTTCTCTTTTTTTGTTTTGTTCTGATGTGATGGGTATGCACAGGTTACATAAAAGTTGTGCTATATTGGGGTGGCTCAGTCGATTAAGCGTCCGACTTTGGCTCAGGTCATGATCTCCCGGTTCTAGGGTTCAAGCCCTGCGACAGGCTCTGTGCTGACAGCTAGCTCAGAGCCTGGAGCCTGTTTCAGATTCTGTATCTCCCTCTCTCTCTGACCTTCCCCTACTCATGCTCTCTCTCTCTCAGAAATAAATAAAACATTAAAAAAAAAAAAGTTGTGCTATGGCAATATGTGTGGCGATTGAAATGCTGTGTAGGTATAACTGTCACTGCAGTATGTAGTGTGCTGAGCAATAGTGCGCAGTTGCGAGAGCGCCACACACAGACTTTGGTCCACCATTCATGTCCACTGTTGTATCTCGAAACAACTGGCTGTGTTCCAGTTCAATTTTATTTGTAGGCACTGAGTTTCCTATAATTTTTATGTCACGAAATACTAATCTTTTTATTTTCTTCAACAATTTTTTTTGGTTTTTAAATTATTATTATTTTTAATTTACATCCAAGTTAGTTACCATATAGTGCAATAGTGATTTCAAGAGGAGAATCTTAGTGATTCACCCCCTATGAATAACACCCAGTGCTCATCCCGATAAGTGTCCTTCTTAATCCCCCTTGCCCATTGACTCATTCTCCCAACAATTTAAAAATGTAAAAACCATTTTGGCTCATGGGCTGTAGAAAAACATGCACTGGGCCAGATTTGGCCCACGGGTTATAGTTTGCTGACACTTGGTATCAGTGCAGGGAACTGATGAGTGGTATTTTTCTCATTACTGTTGAGGAATGCATTCCATTTATGCACAAAACTGAATGATGTTAGTGTTAAGTCCAAGTATGTCTCCTTGTCACTTCCAATCTTTAATCATATTTCTTTTTTATTAAAATATTTTTAATATATGTGAAAGTATTTGGAAAAGCAAAAAAAAAAAAAAAAGACAGTAAGAATNTTATATAGGAACATGTAAATTTGAATTTATAGTTTATAAAAATCAGGTGATACCTGTGCCATTTGAGAACATTTTAAAAATTAACAACATATTTGAAAATCTGTCCATGTCAGTAAATAAGTATCTGTAGTCTCCTGCTGCGGGGACACGTAGGGTGTTCACCAGCCTTCTTTGGAATAGGCACATGAGAGTCCTTCAGTTAGCTCACAGATTCCTTAAAACTTGTCCTTTTCCAGTTTCCAGTTTCATTTACTTTTCTAAAACCTTCTTCTGATTAGTGATAGCCTAACAGGTCTATAAAAATACTAGTTAATAGAATTTGGGACAGTGATGAGCATGTTGTGTATGTGCCCTGTCCAGTATTGTAGTCCCATGTCACATGAGATAGTTGAATGTATGACTAGTGTGACTAAGGAACTGAATTTTTAATTTTATTTGATTTTTATTTAAACTTAAAAAGCTGCCTGTGGCTAATGACTAGTGTAATATTAGACACTTCTTTTCTCTTTTAGACACTTAGGTTTAGAACTCAGATTTTTTTTTTTTTTAATATTTTTATTTCTAGGAGAGAGAGAGACCGCGTGAGCAGGGGAGGGTCAGAGAGAGAGGGAGTCACAGACTCTGAAACAGGCTCCAGGCTCTGAGCTGGCAGTCAGCACAGAGCCCGACGCGGGGCTCGAACCCACGAACCGCGAGATCATGACCTAAGCGAAAGTCGGATGCTTAACCCACTAAGCCACCCAGGCGTCCCTAGAACTCAGATTTTTATTTTCCCCTCTAAGCCAACCTCTGTTTTTACAATAATTTGTTCACAATACCACTGCTACTACCCAGGCTTGAAACATAGGAGTCATCCTTTAGCTTTTTACTCTGCTTCTTGCCATCCCTTCCTCCCTCCTTTCCTTCCTTCGTTCCTTTTTTAGTAAGCTCTACACCCAGCATGGTGATTGAGCTTCTACCCTGAGATCAGTAGTCATATGCTCTACAAACTGAGTCAGCCAGGCACTTCTCTGCCCTCTTTCTTTGTCCGCTCTTAACACTGTCCCAATTTTGTGACGATTCTCCCATTATCCTACAGGTCCTGCCTCAAGTTATTGCAAATATCTCCTGATTTTTATCCTTCACTTTATGTCTTCTCCATCATGCATTTTGCAGACTACAAGCCCATGTTGAGCTTTCTCACATCGCTCCTTACATTGGGAACCCACAGTTGCTCCCTTTCCCTTAAGGCTACTTTACAAAACTTTAATTGGTTTCTGTGATTTGGTCATCACCTATTACGTCTTATGTCTCTTACTATCTTGTTATTTGTTTATTTTTATTTTAAATTTTTACAAATGTTTTATTTATTTCTGAGAGAGAGAGAGACAGCGTGACAGCGTGAGCAGGGGAGGGTCAGAGAGAGAGGGAGATACAGACTCTGAAATCCAGGCTCTGAGCTAGCTGTCAGCACAGAGCCCAATATGGGGCTTGGATCCACGAACCACAAGATCATGACCTGAGCCGAAGTCGGATCCTTAACCAACTGAGCCACCCAGGCGCCCCTATTTTTATTTTAGAAAGAGAGAGCTTGTGAGTGTGGGAGAGGGGCAAAAGGAGAGAGAATCCTCAGCAGGCTCCATGCTCAGCACGGAGCCTGACGTGCGGCTTGATCCCACAAACCTGTGATCGTGACCTGAATTGAAATCAAGAGTCAAATGCTAACTGACTGAGCCACCCACGTGCTCCTATTTTTTAATTTATTTTAATGATTTTATTTTTATTTGGATTAATCTCTACAGCCAATGTGTGGCTTGAACTCACAACCTTGAAATCGAGAGTCTCATGCTGTACCGACTGAGCTAGCCAGGTGCCCTTGTGTTGTATTTAAAAAAAAAAATTTTTTTTTGTTTTATTTATTTTTGAGAGAGAGAGACAGCATGAGCAGGGGAGGGTCAGAGAGAGAGGGAGATACAGAATCTGATACAGGCTCCAGGCTCTGAGCTAGCTTTCAGCACAGAGCCAACATGGGGCTTGAACCCACGAACCGTGAGATCATGACCTGAGCCGAAGTCGGACACTTAACCAACTGAGCCACCCAGAGTTGTATACAACACCCTGTGTTGTATTTTAAACAAACCATGCTTGGGGCACCTGAGTGGCTCAGTTGGTTAAGCATCCAACTTTGGCTCAGGTCACAATTTCATGGCTCTTGGGTTCGAGCCCCATGTCAGGCTCTGTGCTCCCATCTCAGAGCCTGGAGCCTGCTTCAGATTCTGTGTCTCCCCCACTCTCTATCCCTCCCCCACTTGTACTCTGTCTCTCTCTCAAAAATAAATAAACTTAAAAAATAAAAAATAGGGGCGCATGGGTGGCTCAGTTGGTTGGGCGTCCGACTTTGGCTCAGGTCATGATCTCACAGCTTGTGGGTTTGAGCCCCACGTTGGGATCTGTGCTGACAGCTCAGAGCCTGGAGCCTGCTTCAGATTCTGTGTCTCCCTCTCTCTCTGACCCTCCTCTGCTCAGGCNGCAATGGTAGATTCTTATGATAGTGATTACTAATGTTCACCCGTATCTTATTCTTCTCTTCTTGATGGGCCCATGGAAAACTTGCATTTAGGCAGAGCCATATGGACTAGTCCTAGCCAATGAAATTTGAGTGGTGTGATTTGTGTCACTCTAGGCTGTGGCATTTAATAACTAGTTTGCTTTTCTCTCTTGCTCTGTGGGGTGTGTGTGGATGTAGGAGGGATCATATGTTCCAAATGGCATTGTTACAGTAGGGCAGAGCCACCAGCAGCAGTAAGGGTTGCTAAGTGACTATATGGAGCAGGTCTTCCAGTTCCTTAAGTTAGATATGTAACATGAGGGAGAAATGGACTTTTGAGTTAAGTTGCTGAAATTTCTGGCTTCATTTATTACATAGCATAGACTAGCCTGTCCTAATTAACATGTTTCCCAGATATACATATTAGGGTAACCAAGTGTCCAGTTTGCCCGGGAAAACCGGGCAGGTGCTGGACTAACTGGGACCCTAATACATAAACACTTCCCCACCTATTCAAATTCCGCTTGTTTATGTTATTTCTCATTTTTTAAAAATTTATTTTTATTAAATTTTTTTTTTAATTTGAGAGAGAGAGAGTGTGCAAGTGAGGGAAAGGGTCAGTGAGAAAGAAGAGATTCTTTTAAAGTTTTTTTTTTAAATGTTTTATTTATTTCTGAGAGAGACACACACATGGCATGAGCAGGGGAGGGTCAGAGAGAGAGGGAGATACAGAATCTGAAATAGGCTCCAGGCTCTGAGCTGGCTGTCAGAGCTTGACGTGGGGCTCGAACCCACGAACCTCGAGATAATGACCTGAGCCAAAGTCAGACGCTTAACCAACTGAGCCACCCAGGAGCCCCAAGAGAGAAGAGATTCTTAAGCAGGCTCCATGCTGAGTGTTGGATTAACACAGGGCTGTATCTTGGGATCATGATCTGAACTGAAATCAAGAGTCGGATGCTCAACCGATTGAGCCACACAAGTGCCCCTGTTTCTCAATTGTAACAGATTCCATACTCAACAAAACCAGGATTTTTCACCTCCTGTGGTTTATCAAATTTGTAAGGACCCTATGCCTGTATTGGTCAGTTTCTTTCATGCATGAGTATAGAAGTTTTTTCCACCTGAGCACTGTAGGATTTGAGTTTACCTGCTTTACTGATTTTGTTTCGTGTTGTTTTTGAAACTTAGTTGTTATCATTGTACTGTTTTCTTGTAAGCTTGAGTACAGAGTATTTATACTTAAATACAAAAGTGTTCAGGCTAACTTCTTAGAGGGAAAAGTTAGGTTCTTATTGCTGCTTTGCTATCCTGTTATCTAAAATGTGATGTAGAGTGTATTCGCATGCTATTATCCGTAGGGTCTGCTGTAGCATTCATTGATGTAATGTGGGTAGGGTAGGGTTTGGTTTCAAGTTCATAAAGCAGTAAGGGTGAGAAGAAGCTAAGTGAAGTGACCCAATTCATGACCCAAGATTTCTGTTACATTGAACATTTTTCATTTTTTCCCCCCGAGTATTGTGCTGGTTATAGACTTTTCCATAAATAGTTAACTCTACACTTTTCCAGAACTAGCTAACTCTTCCAGTGTTAATTTATGCTGAATATAATCAACCCTGTTCTGGATTATGTATTCTGACTAGTAGAAGTCCTTTTGACTTGCGTATTTGATATCAAATAATAGCTTCTGTTATGGACAATTTTGTGTTTATTCTTATAGAGAACTTTGATGCTGACGTAATTAATATGGATTTACTAATAAGACATTTTTTTCTTAGGTTAAAAAGGAGAGAGTAAGTTCCTGTCTGTTAATTAGTAATGTGACTATCAAATACATGTAGTTGCGATACTGGTTTGGTATTCACTCAACCATTAAACAGTAACTTCCCATTTTCCCCCTCTTCCCTTCCGCCCCAGGCAACCACTATTCTACTTTATGTCTCTATGAATTTAACTATTCTAGACACCTCATTTGAGTGCAATCAAACAACATTTGTCTTTTTGTGTCTGACTTATTTCACTTAGCATAATGTCTTCAGGGTTCATCCATGCTGTTGCATGTGTCAGAATTTCCTTCCTTTTATTTTTAAGTAATCTGTACACTCCACCTGGGGCTTGAACTCATGACCCTGAGATCAAGAGTCGTATGTTCTACTGACTGAGCCAGCAGGCCCCCCTCATTCCTTCTCTTTTTTTTTTTTTTTTTTGAAAAATGTTTTATTTTTTTACTTTGTATTTTTTTTAATTTTCTTAATGTTTTATTTATTTCTGAGAGAGACAGCATGAGCAGGTGAGGGTCAGAGAGAGAGGGAGACACAGAATCTGAAACAGCCTCCAGGCTCTGAGCTGGCTGTCAGCACAGAGCCCGACGCGGGGCTCGAACCCACGAACCATGAGATCATGACCTGAGCTGAAGTCGGATGCTCAACTGACTGAGCCACCCAGGCACCTCTCGTAAAACTTTTTAAACCTTTAAAATTTTATTTTCGGGGCACCTGGGTGGCTTAGTCGGTTAAGCGTCCGACGTTCGCTTAGGTCATGATCTCGCGTCGCGGTTCATGGGTTCGAGCACCGCGTCGGGCTCTGTGCTGACTGCCACCTCAGAGCCTGGAGCCTATTTCAGAGTCTGTGTCGCCCTCTCTCTCTGACCCCTCCCCTGCTCACGCTGTCTCTCTCTCTCTCTCTCCTAGAAATAAAATAAAAATATTAAAAAAAAATTTTATTTTCATCTTTACTTTTTAGAGAAGGAGAGTGCATGAGCAGGGGAGAGGGGCAGAAGGAAAGAAAGAATCTTAAATGGGCTACATGCTCCCTATGGAGCCCGACATGGGGCTTGATTCTATGACCCTGGGATGATAACATGAGCTGAAATCAGGAGTCAGACACTCTACCACCCAGGCGCCCTCTGTTCCTTTTTTTAAAAAGTGGAATAATAATATTCTAATGTATGCATATAGCATATTTTGCTTTTGCATTCATCTGTTGATGGACATTTGGGTTATTTCTCCCATTTGGCTCTTGTGAATAATGCTGCTATCAACATTGGTGTTATGAATATCTGTTTGAGTCTCTGCTTTCAGGTTTGTTTGTTTTTTTTTTTTTGGTATATGCTCAGGTATAGATCTGCTGGATCACATGTTTAATTTTTTGAGGAACTGCTTTACTTTTTTCCTGCTTACAGTAGCTGCATCATTTTATATTCCCATCAGTAATACACAGGGGTTCCAATTTCTCTATTATATCCTCACCAATACTGTTGTTTTCTGGGGTTTTCTTGTTTTTGTTTTTGTTTTGTATTATAAAAATAGCCATCCTAATGCATGTAAAGTGTGGCATCTCATTGTGGTAGCTTATTTCTTTTATAGTTGAATAATATTCTATTGTATGGATGTACTATAGCTTATTTCTCCATTCACCTATTGAAGAACATCTTGATTGCTTCCAAAATTTGACAATTATAAATCTGTTTTAAACATTCATGTGCAAGTTAGTGTAGATGTAAGTTTTCATCTCATTTGGGTAAATACCAAAGAGCATGATTGCTGGATCATATGATAAGAGTATGCTTAGTTTTGTAACAAACTACTAAGGTGTCTTCCACAGTGGTTGTATCATTTTACATTTCTACCAGCAATGTATGGAGGTTCCACTTTCTAAATTCTACATCTTTGCCAAACTTGCTATTATTGCTATTTTTTAAAATGTTATTTTTTAATTTATTTGAGAGACACAGAATATGTGGGGGAAAGGGAGGGAGGGGGAGAGAGAGAGAGAGAGAGAGAAAATCTAAGCAGGCTCCATGCTCAGCACAGATTCTGATGCAGGGTTCGATCCCATAATCCTGGATCATGACCTAAACAAAATCAAGAGTCGGATGCTTAACAGACTAATCCACTCAGGTGCCCCTTTCATTTTTTGATTCTAGCTACCCTAGTGGATATGCAGTGATATCTCACTATGGTTTTATTTTACTTTTTTTTTTTAAGTTTATTTATTTATTTTGAGAGAGAAAGACAGAAACAGAGGGGGAGAGAGAGAATCCCAAACAGAGTCTGCACTGTCAGTACAGAGCCCAATGTGGGGCTCAAACTCATGAACTATTGACATCATGACAAGAGCTAAAATCAAGAGTCAGATGCTTAACTGACTGAGCCACCCAGGTGTCCCTCACTATGGTTTTAATTTGCATTTCCCTAATTGTTAATGAAGTTGAATGTCTTTTCATGTGTTTATTGGTCATTTCTATATCTTTAGAGAAAAGTCTATTAATTAATCCTTTTACCATTTTTTGATGGGTTATTTATCTCTCTGTTGTTGAGTTGTAAGAATTCTATATATATTTTAGATACCAGACCTTTATCAGATACATGATTTCCAGATATTTTCTTCCATTCTGTAGTTTGTATTGATAGTGTACTTTTTTGTAATATTTATTTTTAAAAAGACCATGCATGTGCATGAATGGGGGATGGGCAGGGAGAGAGAGAATCCCAAGCAGGCTTCACACTCAGCATGGATCCCCCCATGGGGTCGACCCCATGACTCTGAGATCATGACCTGAGCTGAAATCAAGAGTTGGACACTTAACCAACGGGCCTACCTAGGCACTGTGGAGTGTACTTTGATATACAAAAGTATATAATTTTATGAAGTCCAGTTTATCCGTGTTTTCTTTGATATGTTTTTGGTGTCATATCTAAGAAATCATTACTTAATCCAGGGTCATGCACATTTTTACCTATGTTTCCTTTCAAGAGTTTTATAGTTTGGGGCACCTGCGTGGCTCAGTTGATTAAGCGTCGTTTACCTCACGACCGTGGGGTCAAGACCATGACCTGTGGTGAAGTCTGACATTTAATCGACTGAGCTACCCAGGTGCCCCTGAAGTTTTTTTTGTTTTTTTTTAATGTTTATTTATATTTGAGAGAGAGAGATTTCCGGGGAAGGACAGAGAGAGAGGGAGATAGACAGACTCTACTGTCAGTGAAGAGCCCAGTGCGGGGCTCAAACCCAGAAACTGTGAGATCATGACCAAAGTCGGATGCTCAAATGTCGACTGACCCACCCAGGCACCCGATAGTTTTATCTTTTAAATTTAGATCTTTGATGGGTGCCTGGCTGGCTCGGTTTGTGGAGGGTGTGACTCTTGGTCTTCCGGTTATGGGTTTGAGTCTTATGTGGGGTTTAGAGACTACTTTAAAAAATTTTTTTAATTTAAAAAATTTAAATTTTTGATCCATTTTGAATTAATTTTTGTATTTGCTAAGTAGGGGTAGAGATTCATTATTTTGCATGGGAATATCAGTTTTTCCAGCACTATTTGTTGAAAAGGCTCTTCTTTCTCCCGTTGAATGCTCTTTGTACCCTTTTCAAAAATCGGTTGACCTTAAATATATGTATTTATTTCTGGCCCCTTAATTAGGTTCCATTGCTCTATTTGTCTGTCCTTATTCCATAACCACACTTATCTTGATTATTGTAGCTTTATAGTAAGTTTTGAAATTGTGAAGTTTGAGTCCTCCAACTTCATTCTTCTTTTTCAAAATTGCTTGGACTATTTTGTGTCTCTTGTAATTCTCTGAATTTTAGGATTGTCTTGTCCATTTCTGGAAAAAGGGTAGTTGGGAATTTGTTTTTTTTAAGATTTTATTTTTAAATTATCTCTATACCCCAAGTGGGGCTCAGACTTACAACCTCCACGTCGAGTCACATGCTGTACTGACTGAGCCTCCCAGGCACCCCACTGTTGGAATTTTGATAGGGACTGCATTGAATCTGTAGATCAATTTGGAGACTCTTGCCATCTCAAATCCACCCTTAAGACAGATTCGTATAACCCCATCCCAAATTTTGACTCACAGTTCATTATTTCTGGAGATTGTGTACTCTTTCATTCTTTTCTCAGCTTTTCTATCACGAACAGATATTTGATCCTGAAACCAGACTTTGAGTGGGTGCATGGTGAATTTCCCCTGCATTCTTCTTCAGATCTGTCCTCTCTCAAATCTGTCTCCCAGTGTGCAGGATACCTGGGGGTGTGGGAACACTAGAGCTGAAAACTACCATTGTGACTGACTATTTTGTACTTTTATTTTCTTTAAATATTCGTAATTGAAGTATTTTTATTTTGTGTGGAATGAGTCAGCATGAAAGTAGGTACCTTGGATATCTGCAGTTAAGATAGGTCTCTTGGATGACCCAGTTGAGGAAGTTCACTTAATCCAACTTAAGGAAGCCTACGTCGTTTGCATACTGATGTAAACGCTGGGGCACATATTGAGGCCGTATTTCTGGATCAGACCATGTGGGTTGAGCAGATGCGGCAGGAATAAGAACCTGACCAGATTTCCTTGATGGCTCCAGTAGAGCTGCTGGTGACCCATCTTACTCTCTCAGATGTAGTGAGACAAAAGTTTGTTTTGTGCTTTTAAAAATCTGTCTAGTATGGTATCATTTGGGGTAAATGAATAAATAATTGAATCATTATGATTATACGGGGTTTTTTAGAGCAGTATTTGTTAAGACTAATTGCCTGAATGCTTATGAGAAAAAGATCATGGGTATGCCTGGCTGGCTCAGTCGGTAGAGCATGCGACTCTTGATCTTGGGGTTTTAAGTTCTGGCCCCACATTAGATGTGGTGATTACTTTAAAAAATAATAATAATAATAAAATAAAAGGTCTTGAGTGCCTGGGTGGCTCAGTCAGTTAAGCATCCAGCTCTTGATTTCGGCTCAGGTTATGATCTCACATTTTGTGGGTTCGAGCCCTGCATTGGGCTCTGCCTTGACAGCACGGAGCCTGCTTGGAGTTCTCTCTTTCTGCCTTGTTCCCGGCACAGAAGCACTCTCNNNNAAAAAAAAAAAAAAATAAACAAAAAAAAAAAAAAAAAAAGAAATTTAAATTTAATTTTTAAAGTTTGGTTTTTTTTTAACTTATTTTGAGATACAGTGTGTGAGTAGGAGGGGAAAGAGAAAGAGAGAATGAGAGCCCCAAGCGGGTTCTGCACTGTCAACACAGAGCCCAATGTGGGGCTCAAACTCACAAACCTTGAAATCATGACCTGAGCTTAAGTTGGACACTTAACTGACTGAGCCACCCAGGTGCCACTCCGCNTAAAAAAATTTTAATGTTTATTTTAAGAGAGTGAGAGCACGATTGAGGTGGGAGTGCAGAGAGAGAGGTAGACACAGAATCTGAAGCAGGCTCCAGGCTCTGAGGTATCAGCACAGAGCCTGATGTGGGGGTTGAATTCACACACTGTGAGATCATGACCTGAGCCGAAGTGAGACCCTTAACCGACTGAGCCACCTGGGTGCTCCCTACAAAAAGTCTTTAAAAAGAAAATCATGGGCCCTAACCCCAGACCTACCAGATGCTCCCACGATGGGGCTTGGGAATCTGTATTTTTAATTCACTCAGTAATTCACTCAGTAATTTTAATGTGTGTCCAGTTTGGGGACCCATAGATTTAGAAAATATTTTGCTCTACTCAAATAACTCTTCTAAACTTGTTGATCTGATACTTTAAAAGCCCTGAGTGTATTGCAGTGCTGGAATATGATGATTGCTGACTCACTTGACTCTTCTTTTGACACTGAGGTGGGTGGGATTTGGTGGGCTAAAGTCTGTTTATCTTTGAAATATTTTTCTCTGGGTTTGTAGTGGAGGATTTATGCTGCATTGGTGCTACTGCATAGCTCTCTGCTTTTGAAAGTCTGGGTTGGGGGGGGTTGATTAAATGAAAATCACTGAATCTGTCTGTGTCTTTGGTTAGCTAAATAAATAGCCCTTTGTATCCTGACAGCAGTAGACTTTTTCTGGTTTAGGTTTTCCACATGGCTTATTATCAAGTATGACAACTTGTCGTGTGTAATCAGCATCACATTAGTCTCATGAGAATAGACACTCTTTTAATCAGCTGCTTTTCTTTAATCTGGCAGGTGAGGCATGTGGTAACTAAGACATTACTGTCATTTACTTTGTGGCATGGTAGTAGTTTTAGGTGGTGGTGTGATTGGGTATGTGGGTGTGTATATGTTTTAGGTATGTAGATTTTCCAAAAGGAGGCAAATGGAAGATAAAACATTCATGTATTCTTTATTTTTCATGGTACATAAAAATTTATCATGTTTTAGAATTCAGTAATAATTTTACTTGTCAGAAGATCTACTTTCTTAAAGATTTTTGTTTTTAAGTAATCTCTACCCTCAACATGGGGCCTGAACTCACAACCCTGAGATCAGAAGTCGTGCTCTATGGACTGAGCTAGCCAGGCATCCCCAAACTTGCTAATGTTGTTTTTATATGGTTTATTTTATGGCAAATCTTTTCAATTTCTCTAAGTCCCATATTCATGTAATGAGGGGGATAGATTAGATGGTCTTTATTTTACAGAGCCTTTCAAATATAAAATAATTCAGGCATTGACTATAACTCTTCATAAACATGGAGATAATAGTTGTGGTCTTATTATTTTTTTAAGTTTATTTACTTATTTTGAGAGAGAGAGAAGAAAGCATGAGAACACACAAGTTGGGGAGGGCAGAGAAGGGAGAGAGAGCATCCCAAGCTGGCTCCATGCTATCAGTGCAGAGCCCATCGTAGGACTCGAGCCCATGAACTGTGAGATCACAACTTGAGCTGAAATCAACAGTTAGATGCTTAACTGACAGCCACCCCAGGCACCCTGAGGTCTTATTCTTCCCATTCCTCTTTCATAATATTGTCGGTCATAATTCCATCACCATAAATAAATGGGTCTATACTCTTATTGACTTACATAAAATGACTTTCAAAAAATATTTTTAATGTTTATTTACTTTTTTTTTTNGAGGGTCAGAGAGAGAGGGAGTCACAGACTGAAACAGGCTCCAGGCTCTGAGCTGGCAGTCAGCACAGAGCCCGATGCGGGGCTCGAACCCACGAACCGCGAGATCATGACCTAAGCAAAAGTCGGACGCTTAACCGACTAAGCCACCCAGGCGCCCCAATGTTTATTTACTTTTGAGAGAGTTAGAGTGCAAGTCGGAGAGGGGTGGGCGGGGGTGGGGAGATAGAGAATCCAAAGCAGGTTCTAGGCTCTGAGCTGTCAGTACAGAGCCCAGTGAGGGGGGAGGGAGAGCTTTGAACCCATAAACTGTGAGATGACTTGAGCTGAAGTTGGATGCTTAACTGACTGAGCAACCCAGGCAACCCAAAACAACTTGTCATTTTATTTCTCTTTTGTCATTTGAGCTAGGCTTAAAATATACTGATAACTTTTTAAATTCCTGTGATTTATTTATTTATTTTTAAGTTTTTATTTATTTATTTTGAAGACAGAGCAGGGTATGGGCAGAGACAGGGAAAAGGAGAGAATCCCCATGCAGGGCTTGATCCCACAACTGTTAGATCATGACCTGAACTGAAAGCAAGAGTTGGACACTTAACCAGCTGAGCCACCCAGGTGCCCTAAATTTCTATAATTTATAAATAACTTTAATTTTGTTTTTTTCTCTTTTTTTGAATAAAGATGATTTATTTTGAGACAGAGAACATGAGCAGGGGAGGGGCGGAGAGAGAGGGAGAGAGAATCCCAAGCAGGCTCCACATTGTCAGCACAGAGCCTGACGCGAGGCTTGATTTCATGAACTGTGAGACCATGACCTGAGCCGAAATCAGGAGTTGGATGCTTAACCAACTGAGCTACCTATGCGCCACTTGTTTTGTTTTTTCTTAAGTATCCTCTCTCCCCAACAATGTTATCATTTATACATATACATCATAATCATTTGTGTCTTTATTATAGTAATAGTGATAGCTATCACTCTCAACTATTTGAGCACTTTTTCACTTTTAGTTATATATTTATTTAAAGAACTATTGTAACTTAAAAATTTTTTTTTGTTAATATTTATTTTTCAGTGAGAGAAGCAGGCAGAGTCTGAGCAGGGCAGGGGCAGAGAGAGAGAGAGAGAGACACAGAAACCAAAGTAGGCTTCAGGCTCCGAGCTGTCAGGCAATGAACCCACAAACTGTGAGATCATGACCTGAACCAAAGTCAGATGCTTAACCAACTGACTCACCCAGGTGCCCCTATTATAACTTTTTATTAAATGTTGAGAGCTTGCTGAGCACTAGACATTTTGCACACAGCATTTTTATTTTTTTTTTTAATGTTTTATTTATTTCTAGGAGAGAGAGAGAGAGACAGCGTGAGCAGGGGAGGGTCAGAGAGAGAGGGAGTCACAGACTCTGAAACAGGCTCCAGGCTCTGAGCTGGCAGTCAGCACAGAGCCCGACGCGGGGCTCGAACCCACGAACTGCAAGATCATGACCTAAGCAAAAGTCGGGCACTTAACCAACTAAGCCACCCAGGCGCCCCTGCACACAGCATTTTTAAAAAGAGTTTATATTTAGGGAGAGAGCCCACGTAAGCAGGGAAGGGGCAGAGAGAGAGAAGCCCAAGCAGACTCCATGCTCTGTCGGTGCAGAGTCCAACTTAGGTCTTGATCCCATGAACTGTCATAACCTGAGCCAAGATCAAGAGTCAGACACTGAACTGACTGAGCCACCCAGGTGCCCCTTTTTGAGTACTTTTTAGTCCTTGCTTGACACAAATCTATGCCTAGGGGAGTATCTCAAATAGTTTGTAATGTGGTCAGAATGATAATAAACTATAAACTCATTGATCAGTATAAGACAGTATGTACTTAAGTGTTAAAATATGTGGCACAAACAGAACTATGTAAAGTGTTCAGATGTGAGCGATACAGTAGTAATAGGTGAACAAGATGTTGTAGAGAAGTACAGAGGCTTAAGTTGGTCCTTGAAGGGTTGACAGAATTTGAGTAATCAGGAAGAAGGATAGTCTGGGTTAGGTAAAAATGTAGCATAATATGTCTTTTTTTTAGTGAAGAAATTATCAGTGAGTGCATACTGAATAGGAATAGGAATAAATTTTTTTAATGTTTATTTATTTTGAGAGAGAGAGAGCTGGGGAGGGGAAGAGAGAGGGAGAGAGAAAATCCCAAACAGGCTCTGTGTTATCAGCACAGATAACATAAATGGCAAATCCATCTGTTTCTAAAACTTGTCAATGGTAGAAAACAGTGATAGAAACAATTGAAAATGTACTAGAAATATGTCTATAAATATATTCTGAATGAGAGTTGTGGGGTGTCATATTTGTGTTCAGTGCTTTCTATGAAATGATGAGGCTCTGCTTCAGATACCTGAGGCAGGAGAAATTAGTAAATTGTAAAGCATCTGGTTTGATTTTTCTCCTTCAGAGCTCTTCCCCTTTGTTCTCCATTCTATGCCACAGACCAAGACCTTCTTTTCCTTTTACTATATGATAATAGCGTGTAGCCAGTACTTTTGGTATTTTCATAGTTTTCCTAAGTTGGAGGATTTAAATCTTTGGAGGATAATAGGCTTTCTTTTAGGCTGTAGTTTGCATGAAGATGTGAAGATAAGGGACCATGAATATCAGTGTTAGAAGACATTTATCACTTACCTAGACAACTTTTTAGGTTTCCTTTTCTGTTATTATGTCAAAAAGATTTCTGAGATATCTCCTTCCTAGCTTCTTAACTAGAAGATGAGGACACAGCCCAGATTAATGATTTTATATTCACACTGACCTGAGTTCAATTAACAGCTCCTCCATCATGGTGGTCTAACCTACCCAACCCTCAACTGTATCATCTTTTTTTTTTTTTTTAATTTTTTTTAATGTTTTATTTATTTCTAGGAGAGAGAGAGAGAGAGGCAGCGTTAGCAGGGGAGGGTCAGAGAGAGAGGGAGTCACAGACTCTGAAACAGGCTCCGGGCTCTGAGCTGGCAGTCAGCACAGAGCCCGACGCGGGGCTCGAACCCACGAACCGCGAGATCATGACCTAAGCGAAAGTCGGACGCTTAACCGACTAAGCCACCCAGGCGCCCCACAACTGTATCATCTTTAAGAATCTTCTAGCACAACTTGTGGGGATGAGCACTGGGTGTTATATGGAAACCAACTTGACAATAAACTATTTGTAAAAAAAAAAAAAAAAAGACTCTTCTAGCCCAGTAGCCTTGATAATGACTTTTGATTTGTATTTTCTGAGTTAAATAATTAAAATACTACCCATATTCTAACGGCTTCCCTCTCTCTCTTGTAGCTTCACAATCTCTGGATCAAGAAGTTTTATTAAAAATTAAAACTGAAATTGAAGAAGAGCTAGAATCCCTGGACAAGGAAATTTCTGAAGGTCTGTTTATTCTTATTTTCCTAGTTAATTAGGAGACTCAGTTTGGTGTGGTTTACTGTTGGTTTGATAGTTTACAGCAGAGCATTCTAAACGTTGCAGAATTGAATTGGAATAGAATTATAAGGGTGAAACTAGAAGGTATCGTGTTTCTTTCCTGGAGGATAGGTTTATAAATGTTTCCAAACGATACCTGACAGCCTTTTCTGTTGTTAAGCAGTGGATTCAACAGTCATTTTAAGGTACTTTCCATTTAATCTGGTTTGATTTGTATTCAGTATTTTTATAATTAATAATAACATTAAAAGGGGAAATGTAAGTAAGTTGCTTCTGTGTTGCTTCTAAGTTGCTTCTAAGTAAGTTGCACCTATGTATGCTATAGATAGTTGTAATAGTAATGTATATGTAATATGTAGCCACATATTTTGTACTTAATATTATACCATGAACTTTAAAAATGGTCATTCCAGGCACCTGGCTGGCTTAGTTGGTAGAGCATTTGACTCTTGATCTAAGGGTTCTGAGTTCAAGCCCCATCTTGGGTATAGAGCTTACTGAAAAAAATAATAATAATAAAATAAAATACTTTAAAAGCCAGTTATTCTACTAATTGCATGAAATTCCATACAGTGAACGAATATTTAGCTAATCATTTCCTCACAATTGAGGGAACATTTGGGTTTTTTCTTAATTTGCCTTCCATGATTAACTGCATTGAACATCTTGCCCAATGATTTTTTTGTACAGTTTATATTAAGTTTACCCATATATTTAAATTTACCCATTTAAAATGTATAGTTCAGGGGTGCCTGGCTGGCTCAGTTGGTAGAGCAGGTGATTCTTGATCTTGGAGTTGTGAGTTTGAGCCCCATGTCGAATATAGAGATTACTTTAAAAAAAAAATCTTTTAAAAAAATAAAATTGGGGCAACTGGGTGGCTCAGTTGGTTGAGTGTCTGACTTTGGCTCAGGTCATGATCTCACAGATCCTGAGTTTAGGCCCCACATGGGGCTCTGTGCTGACGGTGTGGACCCTGAAGCCTGCTTCGGATTCTGTGTCTCCCTCTCTCTCTGCCCCTCACCTGTTCACTCTTTGTTTCTTAAACATTAAAAAAAAAATTTTAAACCTTAAAAAAGAGTACAGTTCAATGGTTTTTAGTATATTCACAGAATTGTGTAATCATCACCACAATCTAAATTTAGAACATTTTTAACATCCCCAAAAGAAACACTGTACCTATTAGTGGTCACTTCCCACTCTACTCTCATCAGTCCTTGCCTTCATCCCTGCCCATGGCAAGCACTAATTTGCTTTCTGTCTCTTTGTGTTTGCCTATTACGGATATACACATAAATGGAATCACACACTCTGTAGTCTTCTCTGGCTGGCTTGTTTCACTTAGCATAATGTTTTCAAGCCTCATCCGTGTGGTAGCATGTATCAGTACTTCATTCCATTTTACAGTGGAATAATATTCCAGTATTATATACCACATTTTGTTTATCCATTCATCAGTTGATGGACATTTAGGTTGTTTCCATTTTTATCTATTATGTGTAATGCTACTGTGAGTATTCTTGGACAAGTTTTTATGTGGATGTGTGTTACCCAATTTTTAACAAGAAATGTTACTATAAATCATGTTTAGGGGCGCCTGGGTGGCTTAGTCGGTTAAGCGTCCGACTTTCGCTTAGGTCATGATCTCGCGGTTCGTGGGTTCGGGCCCCGCGTCAGGCTCTGTCCTGACTGCCAGCTTGGAGCCTGGAGCCTGTTTCAGTCTGTGACTCCCTCTCTCTCTCTCTGACCCTCCCCTGCTCATTCTGTCTCTCTCTCTCCTAGAAATAAATAAAACATTTAAAAAAATTTTTTAAAAATCATGTTTATAAATCAGTTTCCAGTTAGTTGAGAAGATAAATTTATAAATCAGTTCTCTGTTAGAGAAAGAATATGAATAGAAATTCAAATAGTCCAGAAAACTTTTATTTATTCTGAGAGAGAGAGAGAGAGAGCACAAACAGGGTAGGTCAGAAAGTGGAGAGAGGAGAAAGGAGAGAGAGGGGATAGAGAATCCCAAGCAGGCCCTGGCACTGTCAGCACAGAGCCTGATGTGGGGCTTGAGCACAGGAGCCGCAAGATCATGACTTGACCCAAAAACAGACACTCTACCAACTGAGCCACCCTGGAGCCCCCAGATATTCCAGAAACTTAATTTTAATCTTCTGTTTTATTTTCTTTTACCAACATTTTTGAATAAAGTTCCAAAAGAATGTTAAGCCTTTGTCCACTTTCTGGTAACAAGTGCTTATGTTTCCTAAAATGGGCAGAAGGGAGACAGGGGGAAAAAAGCATCAGAGAATTATATGCAGTCACTTACTGATGCCCCATATTATCCTACACTGATTCTTAAAATGGATGCTCTCAAGTTTGCTCACAAAACAGAATTATTGGGAACTTTGCAGTCATTTACATCTTTCATGAAGGCAAGTACTTTGTAAAGAAATATGTACTTTGGTAAATTTTGCAGCCTTCTAGGTGCAAGCCTTAGATTAATACAGTGAATATATTATGGAGGTTATTAGTGACTTTTGGGAATGGGTGATAGCTGCTTGCTTTACTGGGATTTTCTGCCCTGTATCCCATTTGTACCTTTGAGCAACAGTGATTTTGATTGTTCTTCCTTTAGTAGAGCAAAGCAGTATAACATGGAAACAGATGAGAAGCTGGTAGTTTGAGCTGAGGAGAGAGAAGCTGTGATTGCTTCTTTTATGTGCAACTTGTATCACCTTCATAGTTTTAAAATTTATTCACATAGGGGCGCCTGGGTGGCTTAGTCGGTTAAGCGTCCGACTTTCGCTTAGGTCATGATCTCGCGGTTCGTGGGTTCAAGCCCCGCGTCGGGCTCTGTGCTGACTGCCAGCTCAGAGCCTGGAGCCTGTTTCAGTCTGTGACTCCCTCTCTCTCTGACCCTCCCCTGCTCACGCTCTCTCTCTCTCTCTCTCTCCTAGAAATAAAAAAGAAAAAAAAAATTAAAAAATAAAATAAAATAAAATTTATCCACATGGAGGAATATTGAGTTTGAAAGTTCATTTTAACAAGGGAATGAGGGCCACCTGATGGTTCAGTGGAGATTCTCTCTCTCTCTTTTTTCTCTTCTTCTGTCCCTCTCTTCTTGTGTGCACACACTGTCTCTTTCTCTTTCTCTCAAAAAAAAGAAGGGAATGAAAGTTATAGAATTGTCGAATTGCTATATCGTACACCTAAAACTAATATAACACTGTATGTTAACTCCACTGGAATTAAAATAAAAAACTTCGAGAAAAAGAATGAGGGGCACCTCAGTAGCTCAGTTGGTTAAGCTTCCAATTTCAGCTTAAGGCATGATCTCATGGTTCATGAGTTCGAGCCCCACATCAGGCTTTTTACTGTCAGCACAGAGCCTGCTTCAGATTCTCTGTCTCCTTCTCTCTGTCTCTCTACCTCCCCTGTGCTCTTGCTCTCACTGAAAAATAAATAAACATTAAAAATAATAATAAAAAAAGGGATGAAAGTAATTGACTAATCCTGTAAAGTGGAGTAAGCTGATTAGAATTTGGCTTAAGAAGTGCCACATTTTGGGGTGCTTGAGTGGTTCAGTTGGTTAAGTGACTGACTTTTTGGCTCAGGTCATAATGTCATGGTTCATGAGTTCGAGCCCCACATTGGCCTCTAGAGCCCCATGTTGGCCTCTGGAGCCCCACGTCAGGCTCTACACTTACAGTGCGGAGCTTGCTTAGATTCTCTCTCTCTCTCCTCTTTGCCCACCCCTGCCACCTCCATGTACATGCCATGTCTCTCTCTCAAAATAAATAAACTTAGAAAAAAGTGTCACATGTATAATGGTAAAAACAAAATCTTAAAAACAATATACAAAGTGGGATGATAGAGCTAGGATTTGCCTTTCATTTATCATTCTTACATGAAATTGGTATGTAATAACATATTAAGTTGGCTTGTGTATTTTAGCATGTCAGTTTAATCTTTTTGTTCTCCTAAAACTAAGATTTTCTATAAAAATCTTTCCTTTAAAAAAAAAATCTCGAAACTGGGACCTAATAATTAAGTTTTGTGTTCCAGGGAAGATTAATATCCTGTAGTGATTGACCTTTTTTAAACATTTTTTAAATGTTTATTTTTCTTGAGAGAGAGAGAGCATGAGAGAGTGAGCAAGGAGGGGAGGGGCAGAGAGAGAGGGAGAGAGAATCCCAAGCAGGCTCCGTGCTGTCAGCATAGAGCCTGACTCAGGGCTTGATCTCAGAACTGTGAGATTGTGACCTGAGCCGAGATCAAGAGTTGGACCTTTAACTGAGCCACCCAGGTGCTCCCCTGTAGCTTTTGCTATTATGTGTTAAAATAGACTTTTCTTTTATCCTGTCTTCAGCCTTTACCAGCACAGGCTTTGACCGTCATACTTCTCCTGTGTTCAGCCCTGCTAACCCAGAAAGCTCAGTGGAAGACTGCTTGGCTCATCTTGGAGAAAAAGTATCACAGGAAATGAAAGAGCCTCTACAAAAGGCATTGCAAATGCTCCTCAGCCAGTGAGTTACCCTTGCTGAGTGGGAAGGTGGTTCTCTAAGTAGTCTCTGGATCTCTCAGGCAGCACTGGATTGGTTAAGGCTTTGTTTTAGGTGAACGGTTCCCCTTCTCTTTTCTTCATTTTTTCTTTGTTTTGCTTTCCTAAAGCATCTCTGTGTTTTGATTGACAACTTTTACATCAAAGTGGTGATTTAACTGTTCCAACATGTATTTGATCATTTGTGTTTACTTGTCGATCTGTCAGGATTCAACAAGTACTTTAACTGCTTTGTAAATATAAACTATTTCACTTGTCCTGACCACTTTCTACTACCATTCTGTCTAGTGGACAACATAAATATAAGGGTTAGGGTTTTACGCATTGTAATGTGGGGTTAACATCGTATCAGTATTTTAGGTATCCCAAATGTTGCTAAACTTTGGGCTTGTCCATGAACAACCTCCACATTTTTATAGTGGGAACTTCTCTACTAACTATGGTTTTGATTGTTAAAGACAAGAAGCTTCTAGTGAAAGTATATTAAAATAGAACTAAGTCATTTATTGTCAATCTCAAAATTTCTTTTCTTCTAATTCTTGCTGAGAATCATTAAAGAATTGGTATGAATTAGAAAAAATTTGTTTTAATGAAGAATGATATCTAAAACAGGATGAAGACTGGTTTCTTCACTAAAAGAGTCAAAATTCAGATGTCAAAGTACTGTTGTAGTAAGGTAATTCCTTATTTTCATGTAGGCAAATTTTGTATGTTACCATTTGTTAGAAGGAAGCACTTTGTGTTTAAAGAAAACTCAATTTGTTTCTGCATATTCTGGTGACATGAGCAAATGTAAAAATCCAAATTATGTGTAGGACACTGAAATGAAAGTCATGTTTGGATTTTCTTAACTTTATATATAGAAAAGTTTAAAAATAAATGTGAAGAGAAGATTATCGGTGTCAGAAAATAAATAGGAAATTTGGATGGACAGCAATGGCTTTTAGAGTGTCCTGTGGAGCCTTTAGGGGCCCTGAGAAGGTGAGGGATGGGGTCAGTAGGTGGGGCTTGTTAGGCCTTCTTCTGCTAAAGCAGAATAGCTATATTTTCATATATTTTATATATCAAGGGTTCATGTAAGATTTGAAGAAACCTACTGTTTTGCCAAAAACAAAAAAAATTTGTAAAAGCTATTGGGACTGGGAATAAAATAACAGGGTAGTAGAAGGCAAAAAATTATATTTCCACCTTGAATATAAACTATTTGTGGCTTTAAGAAAACCATTTCATTCTATATCTATATTTCCCCATCTATTAATTTCAACTTTACTGGGATAGTATAAGCTCTCTGAAGAATAGTGTTATATAGGTAAAGTATTTTTTTTTTTGGCATTCTTTTCATAATCTATAGGAAATACTGATTATTTCTCACTGCAAAGTAAATTATATTTTAAAATGTATAGTCAGGTGAATACTTGGTGATTTTTTCCCCCCAAACCCTAAATACTGACATAATTATTATTTATTTATTTATTATTTATTTGTTTTTTTAAAGATTTTATTTTTAAGTAATCTCTACACCCTATGTGGAGCTCAAACTCACAGCCCTAAGCTAAAGAGTTGCATGTTCCACTGAGCCAGCCAGGCGCCTCTGACATAATTATTTTTTAAATTGGTACCTCTGGTTGTATATCAGATCTGGCCTCTTTATGAATAAATTTTTTTCAGTAATTTACTTTTGAAAGTTGTTAAGCTTCGTTACTAATACCTTAAAAATAGCTCATTGATGATGAACTAGAAGTATTATACAGGTTGGTGAGAATAATATTTAAGGTAGAAAATACTGCCTACTCCAGTTTTGCTCGGATAGGAAGCTAATCTGGAACTCTTCGTATAGTCAAGCACCAGCATTTTGAGAAGTTTTCCTTCTGCCCCTTTTTCTTCTTTGGTCTGTTCAAATAGCTCATTAGATAGGGCTGATTTTTCAGCTACTTGCTTTTCTATGTATTAAATTTCCTCTGAATATTTTAATCTGCTGGATCTTCTATGTGCATATATGTGTGTACATATAATGATTCAAATCATGTTTCATTCTGAAGGATGCTAGAGTACTTTAGCCTGATAGACAAAATGCCAATAAGGACTCCTGTGACCCACAGCAGCCTCAAACAGTTCAGGAAAGGAAGTGAAGGGAGTAAAGCCTCAGGGAGAATATAGGTAGATAGACTGTATAGTATCTGAAGTTCAAGTCTTAAAACTACCTGGTATTTAGCTCAGGGCTTCTAAAAACTTCTAAGCTTACTTTAATGGTAATGTACTATCAGGAAGGTAGTACATAACATCTTATTAAAGAGGTCATCAATGCATCTTACCTCCTTGCAGCATCACTGTAGTATCGATTTGATATTGACTTGTATAAAAGAATGATACCTGTGTCATCAGAACTATTCTCTGAAGTATGTAGACCAGCACTGTACAATAGATATAATGTAAGTCACGTATATGTAATTTAAAGTTTTCTAGCAACCATATTAAAAATTTAGATTTTTAATATATTTTATTTAACCCAGTATATTCAAAATATTAGCTTTAACAGGCACTCAATAAAAAAATATTAATGAGCTATTTTATATTCTTTTTTCCTTACTAAGTCTTAGAAATCTAGTATGCATATTGCATTTTCAGTACATCCCTAGCCACATTTCAGATGGTCATCAGCCACATGTAGTATCTAGACATTATCATGGCCTGTGTCACAATCCTAATTTAAAATAGGAGTAGTGTGGCCTTTGGACCTGGATCTAGCAATTCTTACATTGCTGCTTGCCAGCTGTGTGGATTTGGGATAGTCTCTTTGCTTTTCTGAGCTTCAATTTCCTAATGTGTAAAATTATAATATATAATATAAAATATAAACATATAAAAATATCAAACCAAACCATAGGCTACCAGTGAGTGGCAGCTGTCATCACTATTAAATATTTATAGGCTGAAGAGCTCACAGACCAGATTCAGAGTAGAAAATGTCTTTGGAATGGATTTCAAAATCCTATAAAACCAAGATTCCTCTCCTTTTTTACGTATATGTTAATATTTTGCCCACAAAAGGTGGGGAGGTAAATTTTATTAAATCTAATATTCAAGATTTTAGATTTAGGTGTTGTATTTGGTTGTTAATTTGTACATGAAACCAACCAAGTCTTACACATAGTACCTAAAGTGCCTTAATAAATTAATGAGTATTATCATCCTTCAGTGATTTTTTTCTTTTTTTTTTGGTATGACTAGAACTTACATGGAAATAATCACAAAGGCTTATCTCTGCCCTCCAGGATTTGATGTCATAAGACTCCAAGTTAAAAATAGAGCTCTATTTACTGGCCTAGTTTATTTCAACTCCTTATATCCTCAATTTGAGAAGTCTTTCAGTGACATGTGTCTTTAATTTTTAAGTGTTTTAAATTTTTTGCCTTTAAAATAAGTTAAAATTGTGCTTTTAATTTTATTAATGAGATCATTTTTGTTACTGTTTGATCTTATTTTAATAACCCAAGTGTTTGTTTATCTCCAACATGGAGATCCTGTTGGATAAGTTTCAAACAATTATTTTAAAAGTGTTATTGCTTATTACTATTTTCCTATGTTGTTAACTGCTTTCCCAAGCTGGTAGCATGCCTCTCAGCCTATAGGGAGTGACTGAAGAGAAATGCATACCAAATGTTAAAGCCACATCTCATACAAAACAATATGTGGAATATATTCTTGGGTACTTTAGCAAAAAGTTCAACAGCAGAATAGTGACTGTATATTTATTCATCTGGAAATTAGACTTTTCCTTCTTTGTGACCCAGACTTTTAAAAAAAAATCTCTACAGGCCAGTGACATATCAGGCATATCGGGAATGTACACTGGAGACTACAGTTCATGCCAGCGGCTGGAATAAGGTATTAACCAAATTATCTTTTCTCTTACAAGATTTTAGTGTGTTGATTAAGTGCAGGAGAAATTGTTAACATCATTAACTGTTGAGCTCATTATTTAATGCATAAATCCAATTGTGTTAAGTGGATGTTTTTGATTAAAGTGGTTTTTTGGTTAATGCTGCAAAATTTTGGTTGGCCCCAAAATACGTGTCCCATAGTGTGCCACTCTTCCTATCTGTTCTCAATTTTCCATCATTTCTTCATTTTTCTATATTGGACGTGACATTTATTTCCAGATGGTTATTTGTTACCCTGTGTGTATGTCTCAGGGTAGAAAAGAATAAGAGCTTCACATGGAGACCACTTCTTCTGGTTTTCTCTTTCCCTTTTGTTTTTGTTCTTCTGGTTTTCTTAAATGAGTAATACCATCTATGTTTTATAATTTACAAGGTATCTCATGTCACATCTCATTGGATCATTACAACCGTCTTCTGCAGAAAGCAGAATGGAATTTTGTTTTTTTATTTTCTTATTTAGTTAGATCAGGTGAGTAATCAGAGAAGAAAGTTAATTGAATTGTTCAGGACCCCTTGACTGGGAAATATTGGAATCAACTCTAGAGCCGAGTTCTCAGATCTTCTGATCCCAGCTTTAGAGTTTTTTCCACTGTACCATAGTACTTATCTGTGATCTCAGAGTGTATTATCCATTTATCACCTGGAAAAGGCAAAAAGTCTAAGGGGATGCAATATAGGAGGGCTTAGCTCAGTATGAGGAAGAACTGTGGCCCTTAGTGATATTGTGCTAGGAATGAGAAAATCAGTAGAATTATTTTTATAAATAGGCATGTCTACTCTGAATTTTTTTAAGTTTTTATTTTATCCAACAATTCCACATATCCATATACATTCCATATATCATCACAACAAGTGCACTCCTTAATCCCCATCACCTATTAAAAATTTTTCTTTAATGTTTATTTATTTTTGAGAGACAGAGCATGAATGGGGGAGGAGCAGAGAGAGAGGGAGACACAGAATCTGAAGGAGGCCCCAGGCTCTGAGCTGACAGCACAGAGCCTGATGCGGGACTCAAACTCATGAACTGTGAGATCATGACCTGAGCTGAAGTTGGATACTTAACCAACTGAGCCACCCAGGTGCCCCTTCCATAACCTATTTAACCCATCACCCCACCCCCGCCCCTCTACTCAGAATTGTTAATCATGTAAGTCCAATTATGTGACCTTGCTACCAAATTGATGTGTATTATTTTTACTCACCTTATAATACAGGCTTT
The DNA here is from genome assembly GCF_008692635.1 of Crocuta crocuta. Classification (NCBI taxonomy): domain Eukaryota; kingdom Metazoa; phylum Chordata; class Mammalia; order Carnivora; family Hyaenidae; genus Crocuta; species Crocuta crocuta. Next base: position 9,432,951 of record NW_027529427.1, read on the forward strand.
GGAAGCATTATAGCATAATAATTAGCATCATAGGCTACTTGTAATTGGACTTGTTTCAGATATCAGCTTTGTCACAGACTAGATGCATACTTTGGACAGTCCATTAAGCTCTCTAAATCTTACTTTTCTTTTTTTTTAAGTATTATTTATTTAAGTAATCTTTATACCCAACATGGGACTGAAACTTACAACCTCGAGATCAAGAGTTGCTTGCTCTTCTGATTGAGCCAGCCAGGCACCCCTCTAAATCTGAATTTTCATATGCATAAAATGGATCTTATAATACTAACCTTATAAATTTTACTAGATTTAAATGACATGATATAGTTAAATGCTTATTTAGTATATTCCCTGGCACCATAGTAAGGGAGAACTTGTTCTCAAATAGTCACTATTATGGATGGGGTTCCACTATGTTATTTAACTGCAAATAACTTATTTAAAAAGTTTGTTTCATTTCCTTTCTTGGAGTTAAAAAACCCTCTTATTTGGATGTTTGAAATAGATTCATTATATAAATAAAAATGAGCTTGGTTGTGATATATTTCTTAGTATATCAAATAACACATATGTAGGTATCTAATATTACTAGCCTTCTTTCCCTATTCTATGTTATCTTTCTGTCACTTTTGTCTAGTGACTGTTAATCAATTCTTGTATGTCCTCCTCCCCTTGATCCTATGGTTATCCAAAAAAAAAGTCTGAGTAAACCCCAGACTTCACTATTTTGTCTTCACCCATCTGATTTTTCCATTCTCTGCTTCATTTTAGTCCCTCATCTGGACCAAAGGCTAAGGCTGTGGCTTGAATACCTCATGTAAATGAGGCTTGCCAACTAGAGTATTACTTGCTCTGCTGAATCCACTATTACTCTCCTACTAAGTCCTCTAGGGCTGAAAAGAATATGGCTGTCTGATAGGTAAATGAAGCTCAAATGGAACACCCATCAGAGAGAAGAGGGGGAAAAAATGTCCACAGAAGATGCCACTTTAGGGATAAACTGAATATCAGTTCATCTGTATAGGGATTCTAAAAGCATCTTGGTAGAATATTCTTTGTATCAAAAGAATTGGAGGAAAAAAGCTGGTCACAAACCTGTATTAATAGTATGATTTTTCTTTTCATGTTTAACAGTCTTTAATTCAAATGTGAAAGTTTATTACAAGCCATTTATAGAGCTTGGGACTTGTTCTTTTAAAAACAAGAATGGAGGAATGCAACAAAATGATCTTTCCACTTTTTTCTTCAGAAACTTTCAAAGAAAGGATAGATCATAGGACCATAAAGATCCATTTAGTCATACCCACTTTCTCCCCCTACCAAGTAAGTCTTTCACCCATTCCGTAATCTTAATATATATTCCTGAAGGAAGATTTACTGTTAAGCTTGCTTACATAACTATTTAAAAATACTTAGCATCAGCTTGCTTCCTATAATGCCAAATAAATCAAATCATGAAACTAATTTCAATATGCATTTATTCTTTTTAAAACAAGGGGTACTTATTTGTAGAAAGCAATGCTTAGCCTACAGATACATTTCCCAGAAATGGCATATACCATTCAAAGGCCTAGATCCACTCATGCTTTCAAAGTCTAATGTGCATAGAAGCATGAATGGCAAAATTTAAGATCAATATTATAACTTTTTTCTATTCATTTAAAGCATAGTAAAGAAAAAACTGGCACACTTTGGAAATTCAGTGGTATGATAGTATGATTCTTTAAGATAAGAGAGTACATATATAAATGTAGTATATATGGGGCACCTGGGTGGCTCAGTCATTTAAACATCTGACTTTTGGTTTTGGCTTAGGCCGTGATCTCACGGTTTCATGGCTTTGAGTCCCATGTTGGACTCCTCCATGCTGCTGGTGCAGGGCCTGCTTGGAATTCTTGTTCTCTTTCTCTCTCTGCCCCCCCCCCCC